>NC_134546.1:80047270-80384889 GCF_050624435.1 Tenrec ecaudatus
ATTGCCTAAATTAACAATATACTAACTTATAGCATATTATTTTAACTTTATTTAGAAGTGTTAAAATGATTTAAAATTAAATAAATCTGCCATTTCTAATTATTATAAAACCTATAGGGATAACAGAAAACCGAGGCCAAGTGTAAGAAATAAATATAAAGGCTATAATGAAAGAAGGAGCCATGGTGACACAGTGGGTTTCGGGTCGGGCTGCTTAATGCAGGCTCAGCAGGTAGTAGAGCACTTCAGCCTCGCAACCCACAGGGTCCATTGTGCTCTACCCTGCAGGACTGTGATGACAGAGGATAGACTCAAGGGCAGGGAGTTGGGGTTTGGTATAAATTATAGTGAATCATCAATGATTCCCTTATTCATTCCAATAAAGATTCCCATGTAAACAGGAAGAGCAAATGAACTTGCATCGGAGGAAATACAAATAAGACCTTTATGCTCCTGATGAGATATTATTGCATTCTCAAATGAAAAACTAAGTAAAGAGTGGACACAATGTTTGTACTATACTAAGATCACTGAATCCAAAGATAATCCGCATATTGTTTTTCTAGATATTAGGATGGAAATATTTCCAAACGTTTCCACTTTTAAGTTTTTGTTACAATTCAATCCATTATGAATCAATTTGGTAACAAAAACTTAAAAAAAACATCAGAATGATATATAAATTTATTTAGGATCATTGTAGATGAAAAATTAACAATAAATATAGCTAACGTATATATTCTTGACCATATTCTGAAGTACAGCACTGTGTTTGTGGCCTTCTGACAACTATAAATGCAGTAACATTAGATATGATCTGTCTTTGTTGCATCTATTTCTAAATTGACTGTTTCATTGTGTTGGGTTGTTTTTGTTGTTTTTTGCGTTCATTTCAAACAGTATGTGATGGTAACTTCTTGTTTAACCTTACATTCTAGTGACAAGTAATGCTTATTGGTTATATATGATGCTTATGTTTCTTAAGAAAGTCGGATTATATGTGTTTTTGTATTCCTTCCAGGACAATGCTTTAAAATTGAGTCCTGTTTACAATATTTTATATCTTCCTAATTATTGAATGCCTTCTTGTTCCCATTTAGGTTGGCACCTTCCGTGTTGATGCCCTCTCTCCGTGCCTGAGATACCATATCACAGGGAAAAATTAAGAAGAGCTTCCACCCCGTGGAACACATGGTCAAAAACAGAATCAGTAAGAGATTGACAGTATAACTAGGGGATTTATTGGGGTGAGCATCTGGAGGATCCTTGAGCAAAAGCCGGGAATGGCAGGTTTCAGACTCCATGCCACCGTCTCTCAATATCAATGATAATTTACTTATGGAAGTGGACAGAGACATCATTCCTTTTCAGACAGCCCCCAGCACTCCTCTCAGACACCACACCCAGGGCTCTGCCCAGCAGGACAGTGAGGGTTTCCATCTCTGGGCTCCCGCTGCTTCACAGAAATCTGGGAGCTTCCACTAGCCTTTCAGCTGACCACTTCCTAGAGTGTGTCTAATGGAACAGAGCATTTTGGTGACTGCAGTTAGATTTCAACCATTCCTGACCCCAGAAATTCAATAAACACAAATCACATTTTTAAAATAAAAGCTACATAGGTATCAGTAACAAGAAAATGTGTAACGGATATATAATAAAGACTATATAAAAATAAAATCATCACAATGCATGTGATATGACTGAAGCTTAACTTAATGATTTTAAATGAAACAGAACAGCTTTTAGCAATAATCCACATCAGCTCTCAATATAATAAGGAAATAAATGATAATATATCTGAGGAAAGAGAGGTAAAATAAAATCATCACACTTTATGGTATATGATTAAAGTTTACCTTAGTGACTTTAAATGAGACTTGAGCTGCTTTTAGCATGAATGCAAGTCAAGTTTCCAAGTATTAAGGGAATACATTAATATATCAGAGGAATGAGCAGTAAAAGCCTCATTATGCTGATGGGACATCACTGCATTCACAGAGGAAAGAAAGGAAAATGCAGAAATAGTATTATCCCTTTCTAAGGTCACCGGATCCAAAGGAAATAAATAATAACATTATTCTAAACTATAGGAAGAATGGAAGATACATGTCTAAAGGAAGATACGTTTCTGAGATGTACAGAGGAACTAAACCTCCAGTGATTTCCCTCTGTCCATAATAGAGGACTGGGACTCACCTGGTTACTAATCAGATTGCATTGGCGAAATGACTATATTAAATCACAATGATAAACCAGACTTGAATGGTTAACACTTTTTCAGTTAACCACCCACTGAAGCATGTTGGGCATGATCTAGTTTTCAACATTCTCTCTGTCTCTCTCTCTCTGTTTCATATTGGGTATACTCTACTCAGATATATTTTGTCATTGGTGGTAACCCTACTGAACTGATATTATATATGTTTCTGTGTTTTCAGAATATGAAACCCAGGATTTATGCGCCTATAGAGACAGCAAGTAGAATTAGGGTTCCTGAAGGATACAGTGGGATGTGGGTGTGTGGGACAGACAGAGTAAAGGGGAGTTGATACCAAAGAGGTTAGGAAGGAAGAAAATGTTTTGAAACTGATGTGGTAGCAAATACACAACATTTCTTGATGTGATTGAACTATGGAATTATAGGATATCTACATTAGCATCCCAAAAAATGGTTTTTGAAAAAAAAACACAGCTAAAAATAAAATAAAAATCAAGATTACATGTTTCAAAAATGAAATGCATAAGAAACTATACGATATAAGTATTTAAAACTCCATATAAAATTTAAAATATTATCAAGGAAAATGAAATATAACAGAACTAAATGGAGGAGCTTGTCATGGTATTGATTGTAAAACTCAGTGACTCTAAATCTTGCCATTTCTAAAACTGAATGATAAATCCAATGTGATAACATTCAACATCTATGTAAGGATAAGATCATTAGAAGAACAAAACCGGAGATGGATAAATAGATAAAGAGAATCGCTCATGCAGTTGTTGAAATGGGCACATCCATTCTGATTCTAAGTCCTTCAGTCTCATTTAGACTTCTCCTGCCTTATGTAGCTTCAGGGTTGATAAACCTACAATAGGCCGGAGCACAACTTGATGGTAGTTTCAAAGGCAGGTGAATAAAAACAAGTCATATTTGTTATTGAAGAGGTATAATATTTAAAGGTCATATCACATGTCAGATGGCAGGCCACTGTGGACTCTCAGGATTGGCGGGGGATATTTCAAGCCTTAGGTCAAATTCAAAACCTAGAGATTGAAGAACGCAGATGCAGGATCCAAACCCAGAAGGAAACGAACAAGTTTCCCTACCAGTTTATTCATAAAGGAAGTAGGTCACAAACATGGGGACTATTTGTTTTCCAATTGCTTCAGAGCTGTGTCCTGAGTAAGGGAGTTACACTCCATCCTAATCATACAACTGATTGTCTACTCACAGCAGACCCCATTATGGGATTGACAAAATTGTGTTCTTTCACTGATGAGGAATTACTAAGTGCGCACTACCAAACCACTAAGAACACTACCTCCACCAAGTTGACACAAAACCTAACTATAATAGTCCTCAACAAATACTTTGGAAATCATCAAACTGTTTTACCATTTATTTAAGACCACAAAAACAAAATTAAAACAGCTGGTTCATACTCTTGACCAGATTTTAGAGAACAACTTTGTGATTTTATGTCCTTTATACATCTATCAAAACACTAAACAACATAAGGCATTATTAGGTTGCCCTTTAGTTTTTCTTGATTCATTCATTTAAACAATATGGTATGTCACTCTTATACTTTACAGTTCCCTAATGGCAGACATTTAACATGCCCCATATTCACACCAATACATCTACAATCTTTGGTGGCTGGTTTGAGTTTGGGTTTTCTGATGCTTGTGTGTGAGGAAGTGATAGGTTATTTTTATTTTTAAGTTTTCCTATATAATTTGTACTTTCAGGTATATGTGCAGCAATATTATCTTATCACTGATATCCCTCTGCAAATTCTGGGCCAAAGAATTCCAGGTGACCATAAACTTGTGCTCAGATTTTCACAGTGTTGAAATATATATTTATATAGAAATTTAAAGATGTTATAGCTGATCAGAAAATGAGTGTGACCAACCCTAATCTGGGGAAAATAATCTTTATTATGAGGGAGAGAAATGAGGAAGGAATCTGAAAGGGGAATGGCTTTTTAAACTGCATGTTTAGAGACAGTGCCTCTGATTCCATAGTCAGTAAGATGAACAATTTTCCTTGAGTCTAGGGAATAAACTCAAGGTTTGGATCCCTGAGCAGTTATCAGGGGGCTGTGCCCAGGGGACAAATGGAGACACTGACTTTGGTTGGAAATACTCACATTTCAGGTAGAACAGAGTCCCCTGGGAAAGGGGCATTGAAACCAGTGTCTATGGTCATCCCCTAAATTTTGAGGACTAGTTGCCTGGATGGACCTTATTTTAATCCAGGGTGCCTGTTGGGTCTCAAGTGGGTGTCTTTTTGTTCAAAACCTGAAATATCATTGTTCTTATTCTGCCACCATGGTAACTTAAATTTCCACCCACTGCTTTACTGTATCTTTATACTTGAACTCCTGACTTGTTTTTCCCTAATTTTGCATGTGTTCTGGCATATCAAGGGACTCTCATCTCACATTCTTGCATCAATTAGAAGTTATAGAGTTGAAACTGTTCTTTTCTGGGGTCCACATTCTCCAGTTGGAAACCTCCTCCCTGAGGCCCTATGCCACTTGAATCTCTTTATTTACAGTGAGATTGGCCTTAGTTATCAAAACCTGAGATGTGTTGTTTGTAGGAGTGCTGGAGTTGGTGATGGCAGTGGCCCAAAGAAAACCCCTGAAGACTTGAGGAGGTTGATAAGGAAGTGTTAGTGTGGAAAGAAAAGATGTTTGCAGGCTGTGGGTGACCACAATATCCTGGTGTCCACCTGATGCTTTCAACAAATGATATCCTGTCCACTCTCTGGGGCAGAGGACATACAGGAGCCCAAGGCAGGGCAGAGATGTTGAGGGGCTGGAGAGAGAGAACATTGAGCTCAGAAATACTTTGGTTTCCTTTGATCTTTACCACACACCTCTTAGATCAAGTGCTATCTCATTATAGACTAACATGCATATGAGTTCAAACAAAGAGTCACCCTGGTATGGGCTCAGAAAGAAGAGGGTTGTCTGATCTCTATCACTTTCTCTTTATAAGGACAGGGCTCTGTCACATGCAAATCATTCTTCAGGCACTAGGGTACAATTTCACCCTTGGGCTGGGAAAGCTATCAATTCTCTTCAGACAGGGCTGTAGGTCTCTTGGGAAAGCAGAGCTGTGGTCTAAAGATGCTATTGCTGTGTGTTCTCCTGTGCCTGGTGACAGTTCCCCATGGTGGGAGATTTAGATATCTGACTTGAGTCTATGGAGTTGGTTGTGAATTCAAGTAACTGACTGGGACCCTCTGTTTTGGTTTGCAGGAATCCTGTCCCAGGTGCAGCTTCAGGAGTCGGGTCCAGGACTGTTGAAGCCCTCCGAGATGCTGTCCCTCACCTGCACTGTCTCTGGTTTCTCCATCACAAGCAATAGTTACTGCTGGAGCTGGATCCGGCATTCCTCAGGGAAGGGGCTGCAGTTGCTGGGATACATATGCTATAGTAGTGGCAGTACATATTATAACTCGGCCTTCCAAAGCCAACTCTCCATCACCAGAGACACATCTAAGAATCAGTTCTTCCTGCAGCTGAGCTCTATGACTGCTGAAGACACGGCCATGTATTACTGTGCAAGGAGCACAGTGAGGGGGAATCTGTGTGAGCCCAGACAAAAACCTCCCTGCAGGGAAGACACTGGGCAGCCGGGGGCGTGCAAAATCCACTGAACACACACCAGTCCTAGACAGAAACAGATGGATGACAGGGAGGGTTTCCTGTTGGAATGAGGGTGTCTTCTCTTAGCTCTCAGCATCTCCACTAAATGTTTCTTTTTCTTACTCTAAATGTTCTCCTCACTGTCCGATTGAAAGGAGGAACTAGCATTCTCTGCAGTACAAATAGTAAAGTGACTCTAATATTTCTTTGTCATTCTATAGAAACCATTTTCCTTCTTGAAAAACAGGTTATCATGGTAATTCTCATGCTATCCATTTCTCATAGCCTGTTAACAATTAAATGCAGGCATGTCCAGATTCATGTGTGCAGTAAATGATTTTAAATTTACTGAGCTCAGTGACCTCCCACAGCCCAGGGTCAGGTCTCTGTAGGTTTATATCTTCATTGCTCTCTGTGCACTGTTGAAAGTGAATGACTAATGATCTCTATGTTGAAAAAATAATTGTGGTAACTTCTGGGACTAAATTTGTGACATGTCCTTATTGATGCTTGCTACCCATTGTCTCCCTTCATGCAGAAACAAGTGTTGCAGGAATAGAGAGACCCCTGACACTGGGGACAGGTGAACTGGAATGACCTGTCTAGTGGGCAGAGTCATTAGTAAGGTCATTCATTGGAGTCACAATGAAGGGAACAATTTTGGGAAGGACATCTTTGATTCCAAAAGATAGTGAATGTGTCACAAGTGGTGGAAATTGTAAACTAATTTCTCAGAATGCTCTTTAGGCCCCGTTTTCAGCAAATGCCAGGGAATGAAGTCAGTGAGGCTTTCCTCTCAGAAGCTGTGATTTCCCCACCTTGTCAGCACCTCTCTAGGGACACCGTGCACAGTGACTCTGGGGAAACTTCCTGCATTGGAACCTGCCTTCTCTTCATTGGAATGGGCTTTGTCTGTCTTTCACCATCTATTCAAAGGCAGACCCAAGAGTAATAGGTATTGATGAGATCTCAGTTTACACTCCAGGAAACTAATTAGGGCCATTTTGGTCAAAGTTAGAAATATTTAATGCAAAATAAAAATTTCCTTTTGGAACCAGGTATAAGGCATCATGCAAAAAAAAAAAAGATATAAGTGTGTGTATGTATGTGTATATATGTGTATATGTATATATATATATATACCATATTAAATGAAGGGGGAAGTGCAGAGTGGAGACCCAAGGCCCAAGTGTCGGCCAATGGAGATCCCCTCATAGAGGGGTTTAAGAGAGGAGATGGGTTAATTAGGGTGCGAGGTAGTACCGATGAAGAACACAGCTTTCCCCCAGATCCTGGATGCTTCCTCCCCCCAACTACCATGATCCGAATTCTACCTTGCAGGGCTGGATAGGACAGAGGCTGTATACTGGTACATATGAGGGCTGGAGGTACAGGGAATCCAGGGTGGATGATACCTTCAGGACCAAGGGTGTGAGGGACGATGCTGGGAGAGTGGAGGGTGAGTGGGTTGGAAAGGGTGAACTGATTACAAGAATCCACATGTGACTTCTTCCCTGGGAGAGGGACAGCAGAGAAGGTGGGAAGGGAGACTCTGGATAGGGCAAGATATGACAAAATAACGAGGTATAAATTACCAATGGCACATGAGGGAGTGGGGAAAGGGGAAGGAGGGAAAAAAAAAGGAGGACCTGATGCAAGGGGCTTAAGTGGAGAGCAAATGCCTTGAGAATGATTGGGGCAGGGAATGTTTGGATGTGCTTTATACAATTGATGTATGTATTTTTATGAACTGTGATAAGAATTGTATGAGCCCCTAATAAAATTTAAAAAAAGAAAAGAGGAGAAAAAAATGATTAGGGAAGAGACTGTACAGATGTGCTTTATACAATTGATGTATGTATATGTATGAACTGTGATAAGAATTGTATGAGCCCCTAAAAAATTTTTAAAATTAAAAAAAAATTCCTTTTCAGTGGAATTTTCTCCAAACTCTCCAATATATCTTGAAGCTTTTCATTCTAACAAATAATCACAAATGTACATGTATTCAATAAATGTCTCTTAGAGTGACCTAGATAAAGTATTCGATGGCAATATTATTGTTTAGAAGCAAATAATTATTAAGATTCTCAAGGAAAATGGAAAGCATGAAAAAAAGCTAATCCAAAAGAAAAACTAGTGAAAAGCATAAATACTTACAAAATAAGAAGGTAAAGAGAAGGACAAAATTTAAGCGAAAACCTATAAAATGTACTCAGCACAGAAAAAAAAAAGAGGAAAAAATCAATAACTCCACAAAGTGGGGAAAAAACACAAAGATTACTCAATTCATAATGACAGCAATAAATGTGTACATATTAATAATGACATAGAATGTAATTGGATTTAGTGCACTTTCCAAGAGGCAGAGAGAAGCCCAATGGATAAGCAAACTTAATCCATAAACCTATGCTTACAAGAAACACATTTGAGATGAAGATAAATATAATCTAAAAATCAAAGATAAAAGAAAAAATATCAAGGAAATGGCAATAAAAAGCAAGGGTAGCAATAATAACCAGTGACGAGTTTAAAATGGAGTACTAGCAATACAAATTAATAATAAAATAGACTTCACGGCCAAATTCTGAATGGGAAACAAATAAGGGTATTATAAAAGGCACAAAAGAGCAAGAAGAAAATATAATAATAAATATATATGCACTCAATGGCAGACTCAACATATATTCATCAAACTCTTACACACTTAAAATTAAAAAAATTACAGTAATAGAGTTAAATACACCCACTGAGTTTTACAGAACAACTCAGAAGATCAACTTGATAATAAATCTAAATAACACAATTTAATGACATCATAGACATATAGGAAACATACTGTGTTATTCTGTTAAAAATAGGGAAACAAATTTACAGAAACTCACATGTCTAAGAGAGAGTTTTATATAAAGGTAAGTGTACATTAAGAAAGCTCCCAACCCAATGTTGTCCAAGTCCATAAGTACAACATTAGCCCATTTGTCTGATAGCAATCTACAAAATCCTCCTCATTTTCACAAAACACACTCAATGACGCTGACTGCTGAAGGAAAGCTCAATCAGTGAACAGCTAAGCATCTCAGTGCTGGCAGGAATCTCCACACAGCTGCTCCAGCACCCAGGGCTGCATTGGGCTAAGACCATGTGGCTTCTCAGGGATGTCTCACAGAAAGTAAGCCTTGCCAGCTGAAGCAGGGAACTGGCTAAGGCAGCTGCACCCTGCTCCGACCAGCAAGGGACCTGAGAACTAGAAAGGTGAGGTTCACGGAGCCATTTACCTCTCTGCTCTTCAAGTAAGCACACATGTGTTTATTGGCCAGATTGCACAATAAACCTTAACTAACTCACATAATCTCCGGGGAAACTTTATTGTATGTTCTTCTCAAGTTCATATGTACCATTCTTCAGAATACACCATATGTTAAGTTACAAAGATGGCTGTAATACATTTTTTTAAAGTTTGTGATATTACAAAATTTTTTTTACTTTACAACATTATGAAATTGGACACGAGCTATAGGAAGATAAAAGAATAAAAAGCTAACATGGAAAATGAACAATTCTGTGCATTAAATTACTGAGAAATTCTACGATTAAGGGATTAAAATTTTTAATTCCTTAAAAAAATTTAGATATGAAAATAAGTATACCTACTTGGTACACATCAAAAGCAGTACTAAGAACACAAGTTATGGGCCATGTATGCAGACATCAACAAAGAAAGCAAAAGTCAACATGCTAACACCACATGTTTGATAATTAGAACAAAAAGAGCAAAGTAAAACTTCGGTCACCAGAGACCAATAAACATTAAAGAATAGAGTAGAAATAAATGAAAGGGGAAATAATCATTAAACAAGAAGTTAATTCTTTAAAATACTAACAAATTTTTACAAGTTACTGGGAGATGTATTAAAGTAAAAGGAATAGGAATATGAAGCAAATATGAAGAATAATAAATGAGAAGGCCAATATCACAACAGAACCAAAACTATGAACGATTACCACAGTGAATTTGAAAACTGAGAAAAAATTGACATGTTACCAGATTAACACTACCTTATCTAAATTAACATGATTGGTGTCCAAAGTTTCAACTAATTCATAACAAAAGAAAAATATAGATCATATGCTGAAAAAATGTTCAAACTGAAAAAAGGCTAACCTCTATGACTGCACTGGAAAACCATTATCAATGGTCATGAGATTAGTTTGACTCAAATATAGCCTAAATATGAATACAACTATAAACATAAACATGGATATATGGAAGCACGGATATTAATATGAATACAAATATGAAAATGAATAAGAATGTAAATATAAATATGATTGCAAATATAAACATCATGGTGCAAATATAAAACTTGATGGGGAGTGCACTAAGTATTAAGTTGCTAACCACAAGATTAGGGCTTCAAACCCAGCATCCACTGATTGAGAGAAAGATTAAGTTATGTGTGCCATAAATATCGAGAGCCCTGGAAACCTTCTAGGTCTTCCACCTGCCTGCATCCAACTTAATTCAGGAACCAGCTCTTGGGGAAACATTTCTGTGGAGTTGTGATCCATGAGTTTAGCAAGTTGTTCATGGTCCCCATATTTTATACCATTCACAGTGACACCCATATACAAATACTGGCATGTTTAAATGCAGCTTCTCCACCAGGGGGCTCCATAACCATGTTAACTGTGGTGAGATTTTAGAGGCAGCTTTAGCAGAATTATTGTAAATAAACCTCTATGGGACCTTTGGTATTTTAAAAACAGTGTTAATATTGCCAATGGTAAAGAATATAAATGTCTATAAAAAAGTCCTTTAGACTAAAATACATGAAAGCTCACCTTTACAGGGAATATTGAAACAAATGGCATAACGCTGTTCAAGGATACAAAACAAGGAGTAAACGGTATGTAGCTGTTTCCCACGCCTCTTCCAGAGGAAGCATATGAGCAAGAACCAGGATTATTCAAGGAAAAAGTTAAAGGTGCACTAAGAGCATCAGTCAAAAAGTAGGCATGGGGAGCAGTGAAATGCCAACTGGAATGTTTGAACAAGCAGTTGGGGCAATGGAAGCACTTACTCACCCATGCTATGTAATATTTAACAGTTTCGTAGCCAACTGACTAGAAGTGATTACACACACACACAGTGTTTTGTCAACTTGAAGATATAGAAACGAAGAGGTGGAGTTTAGCAAGCCTGATGATACCTCATTGTGGGTGTGGTCTTATCACAAGGATGATCCTGGGAACTTCCTCACTCAGTTTTCACCTTCCTGTTGAGGAGCCACTGGGAGACCTACCACATCCCTGGAGATGCCTCCATCATCATTGGATCCACAGAACTCTGCACTCTCCAGGCTGAGCTTCCTGCACTCTGCATCGTTGCTTGTGGCTGTGTGGGTTTGAAGAGGGATTTCTGGACTAGTATTGGACTTATGGACTTGATCTGGGCTGGGCTGCGATGTTTGTTTGATATATGATCACTCCATGGTATGAAGTTCTTTCTTATACCTATATGAGTGTCATTAGATTTGTTTTTCTATTCATCCTGGCCTAACACACACACGTACATGCATACACACACATATACAGACTGAGTAAAACAATTTTTTCAGACAGAACCAAATCTTGGAATGACATGTACAAACTGTGAAAACAATTTTGTTTTAATTAAGATCTTGTTTCAGAGCTTCCATTCCTTGGGCCCTAAATATGTGTGACACAGGTTGGATATACAGGCGCCAGATCTTAACAAGTAGGGAAAGAAAGATTCATGGAACTGAGATAAAAAGTGAGTCTTTGGGTTAGCTAGTACCCATGAGAACTCATCTCTTCACACAGTCACAGGAGAATCAGTGAGACAAGGTAGAGGGGGTTAATCTGGGGTCAAAGCTATGGTGGATTTCTTGCTAATTTACAGCTAAACAAAGTACAAAATACCCCTAACTAGTTTATATTTCTACCATAAAATATTATTAGATTGACTCTTTAAGTCCCTCTCTATTGAGTTCATGGTACTTTCAATATACTTGGGCAACAAAGAGCCTCAAATGCGATTTTCAGAGATATTCAGACTCAGCTAAACTCGGCTTCTATCTCCACATACAGTCAGCCTCTACTGAGTTATTTCTGATCACTGACTTGCAATGTAAGGAGTGTCAGACAGAGTGAAGTTGCTGAAATTCCCCTGGCCTGTGTAGGGAGAGACAACCTTTCAGTCAGATCTTAAGCATTGGTGACAGTACCTGGAGTGTATGTGTAAAAGGGAGGAGGTGTATCAGAGGTAATGGTGATTGTATGAATCCATGCTGGTCAGAAAGAAATTATTAAATTTGAGGGATTGTATAAAGTCACTTAAAGGACTATGAGAAATTCTACTGTCTAAGAGCCAATGTTATTAAAAACAATTAACAGAAAAGGATTTAGGATTATGTATGTTCCTATTCTGTTCATCATTGATATTAGAAGTACATGATTGGTTCATTCATCACAAAACTGATCTGAGAGTAATTTCTTAAAAATAATTTTATTGGTGGCTGGTACAACTCTTATCACAATCTATACATCCATCAATTGTGTATCAAGCACAAGTGTACTTTATTGCCATCATCATTCTCAAAATATTTGCCTTCTATTTGAGCCTTTGGTATAAGCTCCTCATTTCCCCCTCCCTCACCGCTCTTCGTTCCTCATGAACCCTTGATAATTTATATATTGTCATTCTTTTATCATATCTTTCACTGTCCAACATCTCCTTCCACCCATTTTTCTGTTGTCCACCCCCCAGGGAGGAGGTTCTATGTAGATCCTTGTAATTGGTTCCCCCTTTCTACACTACCTTCCCTCCATCCTCCCGGTATCACCACTCTCACCACTGGTCCTGAAGGGATCATCTGTCCTGAATTCCCTGTGTTTGCAGTTTCTATCTCTACCAATGTACATCCTCTAGTCTAGCCAGATATGTATGGTAGAATTGATTGAGATCATGATAGTGGGAGGTGTAGGTGGGGCAAGGACTTAAGAACAAGAGCAAAGTTGTATATTTAATCGTTATTACGCTACACCCTGACTGGCTCATCTCCTCCCCACAACACTTTTGTAAAGGAATGTCCAGTTGCCTACAGATGGGTTGGGGTCCCCAATCTACACTTCCTCCTATTCAAAATGATGTAACGTTTTGTTCATTGATGCCTGATACCTGATCCCTTCGACACCTCGTGATCACACAGGCTGGTGTGCTTCTTCCATATGGGCTTTGTTGCTTCTGAGTTAGATGGCAGCTTGTTTACCTTCAAGCATTTAAGACACCAGATGCTATATCTTTTGATAGCCAGGCTATGAGACATGACATCCCTCACTGACCCATAACCCTACAGCGCACAACACTGGAGACACAGTGTCGGAATTGGGCCCAATCTGACCCCACCACACTGAGGCAAAACACTAAGTCCTGCAAGAGAACAGTAAAGTGAGCAGATCAAGGGAGGTCCTGAGCGAGTAGTAAAAATAGACTTTGGGGCCAAGGCGTGTAATCCCATCAGACTCAATCAGAAAATATTCCTTAAGGTGAACAAACATCTTGAACTATTTACAGGCTTTTCTTTCTTTTTGTTTGTCATTGGTTTTGTTGTTGTTTTCTTTTGTCTCTTTGTTTTGCTTGTCTTTTTTTGTGTGTACATATTATTATCTCTGCCGGTCTATCTAACTAAGCTAGGTGGAATGAATAATCTGGGGAAGAAAACAATAGGAACGATGGTTCCGAGGGCACATAGGAGATAGGGAGGTGGGAGAAAGGAAGTGATATTAAGCTCCCCAGGGACGAGGAAACAAGTGACCCAAAATCAGTGGCACAAATGCTGTAAGAGGCCTGGTAGGGACTGATCAAAGAAAAGTAAGAGAGAGGGATTACTGAAACCCAAATGAAGGCTGATCATGATAGTGGAACACGATGAAGGTAAAAGGAAACTGAAGAAAGAACTAGGATGCAATCGGAATTTATAGAGGTCTAAATAAGGCATGTACATATGTAATTACATTTATATATCATGATGGGGAAATAGCTATATGTGAACATATTTATAGGTTTAGTATTAAGGTAGCAGATGGACATTGGGCCACCACTCAAGTACTCCCTTAATGCAAGAACACTTTATCTATTAAATTGGCATCCCATGATGTTCACCTTCCCAACATGATCACTGAAGAAAAATGTGTGCATAAGCAAATGTAGTGAAGAAAACTGAGGGTGCCCGGCTATCAAAAGATATAGGATGAGAGTCATTTTTACAGAACAGCCTGGGAGAAATTCTTTTGCGGTGAGCTATAGATTTCATAGCAGATTAGGACCCTGTCTTACCCCCCAATGGGACATCAGCTGTATTTTTATGTGGAGTTAACAGTTAGCTGCTTATGCTGGAGGAGACTAGGATAAAGATCATATAACTGGTCTACGCATCACAAAATGATGCACCCAAAATATTTTCCAGTGGTCTCTGCACCATTAAACATATGGTCACCAAAATAAGTACCCGCTGTCAATGTTGGGTCCCTTCAGTCAGAAGAGTTCACTCTGTGTAGTGTTTGGGGACAATGCAAAGGAAGATGTTCCAGAGAGATTAGGATTGTGCCTTCAGCAGTCTATAGACTGTTTTTCACTGTGTTTATTTCTTCCTCTCCGGCTGTCTAGACCTTGAACTATGAACTACTCTGCCTTTTGAATATGGAAATAATATAAAGTCTACAGTTAAATACAAATATGCCTCTGATCCACACAACTTCATTCCATAACCACTTATCTCCCACACAGAAAGATGTCACTGTATATCAAGAAAGCACTCCAGCCCAGTCCAAGTCAAGCTCATAAGTCCAGTACTATTCCATAAGTCCCTCTTCAAATTCAGGCAGTTACAAGCAATGATGCAGAATTCAGGGATAGCACAGGTTGGTGGGTGCAGAGTCCTGTGGATCCAATGGTGGTGGCAGTGCTCTGGTAGCAATCAGTGCCATCCATCAGGAAGGTGAAAACAGAGGGAAGTCTCACAGGGCTCTCATTATGAAAAGATCACAAGGAGTCACCATCAGGCTGTGACCGAATTGACAGGGTACACTTCACCCCTACACTTTTATATATCTTCAAGTTGACATGAAATTATGTAGTTAAAAACTAAAACCAAAATACTAAAAACAAATTATTCCATGTTACTTTCTAATTAATTCTTTAAAATTCTTAATTTAAGCTACATTGTAAAACCAGGAAGAGGTTGGATAGTTTAATGGACTGAAATGAAACAATAAAAAATAAGACCTGCAAACAGGCACACATGCCAAGATACACAAATTAGGACGTGTGGCCTACTGAGAACACATAGGGAAAAGAAGTGTTCTTTCTTGATGAAGTCTTTTGATTTGCATAAATATTGCGTTTTCATTGGACCAGTTTTTAAAATTTTGTCTGCTCAATTTTGGATAGTATTCATTATGTTCATAATGTGTTTACTCGTTTGCCTTGTATGAGTGCCCTTACATTCTCCCCTATTTTTAAATTGTTATTTATGGTTCTGGGGTTTAAATGTAGGTCTTTTAGCTATCTTGAGTTTGTTTCTGTACCTGATATGAGGTGTGGGTCCTGTTCTATTTTTTGCAGATGAAGATCCAGTTTTGCTAGCACCCTTTGTTTTAAGGAATATGGCATGCGGTAATGGAAATATCATGGGAGCGCATATGCCTTTTAATATGGGAGATTTGACAAGTAGCAAAGGTAAAATTGACTATGGTGATAGTTGTACAACTCTTCTTGGTTTAATTGAATTAATTAACCACATGACATGTGGATGAAGTGCTAATAAATCTATCAAATGATTTAAATAAAAAGAAACTCAGGAGATAGTTGTTCAGTCAGGACACTGCAAAGGTTTTTCAGAGATACGAATACACGTCCAGAGGATCTGGCATTGCACTATAAGCCTCAACCCACAGACACGTGGCTCCAGATATGTGAGTCAGTGAACCCTGTTTCCTGAATGAACTATCCTGAACCACCCTCACCAGTAAGCCTCAGTACGAAGACACACAACTCCAGCTCCAGGGGCAGAAAGCCTAACTCCCTCAATTAAGTTCCCAGAGGCAACTTGATGAGAGCATTATAGAATTTCCTTGCAAGACGTTGAACCACCTCGAAAGATGTTGAGCCACCTCACAAAAAACAAACACAATAAACTCCATTTTAGAGAAGTCATAAAGTGGGGCCCAGTCAAAAAGTTGAACCATCGCCAAGAATTAACAGATGGTCCAAGGAGCCATCGCAAAATTGTGGGGAATCCTGATAAGACTTGGCTGAACCTGGGTGACACCAAAAAGCCATCCAAGCCACCTAAAGTGTGGGGATAAGATTTGATCCTGATAAGACTTGACTTGGACAATGAATACATCAAAAGTCAGCCAAGCAGTCCATTTAAACCCGGGTAGAGACACTGACTTTTCAGAGAACTAAGAACCAAGGAGACATCAACTCCTGCTCTCTCCAACTCTACCTGGGATGAGTACCCTGATGAAGAGAATACTTATTGGCACTATCATGTTAGAATGGCATGTGTGAAGAGTGCTGTTATTATTCCCTGATGCTCATACTTTCCCTGATATAATTATCTTTAGTAGTCTGAATTAATTTTAAGACTTTTAGATTGTTTGATGTGTGTTTGCAGTGAATAAACCTAGCACTTGAAAATGTCTAAGAGCATTAAGTAATTATTGATCGCGCCACTCATGACACAACTCACATCAAAAGCACACAGTTTTCCTTGATCTGGGGCCTAGGAATCCCTCTTCTCTATCCCAGGCTCTGGCTCCTGCTTCTGGTCTACTGCTGCTGCTTCTCTGCCAGTCCTCGGATGACACAGTGTCATCTGGATGAAGGAGGACCCAGCTCAGGAATCTAGGATATCAGAGGAAATATTCTTCTCCTGACCCTTGCTGGTAAAATAAACCCCCACTATTCTCGGATGCCTCATTTTATAACCAACACGATATAATGAATCTGTCATCAATGACTCACAAGGGAATGCTGTCAGAGTCTTCCCCCAAATTATTACCCAGAGTCACACAGGAAAAAACTCCTTTGATAGGAGCTACAGAAGCTTTTGCTGGAAGATCCACATTAAATAATTCACTGCCTCTTTATGGAAGAAGCTTGTGCGTCAGTAAATTTCTCCTGTAAAGATTCCAGATATCCTCTGCCCTTTCCTGAATGTTGCAGGTTTTGGTGAAGACCTTGAGTGGCTGCTTTGGGCCATGCATAGTTTGTGTGACAAACATATTCACATAGTTTCATGGCAGAGCACTATGCCTGGGAGCACACATTTGAGCACAACCGGAAGGTGGGGAGGAGTCAGCTGCGTTTGTGGTGGAGAGGTGATTATGATGATATGAGTGTCAATATCCTTAAGTAATTGAGAAAAATGAGGAATAGAAACATATTTAATTATGTGAAAGCTTTTCCTTCCAAACATCACCCTGTAACAAAATATAACTGGAGGTGCAAAGAAATATTATTGATAAGAATTTTCATGTGGAGTGTGTGTGTGTGTGTGTAAACCTAACATTTGTTCCGTGAGTAAAATACCTTGGAGCACAAATACTATATCTTATTGTCATTCTACTCTGCGTTCCACGATAAGTTGTCAGCCCATATGACAATGTAACTGTCATGTTGCATTCTCACCAGCAGTGAATAACACTTCCTTACAGGAAAGGGAACAAACTGAGTGGAAAATGCTCCAAGGAAAAACTAAGTTGCTATGTAAACTGTCACCAAATACTCAATATTCTTTTAAAAGAATACAACTTCCCCATTGTTCTTATAGTCATCACAGTTTGGTCTGGTCAAATTTCAAATTCTTACCGATTCTAAAGGAGGAGCAATAGTGGTACAATGTTGGTAGTTGCAGTGTTAGCCAGAGTAGTGGTGGAAACTGTCTAATTCCAGTGGGGAGAATGTGAAACACGATCACCACAGGTTGTTCCCCAGAAGGTGAAGGACATATTTTCCTCTAACTTCAACCACTTTTTACCAGTTCTCACTTCTACTGTTCTCCTCAGGCCACTCTCTAGTTCTCTTCTGGAGTCTGTAATGCATTGCATTGGCCACACAGAACTCCTGAGTCATACTTAGAGTTAAGTGATTTATTAAAGAAGTAATAGGATGCAAATCACTGTCAGGGTCAACAGGCACAGATTTATGTCTATGAAATCTCTGTAGGGTGAACTGTTCCCTCTATTGCTCAGTAGACTGGGGATGTTATCCTGACCTCTCCACCTAGAAAATATGCAGAGACAGTCAATCGCTCACTTATAGAACAACTCCACCTTGCACCCTGAAGCTCCACCCATGCAAATAAAACAGCTTCCAGAAGTCCAGGCTGAGTGAAGTGTGGAATACCATACCCATTACTCTGGTCCACTTTGTGAATAAGAGTCTCCACCCTCGCACACATGGAGTCAAAGCTAGTCCTCCTTCTACTGTTGGCCCCTCTCAGTGATGAGTGGCCTGTAAGGGGCAGACATAGTTGATTGGTAAGGCTATGTGTCTGGGTGATTCATAGTGGTTCTCTTTTGCAGGTGTCCAAGAACACATTGTGCAATGGTGAGACAGACAAGTCCTCTTCTCAGAGACACTCTGTCTTACTTGTCTTGTGCCACTTATACAAATCAAATTTCTAAATATTGTGTGTCATGTATTCGACTTCTTCCAGGAAAAGGACTGCAGTGGATTGGTGGGATCTGGACCTCAGAGAGTACCAACTACAGCCCTGACCTCAAGTGTAGGCTGAGTTTATCCAGAGACACAAACAAGAACCAAGTGTGCCATAGGAACTAGAAACACAGGGAATCCAGGACAGATGATTCCTTGAAGACCAGTGTTGTGAGTGGCGATACTGGGAGGATGGAGGTAAGGGGTGAGGAGAAAGGGAGAACCAATTACAAGGATCTGCATATAACCTCCTCCCTGGGGGATGGACAACAGAAAAGTGGGGAGGGAGAGATGCCATACAGTATAAGATAGGACAAAATAATAATAATTTTTAAGTTATCAAGGGTTCATGAGGGAGTGGAGAGCAGGGAGGGAGGGGAAACGGAGGAGCTGATACCAAGGGCTCAAGTATAAAACAAATGTTTTGAGAATGATAATGGCAACAAATGTACATTGACACAATGGATGGATGGATGGATTGTGATAAGAGTTGTATGAGCTCCCAATAAAATGATTAGTAATAATACATTTTAAAGGCTGTAAAAAAAAAGAACTAGGTGTTCCTACAGCTGAGCACTGTGACTGCAGACTACACAGGTTGGGATTACTACGTCCAAGGCACAGTGGAGCAGAGACTTTGAAAACAAGGCAAAAGCCTTCTAAATGAGATAAGGGACTTCCCCTGCTTGCCTGGCTGTCAGACATCCCTAAAGATACCTTGAGATTTTTTGTTTTGTTTTTTATTCTGTGTGGCTCTTATTTATCTCATTTTCACGGTATCCTTAGAAGGAGAAGTTAACATTCTTTAACGATGAGAATAC
Organism: Tenrec ecaudatus; assembly: GCF_050624435.1. Taxonomy (NCBI): domain Eukaryota; kingdom Metazoa; phylum Chordata; class Mammalia; order Afrosoricida; family Tenrecidae; genus Tenrec; species Tenrec ecaudatus. Next base: position 80,066,728 of record NC_134546.1, read on the forward strand.
TCCATTTGCTAGCAAATTTCTAAGATGCTAGGCTTATAGAGTGGGTTAAACACTCAGCTGCTCACTGTAAGTTCTTTCAGAGACAAAAGACAGAGGGAGACCTTTAATTAATAGATTCATGGAGGGAGGTGAGGTTTGTAGGAAACAGGAAATCAAAGGAAATGAGGTGAACGGGATTTAGGATAGCTGCATAAACAAAGGTTAGAGCTGGCCGTTTGTCTACAGTCAGAGATTAGCTAACTTACAAGTATAGAGACCACAAGAGCTGCTATTACATAAAGGAAAAGAAAATTAGGCTTAATACTGACCCACTAACAAAATACGACTGAGTCTGGCGAGGAAAGAATTAGACGGTTCCGGTGCCACAGCTGAGGCTTCTTCTGCAGGAGTAGGAAAGGAAAGGGACCGTGGGGTCAGAGCCACAGGTGTTTCAAGTTATGCAGGGCTGAGAGGCAAGAGAGAGAGAAGACAAAGAAATTCCACAGCAGTTACGGTTTTGGGGCCATCTATACATTTTTAAAAATACTATTTTATTGGGGACTCATATAACTCTTATCACAATCCATGCATAAATCCATGTGTCAAGCACATTTGTATATTTGTTGCCATCATCATTCTCAAAACATTTTCTTTCCACTTGAGCCCTTGGTATCAGCTCCTCATTTCCCCCCTCCCTTCCTCATCTTTGCTCCCTCATGAAACCTTGATAATTTATCAATTATTTTAATTTTTTCATATATTGCACTGACCAACGTCTCCGTTCATCCACTTTTCTGTTGGTTGTTTCCCCTTGGAGAGGGTTATATGTAGATCATTGTAATCGGTTCCCCCTTTCTACCCCACCTTCCCCTTCCCCTCCTGGTATCGCTATTCTCATTATTGGCCATGAGGGGTTTATCTGTCCTGGATTTCCTGTGTTTCCAGTTCTTATCTGTACCAGTGTACATCCTCTGGTCTAGGCGGATTTGTAAGATAGAATTGGGACCATGATAGTGGAGGGCAGGGGAGTGGGACAGGAAGCATTAAAAAACTAGAGGAAAGTTGTACGTTTCATCAGGCTATACTGCACACTGACTGGCTCATCTCCTCCCACCAACCCTTCTGAAAGGGGATGTCCAGTTGCCTACACATGGGCTTTGGTTCTCTACTCCCCTCATTCACATTGATAGAATTTTTTTGTTCTGGGTTTGATGCCTGAGATCTGATCCTATTGACACCTCATGATCATACAGGATGGTGTGGTCCTTTCATGTGGGCTTTGTTGCTTCTGAGCTAGATGGCCACTTGTTTATCTTCAAGCCTTTAAGACCACAGACACTATACCTTTTGACAGCTGGGTACTATTCGGTTTCTTCACCACATTTGCTTATGCACTCGTTTTGTCTTCAGCAATTGTGGAGGGACGGTGAGCATCATAGAATGCCAGTTTAATAGTACAAAGTGTTCTTGCATTGAGGAAGTACTTGAGTAGGGGCCCAATGTACATCTGCTACCTTAATACTAGACCTATAAATGTGTGCACATGCACATATAGCTATTTCCCCATCGTCATATATAAATATATTTACATATGCACATGCCTGGATGTACACCTTTATAAATAACCTTTGACTCCTAGTTCTTTCCTCTATTTCCTTTTACTTTCTTTTCGTCCCACTATCATGTTCACCTTCATTTTGTTTTCTGAAGTCCCTCTCAGTTACATTTCCCTTGATCAAGCCCTACCAGGCATCCTACACCATCCTTGCCATCAATTTGGATCACGTGTTTTCCCTTGTCCGAGGGTTTGTTAATACCCACTTCCTTTCCCATTCCTCCCCATCTCCCATGTCTCCACCTCTGAACTCTCAGTCCCACAGTTTTCTCCTCCAGATTGTTTATCCCACATATCTAATCTAGATTGACCTACAAAGATAATAATATGTACAAGAACAAAACAGACAAAGCAAGAAAACAAAACAACAATCAAAAACAAACCCAAAAAGCCTGCATTTTTTTATATTCTCTGGGGACTTCTTTGCTCTGTTCCCTTGCTGTTCTGTTGCATGCCCTTAGCGCTTTGCCTCAGTGTAGTGGAGCCAGATTTAGGTGCAATTCCCACAGTGTTGCTCCCCACATAACGCTATGGGTTGGTAAGGGTTGTCATGTCTTCTAGTGAGGCCAGCTCTACGATTCTTTCTGTGCATTGACTGCTCTGAGCGGGAATATGATCCTCGGGGCTTGGTGGGCTAGGATGTGTGTAGGAGGTCTGCTGGTCCAGGTGTTTATTGGTGGGTGACTAATTAGTCCCCTGTGCCTCTGTTTACCTTGCTGCTAAAAGCATTGGGAGATAACTCAGTTATTTATGACCTTGTAGCTGAAAGCAGTGTAAGATAACTCAGTTCTTTATGACATTTTTATGATTCTTTTGAACCCTGTTTGTCCTGTGTTTACTTAGAATATAGTGCTGCTATTATTCAAGTGTTTAGAAAGTGTGCCTAGTTAAGTAACACCTGCATAGATAAGAGGTTCAGGATGTTTTTTTTTAAAGCAATTTCATTGATGTTTATTCTGTAACCATTCCCTTGTGTAAGAAAAGTATAAAAACCAAGCTTTGAATATACTCGGTACTTCAGTCCATCAGATTGAGGTCCTCCCAATCTCATACTTTGTATGTCTCTTTCTTTTCCTTTCATCCACACGCCTCATTTCGGACCCAGCTTGATGCAGGCTAGCTGGTCTTATCCCCCACAGATGTGGTCCACTCTCTTTTCCTCTCCCTTCATTTGCTCCTGTGTGCTCCCATCAGACATGTCTCTCTCCCTGAGCTGAAGCTTCAGTGTTGCCCAAATAGGAGATTCTTGATGTCAACTTATAGGGCTTCTGTTACTAGTGTTCAAAGAGTCAAATCTATTCTCAAAATGTTCTCAAAATTCAAGTAAGATGTTCTCAGTGTCATATGTTGGATCTCATGAACTTGTTTTAATTTTATCCAACTTCAATATGAACTTGCATATGATCAATGTATGTCTGTTCCACAGTCAGTATCTGCCTTTTGGGGGGTTCCTGGTAAAGAGCCTCTCCATCAATTCCTCCCATGATGCAGTCAATTTTATTCTATAAATTCTATGTGCAAAATCCACAGTTGCTGTTTATGTTGTTGAAAAGGGTATTTGCAAACATTTGAGTAGTATTTCAAAATTGTGTAATGGGATCTCCAAGTTTTTATTGTTGAAAACAAGGAAGAAGAAAAAGTAGATGGAAAAGATGGTGCATGTGCTATAAACCAAGCTGAAGACCACAGGAAAGTAACATCACACCAACTGTCATAAAGGCCCCATGGGCAGAAATGAAAAGAGCCTTGGGGGCAGTGTAAGCTAAAGATTGGACTTCTAACCACAAGATCAGCCTGTCGTTAGCATAAAGATGACATTATTTCTCTTGTAAATATGAAATGTTCCAGAAACCCCAAGGACCAATTCTATTGAGTAACATAGGGTGGCTTTCAGTATGAATATAATCAATGACTTAGGGTTGTATTGTGTGTGTGTGTGTGTGTCTTTCCTTGCTTGCTGGCTGGATAGGTTAATTCACCTGCCAAATTTGACTTGCTCCCAGAAACAACTCTAGAGAATTTGTCCAATGGATCTATCTTTGGCACTGTATTAACAAGGTGCTACTTTATGAGACAGTGACACTGGTAGGAAATTCTTGGCATAGTTTCCTTTTTAAATATGGCCACTCCATGAGGAAGCTCCAGAGCCTGCAGTGTCAGGGTGACTTTAGAACTAAAATAGCTACCCCCTTCCTCTTCTTCCTTCTCCTGAAGGTGCTGGCCTTCCCATGGGGTCAGTGTCAGAGAGCGGCTGCATGTGACCAGGTCAGGCAGCACCCAGGGAGAGGCCAGGAGTGGATTGAGACAGACATTCTACAGGCCAGAGTGGTTTAGCAGATACACACCATCTCTCAGAGAGCATCTAGTCATCAGCCCAGACACATACAAGAACCAGCTCTCCCTACAGCTGAGCTCTGTGAGTACAGATAACATGGTTGTGTATTACTGTTCAAGAAACACTGTGAAGAGATGTCATCATGGGCCATCACACAAACCCCCCTACAGAACAGCTGGAGGGGCTGGACAGAGGAGCTTTTGGAATAGCAGGGGCAGCTCAGGCCCAATTAACACAGGCCCAGGACCCAGGAGCAAGTGCTGGTAGGAGCACAAACAAATGTACTGCAGTATTTTTAGTTGATTTTGTTCAAATTGTTCAGCAACAGAGTTAGAGGGAATTCCTGTAGGAACTTCTCTATTTTCTTCTAATGTAAAAAGGAAGAAAATAAGAAAGTGTAAAATTTAGAAAGGATATATTTGAGTAAGGTACAAAGTTGTCACAAAAAGAACATGAAATGTATCTCACCAAAATAAATGATAAAAAAGTGATCAGGTGTAAAACTGGCAAGACCCAACATGGAAAGTAGGGGTAACCCCATTGGGGTTCACATCGACTTCTCTTCATTATAGTTTTCATGGTCATACAAGCCTGTGTCCTCAGGTTTGAATCCATTAATTTGCAAAGGAACTGTTTTTAAATTCTCTCTTGAGTGGTTCATCTGCCTTTGATTACTGAAACTTATTCTGTGTGTCACAATTGACTTTCTATATAAATTAATCCAGTCCAGGCTCTTCCCTAAAATCTGGCTGATTCACAGTTAGAAAACATGAAACACACTGATTCTTTTCTGGTGGATGTTTCCAGAAAGAGTGTCTTAGGGATTGAGACATGAAAGTGTGGAGATGTTTCACTTGAACACATGGCTCATTGTGATTGTCTTTGTTCCTTGGGTCTATCTCAGGTGCAGCTATAGGGCTGGACCCCCAAACACCCAACTCACTGCTGTCGAGTCAATTCAGACTCAAAGAAACCCGAAGGGACAAAGCATAACAGTCCCTTTGGATTTCTGAGACTGTAAAGTTCTCCAAGAACAGAAAGCTTCATCTTTCTACAGAGAAGTGGCTGGTAATTCGGAACTACCAACCTTGCAGTTAATAGCCCATTGTATAATCCATTACACCATCAGAGTTTCTACAGAGTGGCAGTTTCTATCTTTCTTATTCTCAGTCTCTTTCCTTTCTTTTAAGATCTGGTCAGTAATTTTTCCCTTGCCTTACAGAAAGATGGTGTAATGTCGATCAGAATTTTCATTTTAATTACAGATTATTTTAGGTAGTTTGATATTTTCACAAAGTAAAAGTTTACTCTTCACCAGTATGACCTATCCTTCTATTGATGTGTGTCTTTTGGAATCTTGTAGTAGTGTTTTTTTAAAATAGTTTTCTTATTCAAGACTTTTGTTTCTCTGATTATGTTTATTCCAATTTTATTATCTTACATGTAGCTATGGTAAATGGTATTGTTTTCTTGATTTCCTTTTCAGAGCTTTCTATTTTGGAACACAGGATTCAAAATGCTTTTTCTTTCATTTTTTAACATTTTATTAGGGGCTCATACAACTTTTATAACAATCCATACATATACATACATCAATTGTATAAAGCACATCTGCACATTCTTTGCCCTAATCATTTTCAAAGCATTTGCTTTCCACTTAAGCCCTTTGCATCAGGTCCTCTTTTTTCCCCCTTCCTCCCCGCTCCCCCCTCCCTCTTGAGCCCTTGATAATTTATAGATTATTATTTTGTCATATCTTGCCCTATCCGGCGGCTCCCTTCACCCCCTTCTCTGTTGTCCATCCCCTCAGGGAGGAGGTCACACGTAGATCCTTAAAATCAATTCCCCCTTTTGAAACCACTCACCCTCTACTCTCCCAGTATTGCCCCTCACCCCCTGAATGTATCATCCACCCTGGATTCCCTGTGGCTCCAGCTCCTATATGCACCAGTGTATAACTTCTGCTCTATCCAGACTTGCATGGTAGAATTCGGATCATGGTAGTTGCGGGGGAAGAAGCATCCAGGATCTGGGGAAAAGCTATATTCTTCATTGGTGCTACATCGCACCCTGACTAACTCATCTCCTCCCCTAGACCCCTCTGTGAGGGGGTCTCCAGTGGCCGACAATTGGGTTTTGGGTCTCCACTCTGTACTTCCCCCTTCATTCACTATGGTAAGAATTTTTTTTAATGATGATGATGCCTTATCCATGATCCCTTTTGCACCGCGTGATCGCACAGGCTGGTGTGCTTCTTCCATGTGGGCTTTGTTGTCAAACTGATTTTTCTATAATGATATTATACCCTGTGAAATTTCTTACACGAGCTTTGGGTTTTCTATATTTAGAATGTAAAATATAGAGTGTTTTACTTCTTTGCTGCTTATTTGGATGTCTTTGTTATATACTTCTTCATTGATAGCTTCAGTTAAGACGTGTAGCACAATATTAAATAAAATTGATATTAAATGCCATGCATAAGAGGTTCGAATTAGTAAAGGGAACACTTTCACTACCACATTATTGAACGAAATGTTTGTCATTGACATTGCATTTTGCTTTTTAAGTTCTATTTAATCATGTCAGTCTCACCGCAAGCTTAGATAAAACAGAATGAAACACATGTGTCCTACTTCATCCTCACACTTGTAATGTTTGAGCTCTTCGTTGTAGTTACTGTGATGTTCTCTTTCTTTGAAGTTCATCCTTTATTTCCAGTGACCTTATGCCTTATCAAGCATGATGTCCTTTTCCAAGGACTGGTATCTCTGATACATGTCCAACAAGCTTAAGTTGAAATATTCACATTTTCTCTTTTAAGAAGCATTATAAATGTACATTTTCCAAGACACAATTGGCAGTCCATCATACTATCAAATTCTTCATCAGTACCATAATTCAAATACAGTGTTTCAGTTTTAAACATCCTCGTCCATTGTCTAACTTTCAGGGGCATATGAAACCATTGCAAATAAAACAGCTTGGGCCAGGTACAGCTTAGGCCTCAAAGAGACATTGCTTTTTAATTTTATAAACAGATCTTCTGCAGCAGAAATGCCCAATGACATACATCATCTGTCTATGGCTCCTGTGAACATTCACTGTAGATCCAACTGTGATGAAATACTTGACAACGTTAATATTATTTCTGTTAACCACGGTATTTTTCATTGGTCCGTGAGTGAGGATTTTCCCTCCATTGAGTTGTAATACAAAGTGAAGGCTGCAGTCCCTGGTTTTAAATGGTATGTTTTTCAAGTCATACTACCTTACAGCATGCAGTATTATGCCATCTGCATACTATAGGTTATTAATAAGGCTTATTCCAATCATATCTTCCTGTTCTTGTTCATTTAGGACAACTTCTTAGATTATTTTATCAGCATAGTATGATGCACAGATAAATTACTGAAGTTTTGAATGACTCCATATTATTGTCATGCATGATTAAGAAATCATACTTAAGAAACAATGTAGAAATTACACCACAGATTGCACTTAGCATGAATGCTAAACATTATGCCTTAGAAGTGTTGAAAATTCTTCTGGGAAAACATATCCGGACACTTTGCAGCCACCTATTCCAATAAAATATCTCAGAACAAACAAGCAACATTTCCTGCAAAAAACTCACCAAACAGTAAAACACACACACACACACACACACACACACACACACAACAGAGAAAATAAAAACCATATGTTTGAAACATTTTGGAGGGAGCACGCTTGTTCAAGTAGTCCGAGAAAGTGGCAATTTCTAGGTGGTCCAACAAAAGTCCATGCTGTACAATCCCTCGCCCAGCACTCTTTTCCTCAGAACTGAGAGAGAGAGAGGTGAGCTCTGTACTCCATCCACACCTGCTGTGAAGGACAGAGGAACCACTTCCTCTCCTGTTCCCTGAGAGAGAGTCCCCTCAGGAAGAGGGCAAACCTGGCTGAATATAGCATGAGAGAAGCTGTGATTAGTTAAATCCCTGCATCTCTGTTGTTGTTGTTTGGGGCCATTCAGTCTGTTTCCACTCATAGAGACCCTATTACAATGGAAGAAATGCTGCCTGCTTGTGTGCCGTCCTCTCAGTTGTTCTTATATTTGATTCCACTGTTGCAGCCTTGATGTCAATCCATCTTGTTAAGGGGCTTCTTTTTCACTAACCTTCTCCTGTAACAGGAATGATGTCCTTCTTAAAGGACTGGTCTCTTCTGATAGTACGTCCAAATTATGGGAGATGAAGTCTCGCCAACCTCGTCTCTAAGAAGCATTCTGGCTGCATTAATTCCAAAATAGCCCTCGGGTTTATTGATGGGTAAGCCACACATCAGTTCCCTCTTTAAGAGGGAAGCGTTACATTGACCTGGGGTTTTGCTGTGGCATGCATCTGGGTGAAGACAAAAGTTACAGCCCCTCCCCGGAGACAGAGATGGATACCTGGTGGACAGCTTGATTGTCTCGGCCATTATTTTCACCCTTCTTTCAAGATAAAATTTTTTAGAAGACACCATTTTTGTCATTTATTTCCACCCCCTGGCAACTGTAGAAGCTAGCCTGAGACTGGGGCTCTGAAGGGGTTTAGGGACCGTCTTTAGTTTTTTTTTTCAAACTTTTTTTCTGAATAAGTTTGAACTTGCAATATCTGCAACACTTGAACTTTCTATAGCTACAACTAGTGCAAAGGGAATACTACCTAGTCCATTTCCATATGACCAGCAAAAAGAGACCGTTACAGACACGGGAGATTTTCCAGATTAGAGCTACAGCTACTCATAACGGAGTTCAGAAGAATGATGTCCAGCTGCTTTAAACAAATGTAGGCATATTATTTTAAAAGCTACATAAAAACAAAAAAGGGGTTGGAGAAAAAAATTTAAAATTTCTAAAAACCCCGGTAAAATTTAGGAATAATTCAACAACACCAAAAAATCCAGAAGGGAAATGCTAGGATAGTTGAAATAAATAAGTGTGAAAGATAAAAGTAGTGAAATTGAAACAATGGAAACCTGAATCAATGCGCTTCAAAAAAACGCTTGTGTGAATAAATTAAAAGAACCATCTCGATTTTTAAAAATCCTAATAAAATATAAGCATTTTATGGGACACTATTAAGTGGAATAATTTATATTGATAAACACCTTTGAAGAGAAAGGAGAAATAAAGGATATATGCTACAGGAAAATGATTTTTTTAAAGAAAATAAATCTGTTTGAGAACTCAGGAGCACCTGGTCTTTTCAATGGCCTCATTTAACCCACAGGAGAGCTGGACTAGGGATTCTAAGGAATACTAGAAAGGATCAATGAATTAAAACTTTGGGGTTTGTGGACATCAGTAACATTCAATGCCTGCGAGATGACATATCTGTCTTGAATGAAGTATAGCCAGAATGCTCTTTAGAAGCCAGAATGGGGAGGTGTCATGCCATATACTTTACATATGTAATAAGGAGGACCAGTCCCTGGAGAAGCAGTTGTGTTCTCTTGATGAGCTTTCAAAAATAAGTGTTCAGGTAAAAAAAAAACAAAAAACCATCCACAGTATTGAATCATATGATCTCTGGAAGAATGGGTTCAAACAGAAGAATGGTTGAGGGAATGCCATAGATCAGAACATGTTCTGTATAGTGAGAATGAGCTGAATGCAACTGGACATCATCTAACAAGAACAGCACCAATGAGTAATGTGAGATAATATGTTTTTGTCTGTGTTTCTTCGCAACTTGAATGTATTCTCTGGTAAAGTACCTATTAATGTCCTTTGTCCATTTTGAGTCTCAAAACTGTACCACATGTTCTGTCCCCACTGATGTTAAGTGAGATGGTAGGATAAAGAAAGCGGAGTGAACTCCCCAGAGAATGCGCTGAAAAAGGCAACAATAGGATAGAATAAATATCCACTATCAGTCAGGATTTCTATGAAATCACGCTTCATTTACACTGTGCTCACTGTGGACCAACGGCTTCTCTGATCCGCAGCTTAAGGCTCTTGATTTCCCAATAAATGAAGGCACATCGCAGAGAAGGTCATTAGACTGGACACTTCTCCACTTCTCACACCTCACCCCAGGGCTTCACACATCAAATCACTTATGCAATTTCCAGGTTAAATCTCAAAACTTGATGAAAGGTCATATGGTGGGCCAAGTTCTCTAGTATTTATAGACCGTGTCCATAGCTCCTGTTTTACTTTGGATAGTTTTCACCCTGAAGGTTACTCCTCTCCAGTAGTGTCAAGAAACTCTAAAAATGGGCTGATATTAAAGAAATTTTCATTATTGACGGTTTTCCCGCATCCTAGCTGACCTGTGACAGGCACAGCATTAGGATTTTAGCCCAGGAGTGAAGGGCCCTGCTTAAGCTTCACAATCTTGGTGACTCTATACTGCCAGAGCTGGATCTGCCAAAAGCTGCAGATGAGGCTGGAACATCTGTTAATAGTATGTTTCAGTAGCACACAACAATTCCTCAAATCAAAGGAGTTGACTCTCAAGCTCCAAAAAATGTCCACACAGGAGTGGACATTTCCTGCAGCTGACTGAATGACCACTGAGCGGGCAGCTGTCCATTTCTGCATGGGACAGACGGAGAAGCCAGTGCCATCCATACACGCATTTCACTGCAATGTGGGGTTAACAAAGCACAGCCAGGCTTCTCAGGCAAGGGCAATAGCGGAGTCATGGGAGCAGGGAGCTTTCTCTTCGGAACTAGGGTTTCCTTCCCTCTAAAATATTTTCCCCATGGATATACTCCACCTTAGTATTTATGGAAAAATCCAACAGATTTTAGGATATTCATTCATTTATACCTTATAGGCATATACAAAATTGCATAATTCCTGGTGGTGTCGTGGTTACTTACTTGGCTGAAAAACAGAGGACCAGCAGTTTCAGAACCACCAGCAGCTCCACAGGAAGAAGACTGGGCTTTCTGCTCCCATAAAGGGTTACACTTACAGAAATACTCAGGGGCAGCTCCCCCTGTCCTACAGGGTCGCTATGAGTATGCACTGACTCGATGGGTGTGAATGAGTGTGAGTGATGCATACATTTATATGTGCAAACCCTATTTGTATCATTAATAGCAATGATGTATTTAATTATTTTTACATCCTTTAGGGTTGTGCTGGACAGAATGAAAATGAAAGCATAGCATAACAAGCTGTGGGATTCAACTGAAAAGAACTTAGTGGGGAACCCATAGCCACAAATATCTGTGTAATATGGAAATACAGCTCTGAATTTAATCACCTCAGTTTCCATTTATGAAACTAGAAAAAGGGATGAGTATGCCCCAGCACAGGCAGCAGGGGGAAATAAATAAGTATAAGAATTGCAATAAATGAAATGGAGGGAGCAGGATTAGTAAGCTGATTAAGAAAAATGGATTCTGTGAGAAGATGAAGTAAGGTGACAAACACCCACTTTTCCTGAACGTGACAAAAGAGGGAGCACCCGAACCTCCCACATCAGAAAGCAGACAGGAGACACCATGTCGCATATTCTATGGATAACTTCATGCCCACAGTGTAAAAATATCACTTCAATGGAGAAATTCCTTGGAAGGCAGGGAAAAAAATGTTCTCATGAAGGAAACAAATAATAGAATCGTCCACTATCGTCACACGTACCCACATCTTAAAAAGGATGAGAGGATGCGTTGTGAGCTCTCATAGCACAAAGTTGTTGTGCATGTAATGTAAAGTTTATTAACTGAAAACTACTTAAAAATACTGGTTATATATAACAACTAAAGGAATGCTTGATGAACAGCCTGTTTAAAATCTATTTTCCCTTGCGAGTGCTTGTGTTTCTCTGAGTCTGAGGGAGAACTCTTGCTCATATTCTCTACTCAGCTGCTTCTAAATACCAGGGGACATGCAAATGCAGCCCTCCGGATTCTGATAAACCAGCCCTGATGTGGGAGATCTCAGCACAGTCCCATCTCTGGGGTCTCTGCTGTCTCCATTTTGTGTCCAGGAATTAGAGCAAAGGACACATAATGAATTTTGTAACAATCTTGGCTTTCATTTTGGCCATGTTACATGGTAATCGTTGTAGACCTTGCTGTGTATGTGCGTAATTGTGAGTGCCTTAGTTTGTGTGTGTTTTGTCTAATCACGGTGCCTCTGTGTTTACAGGTGTCCAGTGTGAGGTACAGCTGATGGAGTCTGGGGGCGATCTGACAAAGCCTGGAGGGTCTCTGAGACTCTCCTGTGCAGCCTCTGGATTCACCTTCAGTGACTATGACATGAACTGGATCCGCCAGGCTCCAGGGAAGGGCCTGCAGTGGCTTGCATACATTAGTGATACTGGTGGTAGCACACACTACACTGACTCCGTAAAGGGCCAATTCACCATCTTGAGAGACAACTCCAAGAACACACTCTATCTTCAGATGGACAGACTGAAAGTTGAGGACACGGCCACGTGCAAGAGACACAGCGAAGGGAAGTCAGTGAGGACCCAGACAAAAACCTCCCCTGCAGGCAGGACACTGGTCTCCAGGGTTCGCTCAGGACCCACAGAGGGCAGGACATAGACCCAGGAGCAGGTGTAGCTGGAGTTTCACATCTGGTTTCCTGTGGGGATCTGCAGATTCTTCTAAATCTCACAGTTTCCCTAGAGAATCTCTCTCTATTTTAAAAATAATAATTCTGTGCCTGCACCTGATGCTTGTGAATTCAAACGTTTTACTGTAACAGGAGAATATAATCTGTCTTACAGCAACAGCCTGTCCCTTAAGGGCAGAAAATGACTGCCAGGTGTGCCTGTCCCTGTATCAAAGTTCTCATGTAGTTCAGATAAATACATTCTAATTAGACTTCTCTTTTTCTGGAATCGCATCTGCAAATAAATATACTCATCAATTGTATTTTATTATCTGGCTGCTAATATTTTGTATCTGTTTATATTTCAATAACTTCAGCTCATGATGATCAAGGCAGACACTAACTTATCTGTGCAAATTCAGGATTCAGGGAGATCTCTAGGATCAAATGAGATAATTCAGTTCTTCACGTCAGATGTTGTATCTTAACCTTCACAGTCACACAGAATGTCAGCCCTCTGAGTCTGGTTTCACCTACAGCATCCACATTTGTCCTGTTAATCAACTCATCCTGCTTCTAGTGGCTTTGCTAATAATTTATTGTAGGATATCAGCAACATTCCGTGTATTTACTGACACACAACCTTAAGTGAGCAATTTCATATATTTCAGCATAAGATTTGATATAAAATGGATTAATAGGTATAAATAACATTATTTATGATGACTATATGTATAAGAAATATCTTCCCATGTCAGAGGTAAATTGCTTCAGGGTGATATGTACTCTTTCCCAACTACAATGACTCTTGAGTAGACATAGCAGTGTAGTTGTTGAAGAAAAGCTGTTCCTTTTTAGTGACTTACAGAAACCTTTCCTATGTACAGCAAACATTGGAGACACTTTGGGTTAATTCAATGATATTGGTAAATTTTGCTTATCATCAAACTTTTAAATATCTAATAATCTTACCGTAATCTAACGCAGAAGAGAAAATGTGTATCTGACAATTAAAATGTCCTTGCATTCACTGTGAGTGCCTTATACATCTGTAAGTCACTGAGTGTAGAAGACCACTGCCTTTATTCCTGAAGTCATCCTCAATCCTGAGCCATGTCTACCTACTCAACTATCTTCCTCATCCCTTCCTATAGCCTGGAGTAACTGGACCTTGGCCTGGGTGAATAGAGAATCATGGACAGAACTGTATTCTCTGAGGAAACAAACAATATTCCTATGCCGGATAAACCCCCCTTTTTAAATTTTATTACAAAGGTACCACTCAGTATCAGTCCACCAGGTGGAGTCTCATTGTGTACTATATTAGTTCTTACTCATTCTGGATAACACACCTTAGAATCAGGGGACTGGTTTATTTTTTCCAAGAATATGTCCATTTCTTCCTCTTCCTGGGCCAGCTCTCCGATGTGAGTAGCTCAGGAATCGACACGTGAAGGTTTGGTAATGCTTTCTCTGATCACATGGCTCAGGTATGTACCTTCAGGTATGTACCTTTGTTTCTCCAGGTTCAGCTGCAGGGGTTAGATGAGGATTTTTAAAACTCACAGACATAGTTTCCACCCACCCACCCCGTTGTGTCTCTAGATCCTCTTAAATCAGCTATGAAGCGGTAAACTATGAAGTGGTGCATTCACAAACTATGCTCCTACTCTGACGTCCTGAGTGCATATCCCCAGGACCCCTTTAGAGTAAATTGATTGAATGCTGAGCTTCAATGCTGTGCAGGCCATTGGCATGCATCACTGTGAAAGGAGGCCGGGAGAAGTGTGACTCCAGAACTCCAGGTGAAGAAAGGGGTCTGAGCTGCCCAATGCTCCATTGTCTCCTTTTCTGTGTATTCTCTTTTCCTTAAGCATATTTTACATGATTGTCTAGGAGTGTTTATTTTTCTAGTATAATTGTCTCCAAAAAAATAAAACCCCACTTAATTTTTTTCTTTTTATTAAGTCATCTTCTTTGTGACCTTGTTTATCATACTACTTATAACATGTGTATTGACGTTTTCCTAGATATTTGTTAGCATAATCATCATATTGAGTATGAGTTTCACATTTAACTTTATGGTACCCATCTCTGTGTCCAGTGTGAATCTCATGTTGATGTTGTATGAATTATGACCCTTTTCTTACTGTTTTGTATGACTCATTACTTTTTGTGGGTGGATGGACATGTTCAATATGACCATACATGTCAGCATATTGTATTATGTATGATGTTTTCCCTTGGGGTTGGATAATAAGCTAACTCCTGCTGGACTCTTATGGCTAAAGTTTGGGAAAATATTTTCAAGGTACCATTTGTAATTGATTTTATGCAATGTGCATAAAAGTTAAAATTAGTTTTTTTCTAAAAATACCTGCATTAGTCTGGGTAGACTAGAGAAACAAACCCATAGAAACTCACATGTTTATGAGAGTTTTATATAAATGGTAAGTATACATTAAAAAAGCATCCCAACCCAGTGCTATCCAAGCCCATATGTACTAAACTGATCTATAAAGTCCTCCTCAATCTCACAAAGCACATGCAATGACACTGACTGCAGTAGGAAAGCCGAATCAGTGAGCATGTAAGCATCTCAGCGGTGGCAGGGATCTCCATGAGGCTTCTCCAGCCCCCAAGGCTGCATCAGGTTATGTCCATGTGGCTTCTCCTCAGGGATGTCTCACGGGAAGTGAGCCTTGACAGCTGAGGCAAAGAACTAGCTAAGGGAGCCACACACTGGTCTGACCATCAGAGAACAAGACACCAGAGAACTAGAAAGGCGAGTCTCACTGAGCCATTTATCTCTCCTCCCTTCAATTAATCCAACATGTGTTTATCGGCCAGGTTGGCACAATAAACCTTAACTATCACAGTACCAGAGATCTCATATTCCTCTATAAAACCTCATTTAAAATTTTGTGTTTGGTTTTGTCTTCCCTTGTGCTCCCCTAGAGGACCTCGATTTTCAGTGTCATGATGCACCCTGCAGTTATTTCTACTTGATGGCAGTCACTGTGGTGGCAGGTTTTGTTTCAGGGGCAGCTCTCGTATCCCTAGGCAGCCATCCTGAACCTGGATCTGAGATACGGCTTTCTAACTGTTCCTTTCCTCCGGCAAAGGTTCTACTGGTCTCGCAGCTGTGCCTGTCCTTTCCCGTGGCACAGAACACCTTTTCTTCCAAGCTGTTCATTCCCTTGCTGCAAAAGGTTTTCATTAGTCCTTCTGCTACACGTTTTAATGTACTTCCTCATCAGATCGAATAATTCATGCTTAAATAAGGCAAAGAGGTAGGTCTTTTTAAACTAATTTCAGATTTGTTCTGCGTGGTGCCAGTTAGGTGAATATTTTTATGAATTGATTCCTAGACTTTCAATTATTTTCTTCCGCATAGAGTCAGGTCTGAATGCATTTGGGCAGTGACTACACTCCTGCTATCCTAGCCACCATCAAGAGAAGAGAAGGAAATTTATTTTGTTTATTACCTACATCTTAATATAATGATCTGAAATCAAACAAGTATTATCTTAAGTCCATGCTCCTGGCAGAACCTATTCACTTTAACACATGAAACTTTAAACTATTTAAAAAGTTTTAGGCTAAACAAATGTCATCCAAGACATCTACTTCAGTGAAGGCCAGACCTTTGTCTTTTTACTATTTCTCCCTTTTACGTGTATGTTTAAATTCTTATTCTGACATGAGTGAAGCTTTACAGTGCACATCAATTTTCCATTCAACAACTTATACACATTATGTTTCCAGTCATTGATTGCAACCTCCACAAAGTAACTTCCCCTATCATACTTTCTATCTGTGTTTCTCGTTTTCAGTCCTCTTTCTTTTCTGACCCCTTTGAACTTTATCCTTTGGCAAATGCTGCCCTTGGTCTCAAATGATTGATAATTCTAAGGTTTACTTACATTCTTTTTTTTCTTTGCATTTGTTGCCATAATTTTCTTTTTTTAAAAAACACTTTCATTAGGGCTCTTATCACAATACATACATGCATCCAATGTGTCAAGCACATTTGCACATATGCTGCCATCATCATTTTCAAAGCATTCCCTTCCCAATTGAGTGCCTGATATCAGATCCCCATTTCTTCTCTTTCCCTGCCCCGCCTGACTCCCTCATGAATCCTTGATAAGTTATAGATTAGTTTCATATCTTATATCATCCTCTGTTGCACCTCACCCACTTTCTATTGTTCATCCCCCTGGAAGGGGGTTATATGTCCATCTGTGTGATTGATTCCCCCTTTTTCCCCTCAACCTCCCATAATTCTTCTATTATCTCTAATATCATTATTGGCCCCGAGGGGTTTATCTATCCTGGATTCCCTGTGTTTTGGGCGCTTATTTGTAGCAGTGTACATACTCTGGTCTAATTAGATTTGTAAGGTAGAGTTGAGGTCATGATAGTGGGGTGAAGGAAGCACCAACGAAGTAGAGGAAAGTTGTGTTTCATCAGTGCTATATTGCTCCCTGGCTGGCTCATCTCTTTCCTGTGACCCCTCAGTGAGGGTATGTCCAATTGTCTGCAGATGGGAATTGTGTCTCCACTCCATGTCCTCCACCCCCATTCACCTTGGGTATGATTTTGTCTGGGCCTTAGATGCCTGATATCTGATTCCATCAGCACCTCATGATCACACAGCTTGATGTGCTTCTTCCATAAGGGTTTTGTTACTTCTGAGATAGATGGTGCTTGTTTATCTTTAAACCTTTAAGACCCTGGACACTATACCTTTTGATAGCTTGGCACCATCAGCTTTCTTCACCACATTTTCTTATGCACTCATTTTTTTTTCAGCGATCATGTCAGGGAGGTAAGCATCACAGAATGCCGGATTGTTAGAACAAAGTGTTCTTGTGTTAAGGGAGTACTTGAATGGAGGCCCAATGTCCATCTGCATCCTTAATTCTTAACATATAGATATGAGTGCATAGTTATATTCCCCTCTCATTATATGGGTATTTACATATGTACATGGCTATATTTAGGACTCTATTCTGATTCATTCCTCTATTTCCTTTCACTTTCTTCTTCTCCCACCATCATGTTTGACCTTCATTCAGGTTTAGTAATTCCTTGCTGCTACATTGCCCTTGATTAAACCCTACAAGACATCCTATGACCTACCTTCCATTGATTATAGCTCACTTGTCGTTCCCTAGTCCCTGGGTTGGTTCTTCCCCCCTTTCCTTTCTCCCACCTCCCCTTCTCCCATATCACCCCAGAAACATTGGTCCCATTCATTTCATCTCCTATTTCTTTATCCTGCCTGTATTATCTAGATAGACATGCTATGTCTATTCATTAATAAGTGCAAAAAACCAGGCAAAGCCAAATTAAACAACACAGGAAGTCAAAACAAAACAAAAAAAATAAATAACAACAACAACAGAAAAGTCTATAGATAGTTCAAGGTCTGTTTGTTGGCCTTTATGAGTGTTTCCCAGTTGAGACTGATAGGGTGACACACTCTGTCTCCAAGGTTTATTTTTGTTATTCCCTGGGGGTTTCATCACTCTGCCCCCCTGCTGCTCTACTGCATGCCCTCAGTGCCTCACCCCAGCATGATGAGGCCAGACTGTGCAGTATTCCCACTCTGTGTCTCCAGTGCTGTCCCCTGCGGCACCCTGGTTCAGTGAGGGATGACTTATCCCATCGTGGGGCTGAACCTATTATGCTCCCCATGTGTTGTCTGCTCCAAGCACGGCCTTCATCCTTGGGGCTTGTTTGGGCCAGGATGTCCCGTCCTCCCTGTCCATCCCTTTTCATTTCTGCTGTGTGCTCTAATCCAATGCGCCCCTCTCCCCAACCTGTAGCCCACTGCTGTCCTCTGAAATGCATTCTTCAGTGTGGGGGGCGGGGGTGGGAGGGGTGTACACATAGTTGGGATTGGGGCCAGCCCCTCAGATCTCTCTATTGGTTCCCTGGTTCATGACAGTATGTTATATTCACTTCCTGGTGCATCAGGTGGAAGACTGGTCTCTCTCCCTCTCCTGTGGAGATAGAAACAATACCCTCCTCTTGGATTGGTAATGCCCTGCTCCCCGCACCCCACCTGTAGGAGGCATCCGCTGATCAAGGTGTTTATTATGGGTGACTATTTAGTCCCCTTTGCCTCTGTGACTTTGCAGACAAATGCATTGCAAAATGACTGTTATTTGTGACCTTGCGGCTAAAAACATTGAGAGATAACTCAGTTATTTAGTTAAAAGAATCTCTTATGATTCTTTTGAATCTTGCATATTAGTGGGATTGTCTTAGAATATAGTGCTTTTATTATTCAAATGTTAAGAAAGTGTGACTAGTTAAGTAACATTTGCAAAGATAAGAGTTTAGGAATGTTTTCTAAGTTCTTTGATGTTTGTTTTGTAACCAATCCCATGTAAGAAGAGTATAAAAACCAAGCTTTGAATATACTGGGTACTTCAGTTCATCAGAATGTAGTCCTCCCG
Organism: Tenrec ecaudatus; assembly: GCF_050624435.1. Classification (NCBI taxonomy): domain Eukaryota; kingdom Metazoa; phylum Chordata; class Mammalia; order Afrosoricida; family Tenrecidae; genus Tenrec; species Tenrec ecaudatus. Next base: position 80,085,672 of record NC_134546.1, read on the forward strand.
ATCCCATGCTTTGTACATATCTCTTTCTTTTCCTTTCATCCGCACGCCTCATTTCGAACCAGCTTGATGCAGGATAGCTGGTCTAATTCCCTGCACCCACCCATGTATTTTTGCTTGGATTTTTTCCTTTTACTTTCCCCCTTATTTCGTTGGCTGCCGTACGTATCCCTGAATTGGGTTTGGCCCCGGCCATAGTGACTGGACCTCACCCCAGGGATGTATGCATATAGGAGTTTTTCCCTTAGGCCCCAATTTTTTAAGCTTACATAAGTGGACTTAGGTTGTACTTCTCCTTTTCTGCTTGACTTACTTCACTGAGCATGATTTCCTTCATGCAGCAATGTGCTTCATGCATTCATCACTGCTTTTTAGGGATGCACAGTACTCTACTGCATGCATGTACCACAGTTTTGTTTTTTTCTTTGGTTCGTGTTGATGAAAATTTGGGTTGTTTCCAACTCCTTGCAATTGAGAACTGTGCCACCATGAACACTGGAGCACAGATGTTTGGCCGTGATTTGTTTCTTGCCTCCTCTGGGGTTATGCCCAGTAGGGGGATTGCTGGGTCATATGGTAGCTCAATCTGCATCTGTTTTAGATATCACCAAATCGATTTCCATAGAGGCTGTACAGACCTACAGGTCCACCAGCAGTGGATGAGAGTTCCCATTTTCCCACGGCCCTGCTCAAACTTGTTACTTTCTGATTTTTTGAATTGGGGTTGCTTTCAGGGTGTTTGGTGATATCTCATAGTTGATTTAATTTATATTTCGCTTATGGCTAAAGATCGGGAACACTTTCTCATATGTTTATTGGCCCTTCGGATTTCTGTCCCTGTGAAACTGCTGTTCAGGTCCTTTGCCCTCTTCTTGTTGGGTAATTAGGTTTTCTCTTATTGTAAGCTTGAAAAGTTCTGTAGATTTTAGTAATAAGGCCTTTGTCTAATGGGTTATTACTAAAGATGGTTTCCCAGTCAGTGGACTCTTATTATTATTCTCTTGGTGAATTCTTTCGATGTACATAGGCATTTTACCTTCAGTATATCCCACTTGTCAATTTGTGACTCATCTGTATGTGTCCTTCCATATTTCTGATAACCTATTTATTCCCTGCACCAAAATTCCCAGGTTGGTCCCAATTCTCTCATTGATGGCTTTATTTTTCTACAGGTAGTTATCCATTTTTTCCAGCACCATTTGTTGAAGGGGGTATCCGTTTCCCATTTGATATTCTTGGGCCCTTATCAAAGATCATTTTTCTGTATGATGATGATCATATTTCTGGGTTTTTAGTTCTTTTCCATTGGTATCTGTCATTATGCCAGTACCATAGTGTTTTGACCACTGTGGCTGTATAATAGGTGCTAAAATCAAGTAGAGCAATCTCTCCTTCTTTGTCCTTCTTCATGAGGAGTTCTCTGCTAAATCTGGGCTTCTTCCCTCTCTATATGACGTTGGTAATCAGTTTTTTCAATTCTTTGAAGAAAATGGTGGTATTCATATTGGGATAGAATTAAACTTGTATAATGCCTTGGGCAGAACTGGTATCTTTACTACATTGAATCTTCTAATCTTTGAGCATGGGATATTCTTCCATTTGTTGAGATCACCCTTGGTTTCTCTTAATAGTGTTTTGTAATTTTCCCCATACAAATCTTTTGTTTGCTTCAGTCAGGTATATTCCTAGATATTTCCATTTGTGCTTAGCTATTGTAAAGAGTACTACCTTTTTAATTGCCTCTTCTGTGATCTTTTCTGATGTATATCACAGTCTGATAGACTTCTGATTTTTGAGTTTGTATCGTGACACTCTGCCATATTCCTCTATCACTTCCAACACTCCACTTGTGGAGTTTTGGGGATTTTCACTATATTAAATGATACAGCCTGTGAATAATGATAGTTTTGCCTCTTCCATCCCCAGGCGAATACCTTTGGTGTCTTTTCTCTGCCTTACGTTGTCAGCTAGGACCTTCAGTATAATGTTATATAGGAGTGGGGACAATGGGCATCCTTGTCTGGGCCCCTTTTTCAGTGGAATTGTGTTTGTATTTTCTCCACTGACTACCAGGTTGGCTGTTGTTTTTTTTTAAAAAATATATATAGCTTGTATAATAGTGAGGAATTTCCCTTCCATTCCTTCATTCTTGTGTGTCTTAAACAGGAATGGATGTTGTCAAATGCTTTCACTACATCTATTGATATTATCATGTTATTCTTAATTCTCATGTCATCGTGACGAATGACATTAATGATCTTTTGTAAGTTGAACCATCCCTGCATCCCTGGTATGAATCCCACTAGGTCATTGTGAATTATTTGTTTTATATGCTTTTGTATTCTATTGGGCAATCTTTTATTAAGGATTTTTGTATCGATGTTCATTAGAGTTATTGGTCTGTAATTTTCAATTCTTGTAAGATCCTTGCCTGGTTTAGGTATCAGAGTTATAGTAGCTTCGTAGAACAAGTGTGGGAGTTTCCAATCTTTCTCTATGTTCTGAAAGAGTTTGTGTAGGGTTGGTGTCAGTTCTTCCCTGAATGATTGCTAGATTTCTCCTGTGAAGCCATCTGGCCCAGGGAATTTTTTTCATGGGTAATCCCTTGATAACCTTGTCTATTTCTTTGTTCAGATTCGTTTTTTAAACTTTAATTTAATTTTATTTTTTGGGGGGTCTCTTGAGATTCTTGACGTCCATCTGGGATAGTCTAGGGAGTGAATGTTTTTTCTAAGTATTTGTCCATGTCTTCCAATTTGTTGAATTCATTAGAGTACAGGCATCCATAGAACTATGTAATTATCCCTTTTTATTTCATTAGGGTCCATTATAATGTCCCTTGCTTCATCTCTCATCCTTGCTACTGAAATTTGTTCCTTCCTTTCTTTGGTAAGGTTTGCCAGTGGTCTATCAATTTTGTTAATCCTTTCAAAAATCAACTTTTAGCTGCATTAATTTTTCCATAGTTTTCTTGTTTTCCCTCTCTCGTATCTCAGCCCTGACTTTTATTATTCCTTTCCTTTTGCTATTAGTAGGATTTTCCTGCTCACTCTACTTTAATTGGGGTAAGATTTATGCTAGAATATCGGCCACAAATCTCTCTTCCTTAACATGTGTGCATGTATTGCTATCAAACTTCCTCTGATAAATGCTCTCATTCTCCTTACCTCTTCATTTTCTAGGCTGGCTGCAGGAGCTCTGTGAAGGTAATCTACCTGGGGACTATCTTCCCTCTCTCCACAACATGTAGTTTTATGTTTTCTGCATATCACAGATTATTCACTGGATTTACTACGTCAAAGATGTCATGTTTTCCATTTAGTACAGCATCTCAGATTATTTGTTCAGTATAGCTTGGTACACGGAGAAACTGCTGATGTTTCCAAACATTCTGTATTTCTGTGATGCACAATGAACGCCCATGGAAGAAACAAACAAGAAATCACAAGCAGATTGCATAGAGTAAAGGTGTTAAAAATGACTTTGTGAATATGCTTAAAATACATTCCAGAAAATATGACCAGACATTCCATAACCACCTAATCTGAGAAAAAAAAGCCAATCAAACAAACAAAAATAGCACCAATGAATAATGGGATTTAGTTATTTGTAACTTTGCAACTTGAACGTCTCCTTCAGTCAGGTACCTATTCATGCCCTTTCCCTATTTTGAATTTCAAAACTCTGGACATGTTTGACTGTAACAACTGGTATTAAGTGAGATGTTATGATAAAGAAAAGAGTGAACTCTCAAGATAATGTGCAGAGAAATGAGAAAACATGGTAGAGTAAATGTTCACTATTAATTGAGGGTTTTAATGAGTTCAGAATTTCTTAACATTCTCTATACCTCTCCAAAACTGACTTCCCTCCCCTATCAGAGTTTCTAGCACTCTATTCCTGCCCTCACCTCCCCATACACAACCCTGATGCCTCTCTATTCTCCTCCAAGAACAATGGATTCCACCTCACCTCTGGATATTCATGTTCCATTCTCCCTACATTTATCCATCCTCACAGTCTTACCACATTGACTTTCAACATGAGAGGCACTGGAAGATCCCATCACAGTAACATCTTCCCTAATTGTAGGTCCTAAGGTGAAATGACACAGGAAACAACACATGCTCACTAGTGCACTTTCCTGATTCTAATTGTAATTAACCAGCAAACTGACATAGCCCTGCCCCCTGTCTCCTGCCACACCATAATGTGCCTTTTCTCTTGGGTCATCCTTTTCATATTTCATCCTTATGAATCTTTCAGGCCACATTTTCACAATGAGTCATCTCCCCTACACTCTCCATTTAGCGTGCTGAATCATGTTTTACCTTGAAAATTTCAGTGTGCAGCTCTGTGCTTTCCCGGGGAGATACACCATGCAGTTGCTTGTCTCAACTCAGCCTCCTTTGACATGAAGGGAAGGCGTCCACAGAATGTTCTAAACCATTCAAGTGTTCCTTTGCAAATGATTAGAAGCAAAGTCTGAGCTCCTAACAAATAAAAAGCAAACAAACAAAAACCAAACATGCATATTTTAAATGCTTCATTATATTGTTTGTTCTTTTTCTGCCATTTCTCCTAAATGATACATTTTAAAATACCAGGTTTTCCACTTAGAACTTATGAAGAAATTTCTCCTCAATTTGTCCTTAATTACCTGTCCCCAAGACAGCCATGCATAGGAACTTGTGTCTGGACGGTGCAGTACCAGACAGTGTTTTGTTCTTCTGTGTATAAGGTCACTGTGGGTCAGAACTGACTCAATAGCACTTAACCACAATAGACACAACAACCACATGACCAGAACACCAATACTGCTTTCATTCAGGACACAATGCTTTAGTGGGCAGAGTACATTCTAATTGCCCAATAATTGGTCTACTTCCTTCAGGACACCTATCGTGATGGGGAATTGTGTAGAAATTCAAAGGTGACAGGATGATGACCAGGGCTCAAATTAAAAACTTGTAAGAAAATGTAAAACTGCACTTGTGAGAAAAAGGGCAAAAAAGTTTTGCCAAGTATTTTTTTATTCGTTTAAACCCTTCATGACTTTGTACCTACTTATTCTTCAAGGATAGCATGGGCTGTCCTGAGAATTTATTTAGAAAACTTTTGTTCATCCACCCTACAACCCTGATCTTGCCCTTCCCAAAATATTTTTGTTCCAAAATCTCAAAGGATATTAAGAAAGAACACACTGTGTTCCTCAAATACATAAAAGTACAGTTTTTACATTTCTGTTTGTAGTATTATTCCTATCAAACAGATTTATAATTTATACATGTATTTTTCATGTAAATAGAAAAATAAAATGAATTAATGTGTGATGATAATATATTGTAGAAAGTCACACACACAAAAGAAAGTCATATCATATATGTTATTAATGGTATTATCCTTGTGCCCTTCACACACATCTAAAACACTCAGATCAGTTCTAGGAACAGAACAAGCATATCTCAGAAGTCATGCAACTCCATTTATTGCTATGCAGGAGGGCATGCAAATCCACCCCTCCGTCTGCTGATGAAAGCCAATGCAGCCCCAACCCTGCAGCTCTGGAAGTGCTCCTGGATTCTCAGGAATCCCCACTCAGTGATCAGGACTGAGCATAACACAGACAGCATGGAGTCTGTGCTGAATGAGGTTTGTCCTTGTTGCTATTTTAACAGGTGATTTTGTCAAGAACTAGCTTGTGTGCTTGGGCGGGAGTGAGAGACATGGTGAATATGTCTGATGGTTTTCCTGCTAAGGATATCTATGCTTGCAAATGTCGAGAGTGAGGTGCAGCTAGTGGAAAATGGGGGTACCTTGGGACAGTCTGAGGGGTTCTGAAACTCTCCCAAGCAACCTCTAGTTTGCCCTAAAGTAGCTATGCCATGATCTGGGTCCACCAGGCTCTGGGGAAGGATCTGCAGTAGGTCTCAAGAATAAGTACTGTGGTGGTGGTACATAATACAAAAACTCTGGAAGGGTCAATTCACTATCCCCAAAGACAATTCCTAGAACATGTTTTGCCTGCGCACGAACAGCCTGAGATTCAAGGACATGCCTTTGTGTTACTGTTATACCATCACAGTGAGGAGAATTCAGATTCAACCGGGATACAAGCCTCACCTGCAGGGAGAAAACAGGACCCCAGGGGGCGCTCAAGACCCACAGATCACAGGTCTCAGGTCCAGGAGCAGGAGCTGATGGAGGTTCAGTACTGCTTTCCTGTTGTGGTATTGATGTTCTTCTCCATCTCTTTGTTTCCCTCAGAGAATCTCTCTATTTTAATATCACCATGCAATGCCTATCCCTGATATTTTTTACATCACAAAAGTTGTATTTTAACAAGAAAACGTTTTGTAGAAAAATCAGTCTGTTTGCTGTGGAGGAAAATTACGCAGCCATGTGGTTCTCAGAATCAGGATCCAGAAGAAACTCAAGGAAACTTGGAGGTTCAGATCTAGTGAGATTTCACATTATGGAGCGATTGGGTGGTGCCAAAGGTTAGATTTTGAATTGGATCAGAAAGACTGGTTATTCAAACTCTCCAAATGATGCCTGAAGAGGAAGACGGTGATGTGCTGCTGAAAGGACAGACTGAGAGCAGAGGTTTCCATAGAATTCCCCAAATGAGTTCCAGGTTAGAGGTATGCAGGCGGCTAGGTAGGGATTGAACCACTTTAAAGCAGAATGTGGTTCCTTTCTTCAGTGGGAATTGTGCAGGTCAGACTCAGAACTGCTCTGAAATTTCTTTGTGTCTTTCTCTATTTTCAATCTCTCTTGTTCAGCAAGACGACATGATTCAAGAATGTTTATGCTTCCCAGTGCAAGTCTGTTCACATTCTCAATATGCCATGTTCATGGACAAGGATGCTCAATACCAAGGAAATGCCAAAATGACACAATACTGTCTCTAAATACAGTGTAATCATGATCCAAATGCCAACTTAATCCTTTAAAGAAATGGGAAAAATAGTTACTCACTTTATATGGAGAATCCTAGGATAACCAAGGGACCCCAAAAAAGATTGAGATAAAGGTAGGAGACCTCACACAGACTAACCTCAAAACTATTACACAGCCACAACAGCCTGGTACTCCTACAATTATTGGTATGTTGACCATGGAACAGAATAGAAAACTAATAAATAATCCATCTACAAAACAGGCACTGATCTTCAACAAAGGACCAAGGGACTTTATAAGGGAGAACGACATTCTCTTGAACAATGGGGCCAGCACAATTGGATCGCCACCCTCAGAAGAATGAAAGACAATTGAAACCTCTGCTCATGTACAAAAACGAGCACCAGATGATCAAGGACCCAATGTAAATCCCAGAGATATAGAGACCATCTATAAGGAAGCAGGGACACATGTAAGTGCCCCATTGCAGGGCATTCATACACTGTCAAACATAGCAAAGGCACCACACACAAAGAAGACAACAGATGAGAGTGACCTACTAAATATCAGACATTTATGTGCATGAAGAGAGTAAAAAGGGAAGCCAAGCAACAAAAAAATTGTAATTTTAAGCTGCAATGCTGCATGTCTATTCCGTGTACAACAGTAGACAAGTGGAGCAAATATGACTGCATTTTCTTGGAGCCATAGTTTCTATCATATCCACCTTTCAGGATTTTGAGAGAGGCAGTGCATCTTGATTAAGTGACCGACCAAGCCCAACCCCAGGAGATGGGGGACTGCAAAACACACCCAGAACATCTGCGTCTAGAGCTCAATGAGTTGCTGCTTCAGAGTGCAGGGAGAACTCAGGAGTCATTGAGAACATATGTACCAACCCTGTTATGAAAGTGATGTGCAGATGGGTAATGTCATGAGGTTGAAGCTTAAGAAGAACCCTAGCAACCACTGCTATGGAATTATGAGATGATCATGGCAGCCAAACTCAGAGATGGAGGTGAGCTGAACTCGTGTGCAGCTACATCATGGTCTCCAGCTTAAATCGGTCAGACAAGCAACAAGAGCAGACGGTGAGATGCGGGTTTCATGAAATGAACAGGGTCAAGTGATGCTATGCGAGTGTGCATATGACAAGGGAACTGACTGAATGACCAAACAAAAAATGCTAGAGTGTCCTGTGCTTGAACACCTGGATTTTAGTGAAATCCATGTTTTCATTTAAAACAATTTCTTGTTCCCTTCAGCAAATTCTGGCCCAAAGAGTCCAGGTGACCAACACTGAGTGCTTGGATTTCCCCATTGTAAAAGGATATATTAATTTGGAGATATTATTCAGTAAATGAGTGATGTCAAACGTTAGTCTGGGGGAAATATTTTAACCTTTGTTATTGAGACAAACTAGTAAAAGAAATTCCATTTTTGTAAGCTGCTAAGTGACTTGCCCGTTCCTCCTTCCCATCCCAAAAAGTTTACTGCTAGTTGAACTGCTTATTCTCCCTCCCCTTATGGGAAAGTCTCCGCTGGTGATTAATTTTAGCATGTACTCCCTTGTTCCCAGGTTCTAGACACTACAATTAGTTTGGACTATTCTTGAATATTTCATTTATTCGGATTCAATATTGTTCCCTTTGATGTTGTAATCTGAACGGTGTAGTTAATATTGTTATGGTAACCAGGATGTTAGAGTCAATTTTGGTATTGTTTCTTTTCTGATAAGGAATGTACCTTGCAATGCATGTTTGGTCTTCTTGAAGTTACCAGAATGTTATAATCAATGCTGTACCCTGTAAGGCTCCCTAACCCTAAACAATAGTAACATTAATTTTGCTTTCTGCTTCTGTTCATGCTTGCTTAAGTCTTAGACAAATGATAGCTGACATTTTTGCCTTTAAAAGATGGACTGAAACGTGGACTCAGGACTTCAATCAAGGACTCACATTTAGATTCTAGCAGTCCAGTTATAAATGAATAAAGACTCTTCTAAATTACGAAGGCTTTATCATGGCTGTCATTTATCTGAACCTGCAACATTATGAGGAAAGAATCCAAAGCCATTTCAATTTAAAACCGCATGGTTAGAGATAGTGTCACAGTTTCTATAGTCAACAGTATGAACAGGTTTCCAAAATGAGACAATACTTGATTTTAGGGAATAAAATTATGGGGAGACCCTTGAGCAATTGTGATGGGGCTGTGCCCAGAGCACAAATGGAGAGGCTGTCTCTGGTTGGAGATGCTCCCATTTCAATTGAACCAGAGCCCCCTGGATAAGGGACATTTACAAGAGTGTCTGCGCTCATTCTCTAAATTTTGAGGATCAGCTGCATGGACGGACCTAATGTTAATGGAGATTGCCTGTTGGGTCTCAAGAAAATGTCTTTTGGTTCAAATCTAAAACACTGTTCGTGGCTTTTCTTCTTACTTTGATCATTTTCTTAAATGACTATTTTCCATTTCTTGCTCTACTGAATCTTTATACTTGAAATCAGGACTCAACCAATTATGCATCATTTTGGATATTCCAGCAAACAAAGGTGTGTGTGTGTGTGTGTGTATTCAGAATCTTGCATTTCTTAGAGGCTACAACGTTAAAACAATATTTTGTCTGAAGTCTAACTTTTCTAAGTGACACGTTCTTCCCTGAGACACCATGACACTTGAGTCTCTTTACTTACACTGAGGGTGACCTCAATCATCAGGCTCTGGGATGTGGTGTGTCTATTGTTGGTAAGAGCAGTGGAGTTGGTGATGACCATGGCCCAAGGTTGGAAAAATCCTGGCGGAATAAGCTTAGTAGCAGGACAATGCCTACTGGAAGCATTCTGACAGGGCTTTTGGTCAGATGTGCATAAATAAAATGCAAAGCTAGGAGTACAGCATGTCCTTTCTACCCAGTGTCTGGTTTACCCTTTCCTGATCTTTGGAATTGGACTGACCAGACCCCACCACCACATGATTCATTTCTTCATACTTTCATGAATTTTTGTTTGATGTTGCAGTGATTCTCAGAACCCTTGAGGGGATCTCCTCAAGGGAGGAGTTGGTGGGAACTGGAACTGAAGGGCTTGGTAGAAGAGTTGAACCTTTGGGACATGATCAACTCCAACTCTCTGGGACTAATCTGGCGTTCGGACTTCTAATAGAGGTTACTCCCACTCAAGGAAAACTAATAAGGACTATGAGAAAATTAATTAAGAGGTGTCAGTGTATCCAGGAAAAAACGGATCTTGGAGAGTGTGAGGACTGAAGATGACTTATGATTCAATTGATGGTTTCAACAAACTATATCCTGCCTACTCTGTGGGGCCCAGGATATATAGCTGCCCAAGGCAAGGTAGGGGCTATGAGGGGCTGGAGGGAGAGAAAACCGGGCTCACAAATTCTGGGAATTCTTTGTCCTTTACCACACACCTCTTGAGAAAAACCTTCTTTCATTATAGACTAACATGCATATGAGTTCAAACAAAGGGTTACTTCACAATGGCTCAGAAGGAAGAAGGAAGTCTGATCTCTATCACTTTCTGCTTATAAGAACAGGACTCCCTCACATGCAAATTATTCTGCAGGCACCAAGGTACAAACTAACCCATGGGCTTGGGAAGGTATCAGTTCTTTTCAGACAGAACTGTGGTCTAAAGATGCTGTTGCTTTTTGTTCTCCTGTGCCTGGTGACAGTTCCCCTAGGTGAGAGATTCAGATATCCAACCTTGGTCTATGAGGAAGTTTGTGATTTTAAGCAAGTAACAGGACCATCTGTTTTTGTACGCAGGCATCCTTTCCCAGGTGCAGCTTCAGGAGTCAGATCCAGGACTGGTGATACCTTCCCAGAAGCTGACCCTCACCTGCACTGTTTCTGGTGTCTCCATCACAAGCAGTAGTTACTGCTGGCACTGGATCCACCAGTCCTCAGGGAAGGGGCTACAGTGTCTAGGAGAGGTATGCTCTAGTGGTGGTACAAATTATAACCTGTCCTTCCAAAGTCGACTTTCCATCACCAGAGACACATCGAAGAATCAGTTCTCCCTGCAGCTGAGCTCCATGACTGCTGAGGACACGGCCATGTATTACTGTGCAAGGCATACACAGTGAAGGGAAGTCAGTGTGAGCCCAGACACAACCCTCCCCCACAAGGGAGACATTGGGAAGCAGGGGGCGCGCAAGACCCACTGAGCACACATACCCAGCCCTAGACAGCCACAGATGTATGCCAGGGAGGATTTCCTTTTAGAATTGGGGCTTCCTCTCATAGCTCTCAGCCTTCCCAGGACAGTTTTTCCTTTTATTTATTTTTCTCTAAATTTTCTTCCCACTGCAAGCTTCAAAAGAAGAACCAGAATTCTCTGACTGCAGTACAAATATTCAAAGTGACTCTGACCCTTAATTATCATCCTATATGACCCCTGTTTCTTCTTAAGAAACAAATTTTCATGGGCATTCTCACCCTATCTGTTACTCCAAATCCGTTTACAATGAAAAACAAGCATGTGCACATTCATGAAGTCAATGCATGAGGTTAAATGTCCTGAGGTCACGGATCTATTACAACCCAGGGTCAGGTATACCAGGAGGTGTCTCTCTGCATTGCTCCCCGTGAAGTTTGGGTAGACTGACTAATGTTCTCAGTATCTGAGAAAATAATTGTGGAGACTTCAGGGGCTAACCTTGTGACAAGTCCTTAGTGACGCTTGCTTCTCATTGTCTCCCTTCATGCAGAAATAAGAGTTCTGGGCATAGAGAGAGCCCTGACACTGAGAACAGGTGAACTGGACTGACCGGTGTGGTTGGGGGGACTCATATCTGAAATCAATCATTGGGGTCACAATGAAGGAGACACTCATTGGAAGGACAACTTTGATTCTAAAATGAGCAAGTGCGCCAAAGGGGAGGACATTGCAGAATAGTATCTCCCAGTTCTCTGAGGAATAGAAAGTGGAAAATCTCTTCACATATTTCCAACATGTTATCAGGGGGGCCAATTTTGGGAGAAATATATCCTGTTGGGTAGAGTGTTAGCAAGGAAAAGGAATATGCTCACTTAGATGCACAAACAGAGTGCGGCATAAATGGTCTCTAACAGGAGCAAGAGTGAGGATGGTTCAGGACCTGGCAGTTTTTCTTTCTGTTCTCCTGTCTATTGTGTCGTTATGAGTAAGAACTGAAACAAAGGCAACTAACAGCATGTCTGATGGCATGAGGGAAAGAAAATGGAAATTAATTTTGCTTAGCAAAAAGCAGTTACCTATAATAATAACATATTACACTATTTTTATCATTCAAAAAGTGTTAAAATTATTTAACAATTTAAATGCAATAAATATATATTCAAAATTAAGGTAAAACAATATGGTTATCAAACAAGTTGGAAAAGAAAGTGTAATACATAAATAATAAAGACTATATATACATTGTATACAAATTCACTCTCCTTGGTGGCATGGACTCTCCATGGGGGATGGACAATAGAAAAGTAGGTGAATGGAGATGGTGGACAGCATAAGAGATACCAACTCTTATAATACCATTTATAATATATTTATTAACAAGATAATGGTTTTCCTTTAAAATTTTATTTTACTCTTCATACTTTACAAGGGAGATTTATTTTTTAAAAACCTGTATTTTTCCTTCCAGGTGTATTTCCCCCTTCTTTTGTAGTTTAAGGTCATCTTCACAGCATTTTTCTGTTAAACCAATGTCTGAGTTCAGTAGATTCTCAAATCTACTATCCCCCTCAGATGAATGTGCAAGTCACTCATCCTAATGAGTATTCAGCAGTGTAGTTTTATGGAACATTTCATAGTCAGAATGAGACAGACACTATTGTAACTTGCTAACTTCCCCACAACCTCTGCCCAGGTTTCCCAGACCCCGTGACCACAAAGTGCCAAGTTCCATGCGTGTCAGGAATGGGGCCACAGGGCACAGAACTGTCCTAGCAGGAACATGCCCACCCAAGGGCCATGCCACCCCAGCAAGCAAGCTGGCCACCAGGGTGTCCCCTGTCCCATGGCAGATAGCCAAGAGGGAGGGGGTCCATAGGCCAGTGATCAGCTGCTCATTGGAGATTCGTCTGGCCTGGCCAGCGAAGCAGCAGGAGAGCTATAGCAGGTCTGGAACCTCAGGTGAACAATCAATGTGGCAGCAAGGTGAAACTGGGGAAAGAGTTGCACCCAGATCCCTCAAAAGCAGATCACAAGCACACCTGAGAGCTGTTGGGGGTGCTTCACTGCCACCCTAGGACACATAAGTGTTCCACAGAAAACCCTACCTCAGACCCATCACAGTCTCTAAGCCAGTAAATGCTTTTACACCATTCCTGTTCTTTAAAGTGAACTAGCCCCCATGCCTTTCAGCCCTAAGATTTCCTTTCTAAACTTCCTGTGACACTAACCCCCACCTCCAAGGGCACTGCCATCTCACAACCTTACCCCGGTCTCACCTAAACTGTCCACCTATCTGTTTCTACTAGAAGTTCTCAGGTTACCAATGTCTCTGAGCCATGTGTGCCAGCCTCAAGCCCACCAGCTCCAGGATGATCCCAACCTCATCCATCGTGGGCCCTGAGTGGACAACACTTTCCCACAGAGTAGGAAGGGTGTGGGCCCAAGGCCCCACTTTGTGCCTCATTTGCCAGCAGGAATTAGCTAGAGATGTTATTGCCCAGTACCCCAGAAGTGGGTCCACACTTCTTCATTGGGTAAATGTTAGGTAGCTAGAGGCAGAAAGCAGGGGTCGTCCCTCTACAGACCAAGCTTCCCTTGCCCCCTTACAGGAAGTTGGAAGCCCTCAAGGATAGAAGGTATGCACCAATTCAGGCCTTGGAGACAGGAAGTCAGTGCACTTGGGAGGGTCCCAATCTAGGCCAGGTGAGTTTAATTCAGCCAATGGTGTCATCCAATACTGTGACCATGGCTCCCAGGGGAGCGCCCTGAAAAAGGCAGAATCTGAAGCCACCTCCCTCTTTTCCAGCAGCTCTTGGGACTTGCTGCGAGTTTCTCTGGCCTCAGGTTTCCACACGAGCATGTGCCCCGAGGGTGCCTGTGTAAAACCTGAAACTTCTATCCTTTTAAAAAAAAAAAAATCTCACATGGATCACAGACCAGGCTTCCACATAAATTCTTTCTCTTTGGAAGCCAATGACTGAGGCATTTCTCTCCAGAGAAACTGAACAGTTGTCCTGAATGCTATAATTGGGCCATTCCTCACTGAATCCAGACACTCTCTGATGACCTTCTCAGAATCATGCAACCCCACACAAATAGGGGAAGGACATGCAAATTCACCTCTTTATATGTTAATTCACCTCATTATATGTTATTCACCTCATTCATCTCATTATATGTTAATGAGATCCACCCTAGTCCTTAGACTATAGCCGTGAAGGCGAAGCTCCAACCCCAGCATTCCCAGGTGTCCCCACTCAGTGATCAATACTGAACACCTAGACTCACCATGGAGTCTGCTGGCCTGGGTTTTCCTTGTACCTCTTCTATCAGGTCATTACATAGAGAGCAAACATTTGTGAGTATGAGTGAGAGACACAGTGCGTATGTGTGATGGTTTCCCTGACCAGGGTGTCCTGTCTCTGTGGTTTCAGGTGTCCAATGTAATGTGCAGCTGATGGAGTCAGGGGGGGACTTGAGGAAACCTGGGGGTTCTCTGAGATTCTCGTGTGCAGCTTCTGGATTCGCCTTCAGTAGCTATAGTATGAATTGTGTGGACCAGGCTCCCAGAAAAGGCCTGCAGAGGGTTTTATATATTAGGGTTAGCAGTACTTACATATACTGCACAGATTCATTGAAGGGCCGATTCACCATCTGCAGAGACAATGTCCAAAACATACTCTATCTTCAAATGGACAACCTGAAAGTCAAGGTGTATTACTGAGCAAAAGGCACAGGTAGGGAATGTCAGGGTACGCCCAGACCCAAACCTCTCCTGCAGGGAGGTGACTGGGCTGCAGAGGGCACTCAGTGCCCACAGAACATAGGTCTCGGTTCCAAAACAGATGCAGATGGCACTTCAAGTTGTTTTTATTTTTGTGGTCTGGTGGTTCCTCATCACACAGATTCTCTTGGGAATCAATTTTTATGAATCTTTACTTACCCTGGGTATCTCCACATTAGACATGATATTGTAACAGGAAAACAGAAAACATTTTGCTCTTCCGTAAATGCCATCTGTCCTCTATGGTGAAGAAATGACTCCACCAGTTGTCCCCACCGTCAGAGTTCTGATGAAACACAGGGGGATATTTTTCAATTGGAATCTAGGGGGAGAGAGTTCCTGAGGAGGGCTCACTGTTCATTTGTCTACTAGTAGCTGGACATTTGGGAGGTAGAACCCCTGCAGTGGCGCCTGGGAAACACGCCTTGTGATGGCCTTCAGAAAAATCACTCAGGCCTGAGGCCTCCATGGGATCCCATAACTGGGCACTCTCCGGGATGCTGTGAGCCAAATGGAGAAAGGAAAATGAGAATATGACAACTGGGAAAGCCCTGGTTGGGTGATGGTGGTGGTTGTGTTAGGTGCCTTCAAGGAGTTGTATGTAAAGGAGAAGGAAACATTATCCCATCCTAAACCCTCCTAAAAATTGTTGTTTGAGCTATGGTTGCAGCCACCATTGCAGAAGTTCAATATGTCCCATTGAACTTCTTCCTCTTTATCTCTGTTCTTCTACCTGACCACATAATTCTCCTCAGACTGATCTCTCCTGATATATGACATGAGGTCTCGCCATCCTAGCTTCCAAGGAGCATTCAGCGGTATGTCTTCCAAGACAAATCGGTTTGTTGATTTGGCAGTCGGAGGTATTTTCAATATTCTTCACAAGCACCATAATTCAAATGGCTTGATTCTTCTTTGCTCTTCCCTATTCACTGTGCAACATTCAATAAGCTATGAGGCAGCTGAAACTACTGTGACTTGGCTCAGGCAGACTTTAGTGCTCAAAATGGCATCCTTTGTTTTCACCAAGCTCAACCTCAGCAGCTAAAAGAGGTGAGGGGCAACGGTAGGAGAAACAGGGCTTCTTTAATGATTCGTCTCAAAATGCATCTGAGGAGCTCACAATAGACAGCACACATTTGTGAGTATGAGTGAGAGACACAGTGCATATGCGTGATGGTTTCCCTGACCAGTGTGTCTTGTCTCTGTGGTTTCAGGTGTCCAATGTAATGTGCAGCTGGTGGAGGCAGCTCCCCTGATTTCCCTGAACTGAACATGTGCTCATCTGTCAGCTCAAGCACAGAGATCAGGACGAGGAAAGTAATAGAACATCTATTAATCTGTCCTGAGTGCAGAGCGGATGAGCATTATTACTGTTGTGAAAATAGTGTGTGAGAAACAGTGAAGGAACGTCAGTGGGAGCTCAGACACAAATGTCTTTGGAGGGACATAGATTATATAGGACCCAGGGATCACAGGCTCCCTCTTGATAGAAGATGCAAAGGGACCTTGAGAGGATGTCTTTAGAGAGCTCCTTTTTCTTCAGACACCATCTGTCCAACAGATTTCTCCATTCTTACACTTGTACATGTGTGCACATTTGTGCTTGTATCTGATGCCCTAGGTATGTGTTTCTGCGTGTGTGATTGTGCCAGTGGCAGTTAGTGTGTGTTATTCTATGTGTGATAATATGTATTACTCTCTTTTTTTATAATGCCAATATATTTTTGCGTTTTTCTTCTATGCTTGAAACATGTTATGCAGGTATGTTAAAGTATGTTTCTCTATCTGTATTAGTGTGGGTGTTTCTTATATGTATATTTGTTAGTGTATGTTCTGATGTGTGGAAATTGATGTATGTATGGATGTTAGTATGCGCATTAGTATATGTGGTGAGCTAATGCACCTTAGTATGCATTTCCATATCAGTGTGTGTGCTAGCTATTGGGTATTACAATGTCAGCTTGTGTGTTTGTGTGAGCATGCATGTCACTGTGTACATGGTAATATATATGCATCGGGGTTTTTGTATAGGCCTTTATCTGTCATTATGCATTTTATTTCATTTGTACTAAAATGACTTTAATAATATAGCAGGTATTTTGGTAGCAATTGTACAACACTGCTTTATGTGATTGAACTATGGAATGTTATGATATCTGTAAGAGATCACAATAAAATGATTTAAATAGATAAGTAAATAAAAATAAATATATACATAACAGCTCTTAGTGTTTCCTCATCAATTTGATACTTTTCAAAATCAATCACCTAAGCTTGAACAGTTTGTCTGATAATTATAACTTTATGGTATTCTCTGCTTTGTATTTTTAAATATTTCCCTGATGACTAAATCATCATGGGTGCTCATTTTTATGTGTACGCCTCAATTACACTTAACAGTGTATACACATGTACACGTTGAAACACACATAAAAGCTCTCTCTCCTGCATTGAGAGGAGATCAGGTGGATCTTCATTATAATAAAAGCATTTGTCATTGGAGGTGAATGGGCCCCACACATTGTCATTACTCAGTTGAGGAGAGAAGGCACAACCTACTAAACATGGTGATCTTGTGCATGCTTCTTTCTATTCTCCACACTTAGACTCTTGTGAGAAAAATGATCATTTACCCACAGCTAGAAACACTGAATAACCCAAGGTTACAGTGTAGATATACTATGCTGGTGGTGTTTGAAGTAATAGTAAGTCTCAGCATTGCAGAAGATTGTCCATGAATAGACTTGATGGACAGCTGTAGTGGTTGTGAAAATTAGCTGTAACTTGGTTATTTCCCCCAAAATGTGGACTTCCATGTTCTCTGAGTAAAAAGTGGACTTTGTCCACTGTAGAAGTTTGGTGTGGTACTTTTTGTTGTAGATGAGACAGCTACATCTTTATGAGTTTTGTTACTAATGAAAGTAACAAGTATAGATGCATATTTCGTAGCATGCATGCTTAGTGTGTTTCATTTCCCCCTGTGCACATGTATCACAGAAAGTTAATAATGAAAGAGAAATGGCACCATCATCTGACATCTATCATCACTCCCTCTTTGGATAGTAGTAGCTTGTTTTCTTTATGAAAGTCAATGTTTTCTTTCAGCTTTCCCTAATAAGGAAATCTATCAAGCCTATTATTCCCTATCAATTGTGTCCATAAATGGAAGTAGACCAGGCTTCAAAGTCCTGAGATACTGAATCATTAATTGAGTCAAAGATGTTGAAAGTGAGTTGGAGTTGAGCACATTTCAGAACAATGAACTAATTAACTAATTAAAACATCTTATTGGCTCAGTTGTTACACATTGAGTGACTAATCCCAAAACTGTCAGTTTCAAACCACCAGCCACTCTGTGGGAGAATGATGAGGTGTTCTACTCCCATATTGAACTACAGTCTGGGAAACCGACAGGAGCAATTCTACCCTCATCTGCAGAGTTGCTTTTGAGTCAAACAGTGGTGAGTTTGGTTTAGCTTTTGTGACGTCAAGATGCATGAATAATTATTAGTCAGTGGAATTAAAAAATTAGAAACAACAGGGAGGGGATAGCAGTTAGACAATATAGCTTTAATAAGAGAAATAAGGTGGGGGGGGTCACATGACAGAATTCTTAAAGGCCAACCATTTTTTCATCACAAACATCTTTTTGGAACTACAAAACAGTGACCATGCATATAAACTTTTCCAGGTGGAATACTCAGAAATCAAGCTGACTACATAATGTGAAAAGAGATGACTGAGAAGCTCAATATTAACCACTGAAATGGGGCCAGGGGACAAATTTGGATCAGACAATCTATTGCTCAGGTGCAAGTTCAGTTTGAAGCTGAAACAATATTTGAAATAAGTCCATGGGAGTAAAAATATGACGTTGAGCATATGCCACCTAAACTTAGAGATCACCTGAATAAGAGATTTCATGTAATTAGTATGAATGACAGAATAATTGATGAACTGTGGGATGACAACAAGAACATCATACATGAAAAAGAAAAAGCTCATTAAAAAGATACAAATGAAAGAAAAGACTCAACTGGATATCAGAAAAGGATCGTAACCCTGCTCTTGATGAGAGAGTAGCTAAGGCAAGTGGAAGAAATGATTAAATAAAGGAGCTGAACAGAAAATGTCAATGGAGACCTGGAGATGACAAAGGAAAGTGTTATAACAAAATGTGTAAAGACCTAAAGTTAGAAAATCCAAAAAGAAGAATATACCCAGCATATCTTAATTTAAAGAACTAAAGGAAAAAAATTCAAATTTGGAGTTGCAACATTGAATGATTCTATCAGCAGAATATTGAACAATGAAGGAAATATCAAAAGAAGATGTGGAGAAAACACAGAATCACTGTACCAAAAAGAACTAGTTGACATTCGAACATTTCCAGGAATAGTATATGATCAAAATTCAATTAGACTGAAAGAAGAAGTCCAAGCTGCACTGAAAGCAGCATTAGGCAAAAATAAGGCCCTGGGAATTTATGGAATAGCAATTGAAATGTTTCAGAAAGTTGATGAAATACTAAAAGCACCCACTCAACCCTGCCAAGAAATTTAGATAACAGCTGCTAGACCACGAGAAGAAATTAGTATCTGTGCCCATTCCAAAGAAAAATGACCCAACAAAATACACAATGTACTGAACAACATCACTGATATGACATGTAAATACCATTTTACTGAGGATAATTCAACAGTGGTTGTTATAGTATATTGACATGGAGCTGTGAAAAATCAGATTGATTCAAAAGAGGATATAAAATATGGATTCTCATAGTTTTGTTAGCTATATCTTAGCTGAAACAAGTGATATCAGAAAGATGTTTACTTGCATTTTTTTTTACTATGCCCAGGCATTCAACTGTATTGATTACAAAAACGTATGGAGAGCTTTGAAAAGATTGGGAATTCCAAAACACTCAGACAGAACCAGTATATGGATCAAGAGGCAGTTGTGTGAACAGGGACAGAGAATACTGCATAGCTTAAAATCAGGAAAGGTATGCATCAAGGTTGAATCCTCTAGCTATACTGATTAAAGCTATAGGCAGAGCTAATACTAATACACAGAGAAGCTAGATTATATGAAGTAGCAATATCTACTAACATGATAAATAGTGAAAGGATAAAAGTTTTCAATAATTCCATCTGTCTTGAATCCACGATCAATACTCATGGAAGCAACAGTAAGAAGATCAAAAAACAACATATTGCATTGGATATATCTACTGCATAAGACCTCTTAAAATAGAATGTTACTTAGAGTACTATAGTGTACCTGACCCAAATCATGGTATTTGTAGTTGTCTGAAATGGCAAAGGAGCCTCGTGGAGAAGTGGTAACACATTGGACTGCTAATCGAAAAGTCAACAATTCGAAATATCCAGTAGCACCAAGGAATAACTTGAGAGTTTATGCTCCTGAAATGAGTTACCATCTCAGAAACCAACAGGGCCAGTTCTCCCTTGTGCTATGATACAAGAATATGAGTTGAACTCATATTTCACATCACTATGCATTGGAATAAACTTGATAGCACTGATAAAATGCATTTTAAAATTTGGAGTAAGTAGGACTGCAGAATAAGTAGTTTGTTTGAATTATGGTGTTGTTGAAGAATATTCAAAGTATCATGAATGGCCAGTAGAGCAAACAAACCTGTCTTTTAAAAAAATCATTTAATTGTGGGTTTGTACAGCTCTTATCATAATCCAACCATCTATCCATTGTGTCAGGCACTTTTGTACATTTGTTTCCCTCATCATTCTAAAAACATTTGCTCTCTACTTGAGCTCTTGGTATCTGCTCATTTTTCCCTCCATCCTTGCTCACCCCTCCCCCATGAACCCTTGATAATCTATAAATTATTATTTCTTTTTCATATCTTACACTGTCTGACGTCACCCACATCTCCATTGTCAGTCCCCAGGAGGGAGGTTATATGTATATCCTTGTAATCTGTTCCCACTTTCTCCTTCACCTTCCCTCCACCCTCCTGGTATCGCCACTCTCAACAATATTCCTGAGGGGTTCATCTGTCCTGGATTCCCTTTGTTTCTAGTTCCTATCTGTACCAGTGTACACCCTCCAGTTCAGCCAGATTTGTAAGGTAGAATTGGGATCATGATAGTGTGGGCAGGAAGCATTCAAGAACTAGAGGAAAACTGTATGTTTCATCAAGGCCTGAAGATAAACAAGTGGCCATCTAGCTGAGAAACAACAAAACCCACATGGAAGAAGCACACCAGCCTGTCCCGACTCCGTTGCTGATGACAAAGCGGGTGCATCAGCAAATGTGGTGAAGAAAGCGGATGGTTTCTGGCTATCAAAAGATATACAGTCTGGGGTTCTGTAGGCTGGAAGATAAGCAAGTGGCCCTCTAACTGAGAAACAACAAATCCCACATGGAAAAAGCACACTAGTCTGTGAGATACAAGGTATCGAAGGTATCAGGTATTAGGTATCAAAGACCCCCCAAAAAATCATAGCATTGTGAATGAGGGGAGTGTGGTGTGGGGACCCTGGGCCCATCTGTGGTAAATTGAACAAATGTGCCATGTAAGAAGTGAAGCACAGCCAGAACAATTCTTAGAGGCAAAGATGGAGACACATTGTTTCACATACTTTGGACTTGTTATAAGAAGAAAGACCAGGCCTTAAAAAGGACATCATGCTTGGTAACCTGGAGGGGCAGCAGAAAAGAGGGAGGCCATCAAGAAGATTGATTAACACCGTGTCTGCAACAATGGTCTCTGAGGCAGTTAGTTTATTGTGCCAACCTGACTAATAAACACATGGGGGTTAATTGAAGGGTAGGGGGATACTGTCTCAGTGAGCCTTGCCTTTCTAGTTCTCAGGTTTCTTGCTTTCTGATGGTCGAACCAGGGTGCAGCTGCCTTAGCCAGTTCCCTGCTTCAGCTGGCAAAACTCACTTCTACAAGACATCCCCAAGGAGAAACTGCATGGACTGATGTTGATGCAGCCCTGGGTGCAGGAGAAGCCATGTGGAGACCCCTGCCAGCGCTGAGATGCTTACACATTCCCTAATTCGGCTTTCCTCCTGCAGTCAGTGTCATAGTGTGTTTGGTGAGATGGAGGACTTTGTAGGTTGGTGTCAGACATACGGGTTAATGTTGGACTTCTGGGTTTGGGCAACACTGGGTTGGGAAGTTTTCTTGATGTGCACTTAACCTTTATATAAAACTTTCTCTTATACATGAGTTTCTGTGAATTTGTTTCTCTAAAGTACCCAGACTAAAACAGTCTCAAACACATCTACAACTCTGAGCATGGTGGAGGATGGGGAAGTGTTTCATTCTGCTGTACATTGGCTGTCTATGAGTTGGACTTGAAGGCACCTAACAAAAACCGCATTCATGGTTTTCCACTATTGGAATAAACCTCCTCAGCAATAGAGCCATGTTTAACCCCCAAACCCATGTCCATCCATTGAATATTTACCAACACATAGCACTTCTATCTTGGGCTTTCTGAGACTGTCTCTCTTTATGGGATCAGACAGCCTCATATTCCTCCCATGAATGTGCTGCTGGGTTTGAAATATTGACCTTGAGGTTAGCAGCCCATTGTTTCATACCACACATCATTAGAGTTTTGAATGATTGCAGAGCAGTGGATTCTTTACAACACTATTTCGAAGAAAGGTCGAAAGCCTAAAATTTCAGCACAATAAAGTTCTACAATATCATCGTGGTCAGGCAGAAGGGCCAATTTAGAGGAGCAGAGCACTGTGTGGCTCTAAAAGGTCCTATTTCTCCACATTGTTGTAGCATGGTCATCAATTCCACTGCAGTGTCAAGATGAGATGGGGGTGCATATGCTGTCAGCAAACTATTCCTCTGTGTGATACCTCTATTCTAGTTCTGTGTCTTGTCTAATCTCAGAATGGGGAAGGGAAGCAGACAGGTGACAATCACTCTCATATGGGGTCATTGAACCCAATCACATTGTGGACTCCCTTCTCATGAACTGTTCACACAGAAATGCAGGCTTGAGTGCAAGCCCACTCAGAAGAACACATCAGTGGGTCACATGTTTGTTCTGGATCATTTACACAGTAGATTTAGAGTCTAAGTTCCAAAATGTATTTGGCCTATTGGCTCCTTTTCATTAAGAAGTAGAAGGAGGAGGAGGAGGAGGAGGACAAGAAGAAATTATTTAGTAGCGGTTTAAAATGTAAAACTTTAGTACTGTATCTGATACCACACGATAACGTGTAGGCATCTGCTTGTGCAACACCCCTGGATCACTCCAGCATCCCTGGAGGGTGATATCACTCACTTAGGAAAATATTGATTTATATCATTGCTAGGTCAACTCTTTCACGTCACAAGATCTTCTCCAGTTTTCTTATCACAGAGAAGCTCAAAGAGCATTTTGGAATAACTTCAAGTCTTCTAGGGTACACCTTCATAATTCTTGAAGACAGAAATGACACCAATCTACTAGAATATCTTAACAAACTCTTCTAGAGCAAGAGTTACAGGGCCTGGTGTACTGCATTCTAAGAGCGGATACAGCATGTTTTATCCAGAAACCAACAAACTTCACTGCATTTAAAATCTCCTAAAACGCTGTGGTCTTAGATCCTGAACCTGCAATGGGCAGGGTCTATTTCAGGGAGAATGAGGAATGGAATTCTACACTTCTGTTTTATTGAACTTACTCCTTTACTGTACCCTGAGACCTGGGTCCACTGTATTGAGTCAAGACCTGTTTAAATGAGAATGCAAATCTCCACAAACCCCACCCTCTCCCGGTTTGAAAAGCTGGTTCCAGACCCAGCATCAGTGACTCCTGAGCTCCACCATGGACACTCTCTGTCTCACTCTCCTGCTGTTAACCATGCCTTCCTGTGAGTGCTCTTAGTGTGTGTGTGTGGGATCCCATAGGGACTAAATCCTCCTATTCTCATCTTAACTTCACTTCTTGTGCTTTCTTCACAAGGGTTCTTTCCCAGGTTACCCTGAAGGACTCTGGACCTGGGCTCATCAAATCCACACAGACCCTTTCTCTGACCTGCACTGTCTCTGGGTTCTCACTGAGCACTACTGATATGGGTGTTGGCTGGATCCGTCAGCCTCCAGGGAAGGCACTGGAGTGGCTTGCAAACATATGGTGGGATGATAATAAGTATTACAATCCATCTCTGAAGAGCTGGCTGACAGTCTCAAAAGACTCTTCCAAAAACCAGGTGCTTCTAATGATCATCAACATGGACCCGGTAGACACAGCCACATATTATTGTGCACGAGTAACACAGAGGCACAGGCTCAGGGGCCTGTTTGACAAAAACTCAGGATGGTTCTTATGTATTCTCTCATCTGCAGAATAAAAGAGTGTTGTCGTGGAGAAAGCATTTCCTGCCAGACGCTATGGTTTCCTCTTTGTACTTAGCTGTCTCACAGCCCAGTCTTCCTGTACTTCAACTACTGAGAAGATCCTTGCGCCCTGTTACTGGTGAATATCAGTGGTAATTTTTAAGAAAATATGCGTAACTATTCAAAATGACAGCTTCATTATAATGTGTATTTGGGTCATCCATGAGATGGAGCCTGTTGTGTGATCTAGTATCCCCTAAATACAAGTAACAACATATGACTTTATTTAAACAGCATATAACTATGGGGAAGTATCATATAAATAAATATGGGGAAATGACATTTATGAAAATTCAAATACATGCTTGATCATCTAAATAGAATTGTTTAAACTATTAATATAAATTACATGAAAATAATAATTATTGCATAGCTATCTTTCCATCACTTACCTATCCATCATCTATCTATCTATCTTTCTATTATCTATCTAAGAATAATAGTGACTATAAGGATTATATATAGTGAGTTAGGGTTTGACCTTTTATGTTTTTGGCCTGCTCAATTATACCAATCACAATGTCATACAAATGACCATGGACACCAAAGACCACAGCTGTTTCCTTGTACAAAAGAACATCCTGGTGATAAGGTACACAGGTCCATCATTCTTGCAGAGACACACAGTGAGGTGAGGCAAGGTAGTACAGAGACTCAGAGTCAGCAGGACCCTGGATTTCAGGAGGCACTTAGCTAGCTCCAAGCACAGGGAGTGCAGCATCTTCTGGCAGAAAGGTGCATGCTATACATATAAAGTATTCACAGCAATGGAGCTAGAAATTTTTGTTAGAGTTTTGTAAGTGGCCAATCAAGTCCAAGCATCTATCTCTGCATCTCAATAAATGGTGGTTATGTTTTGTTTTTATACTGCACACTAGCAAATGCAAATAGTAGTCAATTTAATCATCTTTGGTGTTTATATTAGAATATTGTTTCGTATCTAAATTTGATTTTGAATAAATAGATCTAAATGATAAAATTGTAAGTTGTATTAAAGCTCATATTTCTGAGAACCAAGTTTGTAAATGACCTAACATGTCTATGGATATAATTAGTGATAGATACTGATTAATTATGAATTTTGAAAATTCAAAAAAGTGGTGGAATGACAAGGCAAACTACATCAGGAATGCAGAACCTGTTTTTTCTTTTTAAAATCACTTTATTGAGGGCTTTTTAAAATCACTTTATTGAGGGATCCATTATTCCACCAGATATAAAAACTTGCTCAAGATTGAACAAAGACTTGAATTTGAGGCCAAATCTAAGAAGATCTTTGGAGAAAAAGTGTCCAAATGTGGGGATTATAAAACTTGCTATAAATACACTACCACCCAGAACTAAAACACACACACACACACACACAACAAATCAGGCAACTGGGACTGCCTAAAATTGAATACGTAAGCACATAGTAGGCCACAAGCTGTGGATTATGTCTTGGGCTGCTACCTTCAAAGTCAACAGTTCAAACCTAACATGCTCTGTAAAGATGTACAGCCTTGGGATGATGATATAGGGTCACTGTGAGTATGAGTTGACAGCAGGGAGTTTTTGTTTTATTTTTTGTTTGTTTTTTAATTTACCACATATGATAACAAAAGTTGTTGTTAGGTGCCATCGAGTCCATTACAACCCATAGGATCTTTACAAACAACAAAATAAAATACTGCACAGTCCTGTGTCATCCTCAGAATTGTTTCCAGGTCAGAGCCTGTTGATTGATGTAGCCACTGTGTCAATCCATCTCTTTGAGGGCCTTCTTCTTTTTGATGCGCTTTCACTTTACCAAACATGATGTCCTTCCCAGGGACTGGTCTCTCTTTACAATGTGTCCAAAGCATGCAAGACGAAATCTTGTCATCCATGCCTCGAAGGAGCACTCTCACGGTGTTTCTTCCAACACAGATCAGTTTGTCCTTTTAGCAGTCCAAGGTACTTTAAATATACTTCTTCAGCACTACAACTCAAATGCATTAATTCTTCTTGGTCTTCTTTATTTAATATCTATCTATCTATCTATACACACACACAACTTTCATATATATATAATCTCCTTGGAGAATACCATGGCTTTGATCAGAGCTCTCAAATGCACCAGGAGAGGAACCAGTGTCTTCCACATCCTCAGGGGTGAGAACTTGAGAAGCACAGTCCTGAAGTGACCACTGTTCCACGATGCGATGGGGCTAATGGTTCCAACTATTTCAGTCATGGAACCTTTTCAGAACCTGGGTTTTCTGATGGGTCACGCTGAGTCTGATCGAAATGCTAGTCCATGATTGAAACAATTGGCTGTCTGAATTTAAACATACCAAACGTAATTAGTGAAAATGCCATGAGACCCCTCACCATCTTCCTTCAGTACTTTCTTTCATGTCAGCTGTATAGCGTTCAGATTGTGTTTGATCAATGTGAAGGGAAGATGTGCCTTCAGGGTCAAAACTTCTAGCAAAAGTATAAAGATTTAGTGTGGGCTGAGGTCAAGTACTAAAGCCCCATAGAATCGAGAGTGTCTCCATATTTAAAGGTTAGGTATATTAAAATTTAGGATTTCACTGTAAGAGTTCACTGAAGACGACTTTTGGATATAGGGAGAAATGGAGGAGCATGGGAACACCACTAAATGACCCACTTGCTTGAGAAATAAACCAACTTACGACTTACCTGGCACATATCATTGGCAGCACACCACTCAAGATTCAACCTTATGTAGCTGTGAGCAGGTATTTGCAGGTGAAGATAAAACAGGCCACAGAGTAAGGACACACCTATATTTTGGGGTGATGAACTGAGAGAGGGTGCTTCATGTTTCAGCGCCAACATACATGGTACCTACTATGTTCTCACCAGCCTGCATACTCCACATGCTGTTTATTCTGTGGAAATCGGAGAAGGTAGTGGATATTCATGATCGTATACATATTAGGATAATTGCAGAAGCATGTGGGATGGTAAAGGCAAGATTTCTCTAAGAATGTATGGTTTCCACTTAAACAGCGAGATCCCCCCACCCCCAATCTGAAGAGTCTTTACCAAAAGATAGCTGAGAATAAATCGTCTCTGGTCTCTTGAGCAGAAGATAGGACAGAAATTTGAATCAAAAGTACCTAGGTAGATGCATATAATTAATCACCTGTGCCATAACAGACAATGGGATGTATCCCTAGTGTGAGTTCAGAGTGAAAACCCTAGGACACCTGGAGAAAATGTAGTTGAGCAGAACTCTCTGGACCGATGGGTCCTAGGAATATAGAGGCATTTTGTAAACCTGTAATGAATGACTTTATTATTGAATGAGTGATGGCAGGTGGCATCAGAGTTAATATTGGGATAAGTCTTGAAAGAAGCAGAAGTCCTTTCTTCAGAGTCTCAAAGTGTATCCATGGAGCTTAGACACTTTCTACCTTGCATTCCTATTCTGGGCACAGGTTCATGCACCCACAGAGCTCACTGCATGACTTAATGTAGACCTTGATGCCCAGTCATCAACCTTCATTGGGCAGAAGACTTTCCATCTCTATCTACAGATCCAGAAACCAGTTCCTCCTGCTATTAAGCTCTGTGTCCTTTGGAACTATGGTCCTGTTTTAGTCTTTTAAGACACACAGGAAGGGGAAGATGAGACTTCAGAAAAACAGGTCCCCTGGCAGTATTTTTGGGAGGGAGCTAGTCTTCAGGGTGCACTGAAAATTCAAGGATCACAGGAACTTCCTGTTAAGGATGTTCAGAGAGAGTGTGGGGAAGGGTTCCTTAAATTATTCCCTTCCAGTTTCTTGCACAGGAAATAACTTTCCCATTGCTTTCCCTTTGCTCTTCTTCTATGTTCTTCTTCTTTTGTTGGGTAGCTCTTGTTAAAATCCATATTTCATGTTCTCTATTACATGCCCAACACATACACACAAATACACATTTTACCTAGACAAACTCAGATCCCACGATGTACAAGTCTACCCAGAATTTATGTGAAGTTCCTATTATTTCATCTTACAAAGTGTCTCAGTATGCTTTCTTTACATTCATGAGTGGTCTACAAGATATCCATTGTGGAAATTCACTCTGTTGCAATTAGTATTCAACACACTTGAGAAATCATGTATTCTTTACACTTGTACCATTTTAATATTTCACACTAAGTCTCCATTTTAATTAGAACTCTAATATTAACTATTCTCCATTGATAAATAACTATATGTAATAACTACAAATGTGAAGTAATGAGAATGTGTTTTTCTGCAGTCTATCAATATTTTGAACTTATCTAGGGACCAAAAAATACAAAATATATCCCACAACACCCCAAAGTGCCATGACTTTGAAGGAATTATCAATGGAAATGAGCAGATGGCATCCACACATGGGCGATATTTATGAGTGCCACCTTTCACAGCTGGTTGCCACATGAGTGTCTCCTTCTCAGCTTCCTTCGTTGACTCTGTGCATAAAATCTGGAGCGTGAGCCGGCTCAGATGATTATATGTCTTTCCATTTTTGCACTGCTGATAATTTTCATTTTATAAGTTCTTTATATCTCTGGTTGTTGATGCTAGCTATTTCACTGATTTTGGAGATATGAAAGGCATTGCTTTCCCTTTGTTTTTCTTCTTTTAGGTAGCTTTTGTTAGTATTTATATTTCTGTGATTGTTTGGGACTAGTTCTCTTAGTAGCACACTCATCTTAGTCTCATGCAGGTGTCTTTCATAAAGAAGGTTCTACCAAAACAGTGGTGTCCTAACATGTACAGGACTCATTAATTAGGCAGAGATTTCTGCTTAGAGGTTTTGATGATGTTTTTGGTTTGCAAATGGGTACACTTGACAGATGTTTTAAAGTAAACATACTGATTACTTGGGTTAAATATATATACATATACATTTTTTTTCTTCTAGCAACATATTCTATAGCATATTATGGGCAGACCTAAGATAATTCCATATGGAAATCTTACATAATCTACCGTTTAGCACACTGATCTTGTGTCTTCTGACTTTTTGTGTTGATAAAATTCAAAGAACTTTGAACAGGATTACAATGTATGTCCTTTGAGCATTGCACAGCACAGTTTTAACACTTCAGTGCGTTGTACTATAAAATAGAGGTGATAAAATCACCTCCACACACATTTTTCTGCTTACATTTAAATTAAATTTCTGGGTTCACGCAGTTTAACATGCTAGAGTCACATAATAAATCCTTTGTTTCAGTCTGTTTTTATTGTGTCCTACCCAACTCCCATAGCGCACTCATACTTGCCTTCCAAGTACATACAACTCCTCACATTGCTATAAGGAGGGGGGTATGCAAATAGAACCTCTCCATCTGCTGAATAAAAGCAGCTCAGCCCCAATGCTGCAACCGTGGGAGAGGAACCCCAGCCACGCTATTCCCAGGTGTCCCAATTCAGTTACTATAGCAGTCACTATGGACTCTGTACTGAGCTGGTTTTTTCTTGTTGGGATTTTAACAGGTCATTTTATGGAAAGCAAGTGTGTGTGAATGGGCAAGAGTGAGAAACATACGGTGTGCATGATGGTTTTCTTGATCAGGGTCTCTGTTTTTGCAGGTGTCCGATGTGATGTGCAGCTAGTGGAATCTGGGGGCGACTTGAAGGAGCCTGAAGGGTCTCTGAGACTCTCCTGTGCAGCTTCTGGATTCAGCTTCAGTGACTATTGCACGAGCTGGTTCTGCCAGGCTCCTGGGAAAGTCCTGGAGTGGGTCTCATACATCAGACCTAATGGTGATATCACATACTATGCAGATTCAGTAAAGGAGCGGTTCACCATCTCCAGAGACAATGCCAAAAATATGCTGCATCTTCAAATGAATAGCCTGAAAATTGAGGACACTGCTGTGTATTACTGTGTGAGAGACACAATGAGAAGAAGTCAGCCGCAAACCTCCCCTGCAAGAAGTGGTCTGAGTTCAGGGTACACCCATGCCCCACAGAGCACAGGATTCAGTCTCAAGAGCAGGTGCAGATGGAGTTCTACAGTTGGTTTCGGAGTGTGTTCTGAGGATTCTTCTCCATGTCACAGTTTCCCCAGAAGATCTGTATATTTTTTTATGATGACATGCTCTGAGATCTGTGAATACAAAAGTTGTAACAGGAGAAATATGGTCACATGTAGAAAACAATGTTTTGATTGCCTCTTATTAAGGGGTCCCTGCAAGGGGTCCCAGGATTATGGAAACCTGAGCAGTCTACTCCCATTAGATTCATGGCAGAGAGGGTGTCTGGTGTGGTGCAGTGGGGCAGCCAATGATGCTTTAGGAGAAAGGTCTAGTGACCTGCTTCTGAAATGTTCAACTCAGAGCAGAAACCACAGAGCATTCCCCAATGAGGACACTCACTGAGGTTCAGGTTAGAGTCCAGTGGATGGCTAGATTATGAACAGTAACAGAGAAAACAGGATGTGGTTCACATGTGACCTCCTCTTTATTTGGAATTATGCATGTCAGAATCAGCACTGGTTGGGGTCTATTTTTGTCCTGGTTTCATTTCTTTCTCTCTGTTCAACAAGGTCCCCTTATTCAGGGGTGTGTTTCAGTTTATATTTGGCAATGTTTAAGAGTATGTGTAAGTTTTGTTCTTACAAAATGCAAAACGGAGGCAGAAATAAGTTTGTGTGAATCATACTGGGGAAATGCCTAGTGGGTGAAAATGCAGCGGGGACCACTGAGAGTGGGAGTGTGTTCATCCAATGATTCAAGGAATAACATTCTTGGAAAAATAGAATGAAAAGATAATGTAATTATTTCATAAATCTTTTGAAGCCCCCTTGGATGACCTTTAGGGAGAAAAAAGAGAGTAAAATCTAAGACTGACTTTTAAAACCATTGTGAAGTGCATCAAAGGTCCAGAAAGATCACATTATATATCATGGATACAAAATTGACCATAAGAGAGTCTGTCTCTCTTAGCCACTTGCAAGACATACAATATCAGAGCTGGAGCTTTATGAAGTGACCTGTTGAAGGGTACCTTGATCCTTCATATTCCCTGTCGTTAAGACAAGGAAGTGGGAAGAGCAAGTTCTCAGGGATTACTCACTTTCATGTCTTTTTAGTAAAGGTTGCTTGGTCTTATTTGATTATCGTCACAGACACAGAGGCTTTGGATATGTTGTTTTACAGATTCAATTGATAATGGTACTTATCAAACTATTGTCATACTTATGTGTAATAAATTAATATTTGATTTTGATCAATACTCCTCATCCTCTTCTGGAGCCTTTCTTAGAAGAATTGACAACAGAGAAATTCTACCTATCTTCTTTCTGAGACTTTTATCCATATTCCCCATTTGTTTTACATTTTGTGATGTATGCTATATTTTGGATTTCAAACACACAGCAAGTAATTTTACTTATTTTTCAGTATTCCATCTGTAACTGAAATGTATTTCATATAAGAAATGAAACTTTTCTCTTAATACTGTCATAATTAATAAAGAACGAGGCACAGGAAAATTCTTCCATTGAACTCTACTGAGTGGTTTGAGTTGCTAAATACCCATAAAAATTTGTGGAGACAATAACAATCTATAAATTATCAAGGGCTCATAAGGGAGTGGGGAGTGGGGAGGGAGGGAAAACAAAAGAGGACCTGATGCAAAGTGTTTAAGTGGAGAGCAAATGCTTTAAAAATGATTAAGGAAAAGAATGTATGGATGTGCTTTATATAATTGATGTATGTATATGTATGGATTGTGATAAGAGTTGTATGCGCCCCTAATAAAATGTTTTAAAAAGTTTGTAGAGATAAGAGGAGTTTTTATCATGAAATTCCCTTCATGCAAGTCACAGAGAGAGCATACCCTTGATAATCTTCTCATTTCTCATTTCAGAGAAAAATTGGTGTTTCCTTGGTTGTCTTATTGGGTCATGGTATTGAGACAGGAAAGCACTTGTTTATCATCACTCTACATAGATGTAAATAAATATTAATAAGTTGAGTGCTTCCTACATATCGTAGGTCACAGTATTAAAAACTTGGAGACACGAGGCTAGCTAGAGGTGCACTGTTAGAACCTACTCCTTAGTTGCACCGGTCAAAATGTCCCATTCCTCTCTCCTACCTGTTCCCTCTTTGTTATAACACTTACATTTGCCTATATTGCAAACTTATAATGCATGTCTACTATTATTGACTTTTAAGAATTATCTTCACTGACAATCAGAGTGCTAGTACTAGTAAATATACACACACAGATTCAAATTTCTGATTTATACCATAACTTCTCTTCAGATTTTATATCATATGTTAATAAATTATTGTTCTGACAAGTATTCCGCTCAGTGCCTGGCTGTCTGATGAAATTTTCATGTGTCAGTTACTTTTTAAGCTGTTTATTGTGGTAACTATATAGCATCACATAATTGTACTTTTCAAATTTTTTCATATGTTGTATTCAGCTGTATTACTTGGATTTATCATGTTGATCAACCATCACCCAGAATATGCTTTAGAGACATGGATTGTGTCACTTTGTTTTACATACTTTGTACATGATTTCAGCAGAGATCAATATCTGAAGAAGGACATCATGCTTGGTAAAGCAGAAGGGTATCCAAAAAAAGAGGAAGGCCCTCAATGAGATGGATTGACACAGTGATTGCAACAATGGATTCAAGTATAAGAACAATTTTGAGCATGACACAGGATGGGGCAGTGTTTTGTTCTCTTATAGTACACAGGGTCACTATGATCAAAATCAGTTTGAGGTCACCTAACAACAGCCTTACGGAGATGCATGCTGTGATAAAGACACCCTTGACACATGGACTCCAGGCCACCTTGCTGCTACAACATATACACATGGCTCCCAGGGCTGGATTTCTTCCCAAGGGTCAAAGAGGGAACTGAAAGAGAGTGTCGGGCTTATTGGGGAGTGGGGGAAGAATAACGGGTGGTAAGACTTCATCAACCCATTACCATGGATTTGATTCTATTTCCCAGTGACCCTTTTTAGGATTTCTGAGACTAAATCGTGAAGTTCTGTTCCCAGCCTTTCACCCTTGGAGGAACGGAGGAACTAGTAAGTTCAAAACTCATGTGGTTGGTTCGGGTCTGGAGCTAAGCTTCGCGCACGCGCGCGCGCGCACACACACACACACACACACACACAATAGCAAAGAGTTAAGCCATGAGATTATTAAAGCACAGAGTCACTTCAAAAGAAATTAAACGGGTTTCTCTTGTGAATTGTGAAAAACACCTTAAGCTGAGATAAGATACCCTTCACTCTTGAAGGACAGTGGGTCCCCCTCTTGAGGTGAGAAGACATATTGCTTAGGGGAACACTTCTAGGTTTTTCATGAAAGTTTCAAATTGGAGGGTGCTGCCGCTCTGCAGAAATAGTCAGCCAGCTCTCTAATTATTTACTTAATTTGTCTTTGGTTTGCATACCTCGTTCCCTTCAGTTTTATCAGGGATGCTGCTCTGGGTGAGAATTATCTTTGGTACAGTCTGATACCAGATGTTTACTGGGGCGTGGCTTCAAGATTAAGGTGTTAGAGAATCTTCTTTCACAGGGTCTGTTTGGCAGCTTAGCCTAGGGAATTGGAAAGTCCCTTTGCGCATGCCCAGAAGAGCCAGCATAGGACAAAGCTGTCGGATGGGCGTTACACCTGGAGCAGCCCACCTGGGCCAGGTGATTGCAATTCAGCCAATGGGATAGACCTGGGGTCATTCACCACGCCTCCCCCGGGAACCCTTGCTTGGCAGGTCTGGTCATTTCGTGGGAGGAGAGGGATCCTTGCGTGACCTGGGGCAGTCTCTGCCAGGCCGCATGGTCAAAGGACTCCTATGGGTGCCACGTAAAACCTGAAGCTTCTTTTAACTCTCAGTAAATTCACTTGGATCACAAGCCTGGCTTCGGCGTGAAATCTTTCTTGAGCAGAGCCAAAGACTGGGCTGAAATCTAGTCCCGGAGAGAGAGCCCTAACAGGTCCTTTGGTTATCCCCTTAGCAGGCAGCGCAGAGATCGCTTGTTGTCCTTATCAATAAGGACATAAAACCACTCATTAGATTCTGTAATTTTTATAAGAAAAATAATTTACAGACTTACGGGAAGATGGCAACAGAGTGACACATACCAGAGGGACTCCACAGAATCCAGCCTAGGAGAGTTGCTTAGAGGGAAATTCAACGCAGCTGGATCGCAGGAGGAGCATCATAAAGATAAGTAGGCACAGACCAGCGGGGCTTTGACAGGCTGGGGCTTTTGGCTTACCTCAGTGGAATCCGGCTGGGACTTGGCCTTAGGCCAGCAACTGTATCTGCCAGAGCCATACCAAATGGAGCCCAGCCACTCTATCTGCCTGAGCCAGGACCATTTGGTGTCTGTAGTGGGGCTTGGTCTCAACACAGCCACTGTTTCCCCCTGCCTGCCTCAGGGCAGGGACAGGAACCTTCAGCTTCACCGGCAGGGATGGGGGTTCAGCTACATTGTTGCTTCTGTTTACATCTCTGCTCTCTGTCCCCCCCACTTCTTTAAGGGCTGCTCAGTGGCTTTCTTGTGACTCTTCTTGCGGCTCAGCTGCGGCTTGCCACTGGGGCTTGGGGCAGGGAGTAAGTCCCTGCAGATCCACAGGTGGGGAGTGGGACTCAGCTATATAGTTGCTTTTGCTTCCCTCGCTTCCCTATAAACCTGTACAGTCTAAACGGTTTTACTTTTTAATTTTTCTCCTCCTCTTTTTTTTCTTCTGTTCTCTCATACACCACTGCTGACCTACAGAACACTCCCTTTGCCCTAGGGCATTTATACCTGTGCCACACCCACCTAGGTGAGTTCCACCCTGCATAGGTAGCCCAAGACTAGCCTGTCTGTGTACCTGGGGGCATGAGGCAGCTCAACCAACACTTATCCACATTCCAAGCAATTTCAGGAAATTCTGCCCAAACTCTGCAACACCAAGGCAGGCAACCGACCAGCCTTCTGGGGCACTACACTGATAGGGAAGCCACAGGACGATAAAGTGGTAGGTTAATCCCATAGTAAAATCAGCTGTAGGCAGTTCAAAGAAGCATTCCTATAAGTCTCGCAGAGAGAGCCTGGAACATGGCACCTGGTCCCTTTAAAACAACTCAACGTAAACAGCCATCAGCCTCAAAGACCTCAACGAAAAAACAGGAGAAACAAAAGGCAAAGACAGATGGTGTCCTGAACATAACAACATACATAGAAGAAGCAGACATTGAGATGCCACACAAAGAAATTCTCAGAATGCTGCTTGGTGTCATACAGGATATGAGGGAAACAATACAGAAAAAGGATGAAATGATGGAGGAGATAAAAGCCATACACCAAAAGGAAATACAGGAGCTTAGAGAGGAGATAACAAAAAACAGTAGCAGAAACATGGTCCTTGAGAATTGATTGGAGGAATCAGAGAAATGCATCAGTGACTTGGAGGACAGCCAGCAGACTTTAATAAACGTGAACAAAAATCTAATAAGATCATCAGAGAAGCTGAAGAAAACTTAAGAGCTATGGCTGATGGTATGAAGCAGAACAACATTAGAATTATTGGCTTACCAGAGAAAGACACAACAAAGAAGTCATCTGCAACAATAGCGAGAGAATTCTTAGAGGAAAACATACCAAGCCTAAAGAATGAAAACCAGCAACCATTCAGGAGGCTGAAAGAACACCAGCAAGATTGAACCCCAAAAGGAAATCACCAAGGCACATAAGAGTTAATCTATCCAACTTTGAGGAAAAGGAGAAAATCATGAGAGCAGCTGGGGAAAAAGAAGCAATCACATATAAAGGTTCCCACATAAGAATATGCTCAGACCTATCAGCAGAAACTATGAGAGAGTGGAGTACCATATTCCCAAAAATGAAGGAAAACAACGCAAATCCAAGAATATTCTACCCAGCCAAATTATCGATCAAGATTGATGGAGAAGTAAGAGTCTTCCCAGACAAGGAAAAACTCAAAGAATACGTTAGAACAAACCCAGCCTTACAAAAGATCCTTGCTGACTCAGTATGAGCAGAAGAACAACACTCACCAAGCATAAATAAGAGACCTTCGCATAGAACAACCTCACCCAGAGGGCAACAAAGAAAAAAAAGACGCCAAGATAGCAATGGTTCAAGGATGGAAAGAAGTCAAGGATCACACACACACACACACACACACACACACACACAACACACACACTAATGAGAAAGGAAAGTAGGAAAACTCCCAACAAAAAAGGTATAAGATGACATCACAGAGTCTGGAGATGGAGATAATAACCCTGAATATCAATGGACTGAACTCAGGCATTAAAAGACTGAAACTAGCAGACTGACTTTGAAAACACAACCCATCAATCTGATGCCTACAGGAGACACATCTCAAGGCTACAGACAAAAATTAGGCTGAGAATCAAAGGCTGGAGAAGGACCTACCAAGCAAACAGCAATACAAAAAAGCAGGGGTTGCAATCCTAATCTCAGATAAAATTGACCTCAAAGTGCAAACCATAAAAAGACATAAGGAGGGATACTATATGATGCTCAAGGGAATTGTAGACAATGAACCACTGAACATTGTAAACATATATTCCCCGAATGAGAGACCAGCTCAATACGTCAACCAAACACTCCAAAAGATTCAGAAAGAAATCACAGACTCAACAATTATAGTGGGTGACTTCAACATACCACTCACTGAGAAAGATAGATCACAGGGAAAGAAACTCAACAAGGAGACTAGAGCGCTAAACTCCACAATTAGACAATAAGACGTGATAGATATTTACAGAGTTTTCATCCAAATACAACAAATTTCACATTCTTTTCAAGTCCCCATTGCACATATTCGAAGATAGACCACATGCTGGGGCATATGGCAAATCTACATAAATTTAAGCACATTGAAATAATACAGACTTCTCTCTCTGACCACTGTGCCATAAGACTGGAAATCAACAAAAGGAAGACAAAGAAAACAAGAGCAAACAATTGGAGGATGAATAACTCTCTACTGCAAAAGGTGTGCATATTGGCCCAGATCAGAGATGAAATTAGGAAATTTCTAGAAATCAATGAAAATGGGCGCAAACACAGTCATCAGAGAAAGGTTCATAGCAATAAATGCATACCTGAGAAAGGAAGAGAGACTCATGATTGATACGCTGCCACAAAATTTACAACATCTAGAGCCGAGTCAGGAGGACAATCCTACTAATAGCAAAAGACAAGAAATTATAAAAACCAGGACTGAGATCCAGGAGAGGGAAAATAAGAAAACTATGGAAAAAATTAATATCGCTAAAAGTTGGTTCTTTGAAAGGATAAACGGAATCAATAGACCACTGGGAAACCTAACCAAAGAAAGGAGGGAACAAATCTCAAAAGCAAGAATAAGGGATGAAAGAGGGGTCATTACAACAGACCCTCATGAAATCAAAAGGATAGTTACACAGTACTATGAAGGATTGTAGTCCAATGAATTCAACGATTTGGAAGACATGGACAAATTCTTGGAAAAACAATCCTTCCCTAGACTATTCTCGGTGGACATCAAGAATCTCAACAGACCCATAGCAATAGAGAAATAGAAAACGTTATCAAGGGATTACCAACCAAAAAATCCCCTGGACCAGATGGCTTTACTGGGAATTATACCAAGCATTTAGGGAAGAACTAATACCAATCGTACACAAATTTTCCAGAACATAGAAAAAGATGGCAAACTCCCAACTCCTTCTATGAAGCTAGTATTACTCTGATACCCAAACCGGGCAAGGATCCCACAAGAATCGAAAACTACAGACCAATATCCCTAAAGAATATTGATGCAAAAATCTTTAACAAAATACTAGCCAACAGAATACAAAAGTATATAACACAAATAATTCACCATGACCAAGTGGGATTCATACCAGAGATGCAGGGATGGCTCAACATATGAAAGACCATTAGTAGTATTCGTCACATTGACATGAAAAACTATAAGAACCACATGATAATATCAATAGACATAGAAAAAGCTTTCAACAACATCCAACACCCATTCCTATTTAAGACACTTGCGAAGATAGAAATGGAAGGAAAGTTTCTAAAGACAATACAAGCTATATATGAAAAACCAACAGCCTATGTGGTAGTCAATGGAGAAAAGACTAACACAATCCCACTGAAAAAGGGGACCAGACAAGGATGCCCCTTGTCCCCACTCCTATTTAATATTGTCCTGAAGGTTATAGCTAACAGCTTAAGGCAAAGAAGAGACATCAAAGGTATTTGTTTGAGGGAGGAAAAGGTGAAATTATCATTATTCGCAGATGATAAGATTTTATATATGGTAAATCCCAAAAGTTCCACAAGGGAAGTACTGGAAGCAATAGAGGAGTTTGGCAGAGTGGCATGATACAAGGTCAGCAAACAGAAGTTCAACGGACTGTTATACACATCGGATAAGACCACAGAAGAAGAGATCAAAAAGGTGGTACCCTTCACAATAGCCAAATACAAAGTGAAATATCTAGGTATATACCTGACTGAAAAAAACAAAAGCTCTATACAGGGAAAACTATAGAACACTATTACAAGAAACCAAGAGTGATCTCAACAAATGGAAGAATATCCCATGCTCGTGGATTGGAAGACTCATTATAGTTAAGATGTCACTTCTGCCAAAAGCACCATATAAGTTTAATGCCATCCCGATACAATTACCCTCATCTTTCTTCAAAGAGATGGAAAAACTGATTACCAACTTCATATGGAGAGGGAAGAAGCCCAGAATTAGCAGAGAACTCCTCAAGAAAAAGGACACCATGAGAGGGCTAGTTTTACCTGGCTTTAGCACATACTGTACAGCCACAGTTCTCAAAACTGCATGGTATTGGTACAATGACAGATACTCAGACCTATGGAAAAGAACTGAAAACCCAGAAATAAAGTCATCAGCATACAGACAGCTGATCTTTGATAAGGGCCCCAAAAATAACAAATGGAAAGCAGATGCCCTCTTTAACAAGCAGTGCTGGAAAAAATGGATATTTACCTGCAGAAAAATGAAGCAAGAACCTTATCTCACTCCATGCAAAAGAATAAACTCAAGCTGGATCACAGACCTTGAAGTTAAACCCCAAACTACTAGGGCCATCAGTGAGGGAATTGGGACCAACTTGAGAACTTTAGCACAGGGAATACACAGGCTATCAGAAATAGGAAGGGCACACACACAGAGGAGGCACACATTGACAAATGAGATATACTGAAGATAAAACACTTGTGTACATCAAAAGAATTCACCAAGAGAGTAATAAGAGAGTCCACAGACTGGGAAAACATCTTTAGCAACGACACATCAGACAAAGGCTGTATTACTAAAATCTACAATACTCTGCTAGCTTCCAAAAAGAAAAAAGAAAAAAAAAACCTAACAGCCCACTTGAGAGGTGGGCAAAGGTCTTGAACAGAGGTTTCACAGGGGCAGAAATCTGAATGGCCAACAAACATATGAGAAAATGTTCCCGATCTTTAGCCATAAGAGAAATGCAAATTAAAACAACAATGAGGTACCACCTGACACCCTCAATGGTAGCCAAATTCAAAAAATCAGAAATCAACAAGTGTTGGAGGGGCTGTAGGGAGACAGGAACTCTCATCCACTGCTGGTGGACCTGTACGTACGTACAACCACTATGGAAGTCAATCTGGCGATATCTAAAACAGTGGAAATAATTAACATATGACCCAGCAATCCCCCTACTGGGCATATAACCAGAAGAGACAAGAAACAAACCAAGACCAGACATCTGTGCTCCAATGTTCATTGCGGCACAGTTTACAATTGCAAGGAGCTGGAAGCAACCCAAATTTCCATCAACTGACGATTGGATTAAAAAACTGTGGTATATACATACAATGGAGTACTAGGCATCACTAAAAAGCAGTGATGAATGTATGAAGCACATACTGGCATGGGGAGAACTGGAGGAAATTTTGCTAAGCTAAGTAAGCCAGGCACAAAGGACAAGTACAACACAAGCCCGCTGAGGTAATTATTTTAAAAAATATTGCATAAGGGGCATAGGGAAAAAGCTACTGTATACAAACATTTTTTGGGTGAGGACTGTGTAGTATGGCAGAGACCAGATCAAATCCAGGGATGCACATGGTAGACAACTGGGGAGGAGGTAGGGAAATGAAAAAAAAAAAGGATGAATATAAGGAAGGAAAGGGGAGCGGGGGCATGGGGCACTAACCCATCCAAGGGGAGGGTATCGTATATATCTCCACAGGGAAAGAGGGATCAGACTTCAACCCAGTGCCTCAAGGTGTGAATGCACATTCCATCGTGGAGTAGGGAACCAGTGGAGAGGTCTGGGAGGCTGGCCCCAGTACCAAATATTGAGTGGATTCCTGCCCCTCCCCCGAGAAGAATTTGTTTCAAAGGACGATTCTGCAGCTACGGGATTCTACAGCTCCGGGAGTCTGCAGCTCCGGGAGATGGACATATCTGATCAGAGCACACGGGAGCAGATGAAGGGGCAGGAGGAAAGAGTGGAACACAGCCTGGCTCACCAGGCCGTGAGGATGATGTTCCTGATTAGAGCAGCCAGTCCAGAGAGAGGACAACATGGCTGGCCCCACTATGAGACAGGGGACAGCACCAGA
This sequence comes from Tenrec ecaudatus, assembly GCF_050624435.1. NCBI lineage: Eukaryota > Metazoa > Chordata > Mammalia > Afrosoricida > Tenrecidae > Tenrec > Tenrec ecaudatus. The sequence continues at coordinate 80,126,584 of NC_134546.1, forward strand.
GACATAGTGTGCAAATTGCACCTGATCTGATCCCACCACACCGAGGCAAAGCACTTGGGGAGTGCAGTGGAACAGCAAGGGAATGGAGTGCCAACGTCCCCAAGGAATGCTGAAAGTGGACTTTGGGGTCAGGGCGGGGTGCCCCAACAGACTGGACTGGGGTGCCCCAACAGAGTGAAAACACTCCTAAAGGCCAACAAACGATCCTTGAACTAACTACAAGCTTTACTTTCTTGATGTGTTTTGTTTTTGTTCTTTGTCAGTGGTTTGTTGTTTTGTTGCATACTGTTGCTTTGTTTTCCTCTGTCTTGTTTTTGTGCATGTTATTATCTCCACAGATCTGCCTAAATAAGATAGGCTGGATGAACTATCTGGAGGAAAAACAATGGGACCGACAGGTCTGGGGCAACTTGGGATAGGGGGATGTGGGGGGTAAGCAAGTGATGTTAACATACCCAGGGACAAGGGAACAACATGGGATCCAAATTGGTGGTGAGGTGGAAGTGGCAGGCCTGGTAGGGAATGATCAAGGGTAAGGTAACGTAACGAAGAGGTATAGCTTTAACCCAGGTGGGGACACAGCATGATAGTGGGGCAGGAAGAAAGTCAAGGATAATAGAGGAAAGAGTTAGGAGGCAAAGGGTATTTATAGAGGTCTAGATAAAGACATGTGCATGCAAATATATATATGAGGATGGGGAAATAGATCTATGTGCCTATATTTATAGGTTTATTATTAAGGTGGCAGAAGGACCTTGGACCTCTACTCAAGCACTCCTTCAATGCATGCTTAACCAATCCTAGCACCAAACTCTCTTGTCCTGCAATGCATTTATACCAATTTTAAAATCAGCTCAAAGGGTTGAATATATTTTATAACCTTAAAGCTAACTTCATGACCCTAAATCTCAAATTCAGAGACCCAACCCCCAAAACAAGAATCTTTAAACCTTAGTTCTACATCCTTATATTGTAACACGTAAGCACCTAATCAACTCCAAACACAATCTGTTAGGCATTAAAGCTTCAAAACATAAAGCCCTTTAACATGTCCACTAACATCTGACTCATGACACTTAATTCCTATTTCTATTCCTTGGCAATTGTTCTTGAACCTGCAACACTGATTAATCCCAGGATTTAGGTTCTAATCTTAAGTACAGACTCTGAGTCTAACACACTACAAGTCTAAACAGAACCTTAAATTTAATACATCAAAAACTCATGTTGCTAATTATGTGTATGGAGCTGTCTTCATTCTCAGATTTTACACAAGTGAGAAGAAATTGGGTATGTTGGCAGGCAAAATTAAGAATCACAAAAATATTTTCAGTTAATTTTAAGTCATTTACATCTGGTTCAAGGAACTTAGAAAAGTAAAGAAGTGTTATATAAAGTTTAAATATGACAAACAACATCATGGTCAAGGGCTATCACAGGTCTCTTGCTGATCTCTGATCTACTGTGTGCTGGCCTCAAGGAGCATTTTTCTGCTGTTAGACATATGCAGGGATGTTACCCAGTAAGCGAGATGCCTGAGGGTTGAATAGTACTTACGCACTAATTTGTAGATCACTATTTAACCTGGTTTATCCCTGGAGGATAGGGCGAAACCCATGCTAAATAAATCAAATTACTGGTTATTCTGTCATCGACCCCCTTGTTCTCCTCATTCCCAGGGGACACTCACATCACCAGAGATGGAGGAGGTAGCAAATTAAAGGTGCTTACATTGGAATCCGTGACTCCACTTTTCAAAATTGACCTTGGTCTTTCTCTCAGACCTAGGAAAAGAGACTCAGAGGAAGAATTTGCACTCGCTTTGATAGTGAGCGCTGACAAACCTAAAAATCTCCATGTCTCTTGGAGATTCCTGTGAGCTAACATCGTAAGCTCACAAGACACACTGCAAGTAGGAGGTCTATCCTGACCCTCAAGCTGGAAAGATGTCAATTCCAGGGACACCCTGTGTGTCCAGTACCAGGAACTCACTGTCAGAGCAATGCTGGGGCTCTCTACTCATGAAGACATAAGTCCTCGAAGAGGTACTCATGAGAACAACAGCAGACCAAGGACTCTCTGATGCTGGCCTGGAAATTAATACCTTTGAGTTCAACCCCAGGGACTACCATAGGCAAACTGGAATGTTCCTCCCTGAGCCTGTCTTACATGTCTACTGGTGGAGATTACCTGTTTTAAGATAGGCCCCCCTGCCCAGGTTCCAAGGCCTCTTAACTTTAGGACACACAAAACATCCAAGCACGAATGATCCACTGTCTTTCCACACAGCACAGCATGATCTGAGATCGATCCACCCCAGTTTCAGCACCTTGAATTATCTACTTCACCTGGGTCCTGAAAGTGAGCTGGGAAATAAAGCAGGGAAGGTAGAGACAAGTTAAATCACAATCACCTGTAATAACTTTAGTATAATTAGTAAATCAACATAATGTAATGGAATAGCCATCATTGGGTTAGTCTAGCTGAAGGTAGAATAGACCCTGGGGAGATTGGTCTAAGTTGCTGCAGGAAGTCATTCTTGGCTACTGCTTGGGAGCCCCAGGAACATTTTGCTCACACACACACACACACACACACACACACACTCAGGCAAACATTAATTTAAATGGTAGCAAGCAAGAACTTAAGGTAAGCAGAATGGGGAACCTGTAGGAAAATATGATACAATTGATAATATTTAACATCAAATGAGTGCCCACCTACAGCCCACAGCCTGCCATTGTGTTCTTTATATTTGCTCCATTAGAAAATGTAATACTTGATGACGCTTTTTCTTTTCATCTCAATTATCAGACTAGGTTTGTTCATTAGTAAATTACCTCTTTGGCTAACTTCATTTTTCAATGATCAACCATGATCATCCTTTATGTTTTAAATATGTTTTCTCTCCAGATTTGAACTGTTTAAAGCATCGCGTTTTTTATTTATGAGTATTCAGAGGGTACTATAGCATTGTGGCAGAGAATAATGACCAACAAAAACCAATTGACTGTCTTGCGTCATAAAGGTTTGAAGGTAAACAAGTGGCCATCTAGCTCAGAAGCAACCAAGCCCACATGGAAGAAGCACACCAGCCTGTGTGATCACCAGGTGCCAAAAGGATCAGTTATCAGGCATCAAAGAACAAAGCATCATGTCATTGTGAATGAAGGAAAGTGTGGAGTGGGGACCCAAAGCCCATTTGTAAACAACTTGCCATCCCCTTATGGAAGGGTCATGAGGAGGAGATGAACCAGTCAGGGTGTAGGTAGCAATGATGGAACATACAACTTTCCTCTAGTTTCTAAATGCTTCACCACCACCACTATCATGTTCCCAATTCTCTTTCTAGACCAGAGAAATGTACACTGGTACAGATAGGAAAAGGAAACAGGGAATCCAGGATGGATGATCCCTTCAGGACCAGTGGTGGGAGTGGTAATACTCGGAGGGTGTAGGGAGGGTCAGGTGGAAATGGGGAACTGATTACAGGGATTTACATATAACCTCCTCCCTGGGGTATGGCCAACAGAAAAGTGGGTGATGAGAGATAGTGTAAGATATGACAAAATAATAATTTATTAATTGTCAAGTGTTCATGATGGAGGAGGATGTGGGGAGGGAGGGGTAAAAATGAGGAGCTGATTCCAGGGGCTTAAGTGGAGAGCAAATATTTTGAGAACGATGAGGGCAATGAATGTAAAAATGTGCTTTGTACAATTGATGTATGTATGGATTGTGATAAGATTTATATGAGCCCCTATAAAATGATTTTTAAAAAAGAAAAAAAAAATTGACTAATTACAAAAGTTGTGTTGGCTTAATTATATCTTTTTAGTGCATTTCTCATTTGAAGATATTTCAATGCAGTGGATTCACAACAGATGGTAGGTTATTTTGTACCCACAGTTATTGGCATAAAACCTGATTGACAGTGTTATAGGGATCATCTGATATTTTTCGCTGGGAAAATGTGTATGTTTATTTATAGCTTATAAAATAAGTAAGTAATGTGTAAATATTATGGGGTTTTCCCCTCTAAAATCCAGTGAATTGCACTTTTTCAATAAAACACACATTTTCTTTTTTTAAAACACACATTTTCACCTGTACAGTTTCCACATTAAAATAAAACTTTCCAAATTAGAGATAAAATATTTTAGTTGTATCAATATTATTGGCATGTTCAAAGAAAGTTTTGAGTCAATTTTTGAATAAGATTGATTCCTGGATAATATTTTCTCAAGTGTGTGTTTACTGGAATTAAGGTAATCTGTGGGTAGCTTTTTATCCTCACATTCTTTGGCTATAAAATATGAGCATATTTTTGCACATATAATGAATAGAATATTACAATGAGTAAAATAATGTTCAACTGAGTAAAGCCTTTCTATCATCCCTGTCAACAAGTTTAATCAGGTTAAACCACCACAATGACTCTCTTCAATGATACATTATCAAGTTTATGAAATTGAATGTCTCATTTATGAAAACATGCTTGCATGTGTTCAATTTTAGATACTGTACCTGATCTCTTCACATGGCAGCAAATAATCATAGTTCCATCAGCCTACACTTTTCAGGGTAGTCAGTTTATTGTGCCAACCTGACCAATAAGCACATGTGGATTAATTCAAGGATGGAGAGATAAATGGATCGCTGAGCCTCGCCTTTCTTGTCTCTTGCTCTTTGATCATCAAGCCAGTGTGCAGCTGCCTTGCTTGTTCTGTGCCCCAATTTGAAAGCTACACTACTTGTGGGACACCTAACCTGTGGACTGTGTCACTGTAATTTGAGGTATCTTCAAGACCTGCTTCACCATGCTATTGGAATTTACATCTCTTGAGCTGGGCACTGTCGACCCTGTCATCTGGCTGACTGTTGGTAACCTGCCTTGCTGTTGGCTGCCTGTGCCCAGATAGCCTGAATTGTTCTACAGAGGACTACCTGGTGGCCTGCAAGATTTGAAGGACTGCCTGTGTCTCACAGCTGTCTCATGGGGGTGAGTTGCCCAGAGCCATTTGTACTGCTTTGTAGATTATTTATTTCTTATGTTATCTCTATCTAATATATATATATATAATATTAATATATAATTATTAACATTATTGTTTTGTTTCTCTAGAGAAATCTGTATAACTTAATTGCTAATGTATGTGTGTTAACTTAATTGCTAATGAAAATGTGTTCATATGCTCAATAATTTGTATATATATATATACTCATCTCAGCCCCAGGATGCAAAGACCAAGGTTTATTAAGTGAATACACTTCATTGGGGAATTGTTTGTAAGAAAGTGCAGAGAAGACCAAGGAGGCTGGAGGATCAGTCAGCTAAGACACAAATCTTACCCTGAGAGAAGGAACCAAAAATGAGAGGTAGGAAAAACTTTCTTAAATGTCAGTCTAACCCAGCTGATGTCCAGTAAGTTGACCAGGTTACCTCAATACAAAATCACCCTAGAGTACGACTTTTTTCTCATAGACAAACATTTGTACTTTGTTCTTGTTTCACTTGGCTTGGAGTAGCCCTTAGAACTCTGTCTTGTGTACAAACCAGGTAGTAGAATTTACACGCAATGTTTCTGCCTTGTCTCATTATGCTCATTGTGTTGGAATGGAATTACCTTCTTAGATTTGATTCTGCTGTTATATGTTTATATATGCAAACATGTCCATATTTTCTAGTAAGATACATAGATATACAGGATGCCTTTTCTTTAGGATGATATTGAAAGAAATGTTTCCTCATCAGTGGCATTCACATAGGAAATAATTTCAAATTTTGTTTCCAAACAATATCCTGCTCTTGTTTGCTTAGGATGTTCATTACATATCCTAAAGACTGTGTCACTCTTCTCTCTTTAGTTCTTTTCAGAGATAAATTTTCAGTTCGTTTTTGGAGTTAGTTATCTCAGCACATTAGATTCCCATTTGACATTTTCCTCAAAGATTTTTCAGGGACATTAATTGTATATATTCTTACCATGTTACTATTATTATTTTTTGCTACTCTCCACAGAAGTCAAAGACATTGACTTCCCCTGTACATTCTTCCCTCCCATATTGATCCCTCTCCTTTGTCCTTATTAGGATATATTTTAGAGATTGTCAGTCCAATCTAATTTTTCTCATCTCATCTACTGATAGCAGAATGAGTGGTTTAATCACATCAGCTACTATGAGGAAGGCAGATGAAGCTGATTACTGGCTTAAAGACTTACAGTCTAGAGACCACAGGGATTTCTACTCTCTCTTTCAAGGACACTATGCGTCAGAATTAACATAGCAATAGGTAGGGGGTTATTGAGTTTGTTGATTTGATTCTTATTTTATTTAGTTTTATTTTCCTCCCCTATATGTAAACACAACTCTGGTGCAATCTAGGGGAGACTTGAGTAAGCCTTGGTGGTCTCTGGAATTCTCCTCTTCAGGCTCTGTACTAGTAACAACTGGTGTGTCCAATGTGTGTCAGTTTCCAGTGGAGGACTTTCAGTGGGTTGCACAATTTAACCTGATGGTGGCACAAAGACCTATGCTCCATGAAGAGCTGATTGGCCATCTATAGAAGCAGGATGAACTGAAATTGCGGGGGAGTCCATGTGAGTCCAGGCACAAACCTCCCTGCAGGGAGAGGACTGTGCTGTTGAAGGAGGCACTCAGGATCAAGTGAGCACAGGAACCAGCGTCTGATGTCACTGCTGGTTGACTGACAGGGTGGGTTTCCTGTTGTGGCTTTGAGATTCTTTTCCATCTCTTACTTTTCCCGGGGGATATCTCTCTATGAATTATTCTGTGTCCACCCCTGCTATGTATGAATTCATAAGTTGCATTGAATAACAAGTAAGTAGCTTCACTTGCAGGAAAACCAGTCCATTAAGAGAATGAAAACTGTTTTTCTGGCATCATAGAGTGAGAGTTCTGATGAACCGCTGAGAAAACCCTGTAGAATTGTCTATGAGACTTGAGTCAGAGGGGGTGAAGGGGGGCCATAAATTCAAGTGTTTGAACACTGACTTTTCAAACCAACAAATAGATGCCTTCAGGAAAGACCTGTGATTTGATTCTGCAATAATAGACTCATGGCAAAGACTACAGTACAATTCTCTAATTCCAAAACTCTGAGTTTTGAATTATAGACTACTGAGTGGGTAATGTATGGACAGTGACATATAAAAGCATAATAAGGTTCACGTCTGACTTCTCCTTCCTGCAGAAGTGGGTCAAACCAAACAATGGTCTGAACCCTTATTTGTCCTTTTCTATTTTCTTTCTTTACTTCTTTTTTTTAAACTTGAACAACTTATGATCCATGCTTTATCATTTATATCTCCAAAGGAGCACGGCCACATTATCAGTCCCTCTGTTAAAGAGCATGTGTTAATTTCTATCCTGCAAGGTGCAGAAAGCAAGTCAGGGAAAATCTGTGTAGATTTTCCGGGGGAAACACCTGTGTGAGAGAAAATCCAGATTATGCCAGGGGAGAGGGAAGGAATGTCAGTCTATGAAAGGAGGGGGAAAAAAGTGGTTTCAAAAAGTTCATGGAGAAATGTAATTAAACTATAATGGATTTTTTTCCCATTAACTTTTTGAAGACTACTTATATGGTCTTGAAGTAAGGAGAGAGAGGGAGTATGTTGGCCGGAATTTGTATTAACTATTGTTCAGTTCAAAGAAAGTTCAGTATGGCCATTGGATGTTCTAATTGAAAAAAAACCCTCCTTTGAAAATGATGTACAATCTCTTGTTTTGCTGGACTTTATGTGGGGGCTCCCCCTCTGGGCTTGAAACATCTGCACAATATTGTCAATGGGTTCCGTGATCCTTTGTTACCACTATAATTTTAGAATTGAAGGAGGCATTCTCAGCCTGATAGATTCTTGATAGATTTTTATGAAGATAACCTGGTCTTATATTTTTCTCTTAGCATATACATAGATGGTTGGATTATATATAAGCCCCTGGAATTAGCTCCTAATTTTCCCCCTCCCTTCCCACTCTACCTCCCTCATAAACCCTTAATAATTTATACATTATTATTGTGTCATATCTTGCACTGTCTGAAGTCTCCTTTCACCCAATTTTCTATTGTCTGTCTCCCAAGAAGGAGGCCACATGTAGATCCTTGTAGTCGGTTCCCCCTTTCCAACCCACCCTTCCTCCTCCTTCCCAGTGTCGCCACTCACACCACTGGTCCTTAAGGGATTATCCTCTTGAATTCCCTGTGTTTCCAGTTCCTATCTGTACCAGTGTACATCCTTTGGTCTACCCAGATTTGTAAGGTAGGGGCAGGTGGAAGGTGGGGGAGGAGGAAGCATTTAGCAACTAGAGGAAACTTGTATGTTTCAGCATTGCTACATCACACCCCGACTGGCTCATGTCCTCCCTGAGACTCTTCTGTAAGGGGATGTCCAGTGGCCTACAAATGGGCTTTGAGTCTCCATTCCACACTCCCCCCGCCCCATTCACTATGATTTTTTTGTTCTTATAGACTGGTTTTTATGTGAGTAGTGGAAATAAGCATAATTTATGCCTGATAAAATACTTTTGTTTCAATTCTTTTAAACGAGTAAGAAAAGCTAAGTTCATGGAAGATATAGGTGACTATTTATGAATACACACTCATTATATTAAAAGTAAGAGAGAGGAGGATACAGTAAAATGAGTAAGACTCTCCCAACCCCAGGAGTTGGCGAGAAATCACTACACTTCACAGACCAGAGGAATAGCCGTGGTGGCAGTTACATAATTTCATGTCAACTTGATAAATAAGTGTAGGGGTGGAGTGTAGCCTGTCAATCTGCTCACAGCCTGAAGATGCTTACTTGTGGTGTGGCCTTCTCATGACGATTCTGGGAATTTCCTCTCTCTTGGGAGGCAGGACACACCTTGTCTGTGCTTCACATCTCTGTGGAGAGGCACATGCAGAAAGCTGGAGGAACCACGTGGAAACACACACCAGCACCAAGAGGCTTCCACTGATATTGGATCCACAAGACTTTCCAGCCACTAGACTGTGATCTTCCTGCACTCATCATCACTGAATATTCTGTGAGTCAAGAGACATGTACGGACTAGTATTGGACATATGGGCTAATATCAGGCTTATGGACTTGATCTGGACTGGGCTTGGATGTTTTCTCAATGTACCATTGCTCTTTGATATAAAGCTCTCTCTTAAACTCTCTGGATTTGTTTTTCTAATCAACTTCACCTAAAACAACCCCCTTGAATGGTCAGTGTTAGTGTTTGAGAAGTTGATTTTGTCACCTCTCACCTGTGAAGTGAGTGAAATTATAAGAGGCGTGTTGTGTAAGTGGATACATCTGTACCAGTCATGACCAGCTGTGAGCTCACTTGGTGAGATATTCCCACAATTAGCCATCAGTATTCCAGAATGCCCTTGAGAAGAGCAGCTCAGCTATCACTATGTGTGATGCTCTAGAGCAGCGGTCTCAACGGGGTCAAAACCCCTTTGGGGGTCGAACAACCCTTTCACAGAGGTCATCTGATTCATAAAAGCAGCAAAATTATAGTCATGAAGTATCAATGAAAAATAATTTCATGGTTGGGAGGTCACCACAATATGAGGAAGTGTATTAAAGGGTCGTGGCATTAGGAAGGTTGAGAATTGCTGCTCTAGAGTTATCAAGGCTTATTATTATTTAACACTGATTTAGACCAGGAATACATTCATGAATGTGAATTATATGAACATATGAGGGCTCTATAGAGTTGAAGGCTGAAGCAATTCCCCTGAGGAAGCATTAAGCAAAGATGTTGCCACATAGGTTGCTCCCAAACCACTGACAACAAAGTGCACTCATGAAGGGGTGACTGTGGAGCTTCATTTTCCTATTGGCAGCCACCCTGGGTTAGAAAAGACATGGGACTGGAGAGAACACTGTGGCAGCTCCAGAGCCCTCACCTTCTGATTTATGTCCTCACAGGTGTGCATGCCCAGATGCAGTTAGTGAAGTCTGGGGCTGAGGTGAAAAAGCTGGGAATTTGGTGAAGGTGTCTTGTAGGACTTCTGGGAGCCCCTTCACCAGCGATGGAATGAATAAGGTTTGACAAGCACCCAGAAGAGGTTTTCAGTGGATGGAATGATTCAACACCCACACTGGGTAGTCAACGTGTGTCCAGGGATTCACACAGGGCTCTGTCTTCTCCTTGGATGCCCCCATCAGCACAACTTATCTATGGATTAGCAGCCTGAAGTCCAAGGACACTGCCACCTATGACTGTGTGAGACAGGTGCTGTGAAACCCACATCCTGAGAAAGTCAGAAAGCCTGGGGGATGGCAGCTGTGCTCACTGAGGCAGGGACTCCGTATATTTCATGGAATCCTTTATTTACTTGTTTCACATTTCAAGATGAGAAACAAAGACAATTACTTCCTGGAATTAGCATAACGTTCCTGTAAAATGAAATCACCCCTCAAGGGAGGAGGATAAAAATACCTTGGTGTGTAAGCTTTGTTCATAAATCTGTGTAAATAGTTCAGTTACAGCACTAAGAATTATGCAGACTCTATGAAGGGTTGATTCAACATCTGCAGAGACAATTACATGAACACAGTTTATCTGAAAATGGACAGTAAGAAAATGAAAGACAAGACCCTCTGTTGCTCTGTGAGAAAGTGAGAGGAAGTGAGTGTGATCCCAGACACAAACTCCCTGCTGCGAGAGAGCTGGGCAACAGGGGGAGCTCAGGACCCACAGATCACAGGACACACTCCGGAGCAGGTGCAGAGGGACAGTTTCAGGCCTGGTTTCCTGTTGTGGTCTGGGGATTCTTCTCCATCGCACGTTTCCCCCAAGGGTTTTCTCTATTTTTATGACATAGGAATACAATGTTAATGTATAAAAAATATTTAAAATCAGACCTATTGCATGTAGGATGTATAATAATGGAATTGAAATCTGAGCAAAAGAAAGTGGGGAGGAAGGAACAAATAAAAATATAATTTTTATTTATTAGCGTTATATTGATATGCTAAACTTGGCAGCACTTGCATTGTTCAAGTAATGCTTGATAATAGTTGTATTGATTGGATTTCCTTGAAGGCAGATATAATCTTATCACAGTGAGTACTGTATTTCATGATGGATTTAGCAAAACTTTTCTGACAATGCCATGCCATTCTCTTGACTGTGCTGTTCCCAGCATAGTAAATCCTATGATTTTCTGATCAAATTGGCCAATACTGGTCAGTCCATTTACACTCACTAATGCCTAGGATACCAATCAATACACATGCATACCATTTAATTTTTGACCACTTCCAATTTCCCTAAATTTATAGTATGAAAATTACAAGTTCTGGTCCTTAGAAGACTTTTGCAGCTGTTTCTCTCTACCTTGAGTCATGCCCCAACAGCAAATGGAGATCCTGATGGCTCAACTCCCAGAGGCTTTACCCAAATCACGTCATCATAAAAATCAAGATGATTTCAAGAAATCAGCTCCTCTTCAGTGACATTTTGAGTGCCCTCGAACCTGAGGGACCCATCCTCTGGCAGTAGCTTCAACAATTTCCTAATTCCTTGCCTTAGGATGTCAGTATTAAACAATGCTTCAAAGTTATGCATAAGGTATTAGCAGCTTCTTCGTCTGAGGAGGGTAGAGGGGTCCTTCTGAATTGTCTGTTCTTAGTCTGAAAGATTTTCTTAAATCTGCTCACTTTGGGTGGCCTTGCTGGCATTTGATATAAGAGTGACATATCTTCCAGCATGTCATCAAAACACAAGTCACCACAGTATGATGAACTAACAGACAGGTGGTGAGAATATATCATTATTTCTTCAAAGTATATCAAAAAAGTTCTGGCTAATATTTTAAATGCAATAAATAGACAAGAGCATAATGCAACCATATAATGGAGTATTTCAATTCAACATTTTCAATGATGGACTTAACATTGAAATAGAAGATCCATAAGGACACCAAGAATCAAATAAGTAAACAAATAAATGGGTCTAGTAAACTAGAATCAATGACCAATATATAACATACTCCAACAAGAACAAAACATATATGCTCCCATTAAGCCGAGGTTTATTTCAGAAATAAAGGTAAGCATGAAATAGATGGAAATAGGAAAGGAACATAGATAGATAAATACAGATAGATGACAGATACAAGATATGGACAGTATATACAAAGAACATAGATGATAACTGAATCAATAGTTCAGTAGACTGGTAGACCAATTAACAGATTTATGATAGATAGATAGATAGATAGATAGATAGATAGATAGATAGATAGATATAGAGCGGAGATTGGAAATGCATAGAAGGATGGGAGAGGGAGATACAGAAACTCGATCAACAGACTCCAGTGTCATTGTGTATTCAGGTTCAGGGATTTGGGAGGAGTTCAGGCAGAGGATGTTCAGATAATACTTTTTTCTATCTTGAGATAAATTGAAGACTAAATGCACAAACTACAACATGTGGTGTGTCATAAGGAGTAAGGTGTTGTCCATGGATGTTATAAAACAATGACTCAATCTTCAAGAGATTTTCTTAAGAAACTGGGTCCCCACAACGGGAATATATCAATTATTTGATGCGTGTGGTGAAACAGATAAAAGTAGGTAAGGAAAGCTATGTGAGACCAGATTGTAAGCACCATGAAGGGAAGGTTGGGATGTATGGCACAGGGTCTCATGCCAAACAGGCACATGATCGTGATTCAAGACTCAGTGTGTGATGAGGAAGATACAGGCTTCCTAGCAGAATTGGGTCCTCCCCTATCTCATTTTTACCCTTTTTAGTGGTCTTTAGCCCTATTCTTGCCTCTGAAAACCAAGATTTAGATGTTTTGAGCATGACCTTCAAATCCAGAGAACAGAGGGAGTAGGATGAGACATGGAAGTAGGACATATTCTCTGGGTCCTTGTTTGTTTTTTGGGAGACCCCAAGTACATAAACCACAACCTGGGGTGCTCTCTCCTCATCAGTAGAAAACTGAGGGGACATGTTTTAATTTTATTTTCTGTTTATTTTTTCTTGTGGATTGCATGAACTTATACTGAGAAGATTAGTGTTCACTCAAAAATTCATTCACTTTGTTTCATTTCATTGTCTTTAATGAAATACACACTAACTCCTGTTACAATTACCTTTTCTTTCCAAACATTCTGAATTTTTCCCTGGATAATTGTTGCCTTTATAAACTTACAAGTTTGATTATTCTAAGATCATTGAATCTCCCCAGGACTATTACTCCCTTGTAAGCTTGTCAATTATTTGGCTGGAAGTTTTTCCAAGGGCTGAGTACAGTCCCAGACCTTAAGGGACGCTCACAGCCATATCCTCAGGACTTCCACAAGTCTACCCACCAGGAAGCCTAGTCTTTGTATTTTTCTTTTCTTTTTTTGTGTGTGTATTATTTAACTCTCTGTCCCACTCTACCCAAGACCTTCTGATGCTATCTTATCCAAATAAGTGAGTACTGATAGCAAGGCACCATCTATTTCTTCTGGTCTTAGTGTTCAGGGGACTTGTATCCATGATTCATTACAGCATTGGACAAATGGTTTCCATATGTCTTCAATGATCATCACTCTGGAAAGGGAGAGACAATTAGCTGCACTTCCTGTGGTTTAATGTGCCCAGTCACTGCTCTCAAACCCAGACGTAGGATATTGTCTTTGTGGGCTGTTATGTCAGTGGTTCTTGGTGTTCCCTGAACCCCAAGGCTCCTCCTCAGAGAGATAAAAAGTTAACCCACTGATAGTTTTCTTTAGTTTAGATCAGAGTAGATCAGAGAAATGTTTAAGGACAGACTAGGAAACTGATGAATGTGAAATGTTCCCCATATTGGACTTTTAACTTCTCTTCTGAACAGAGCTCCACTGTCAGAGAGACGGTGACAAGGGCCAGATTTACCATGAGTATTCAGAGTGACACACTCATCTTTGTCGTTAATCTGCACAGATTTGTCTGACACTCCGAGTAAAGCTGGCATTCCTTCCCTGAGATTGGTTTCCTCTCCTCAGGCAGCAGGAAGCACAAGGCAGACATGGGCGCTAGGAGGCACTTGAGAGTCTACTGAGAAGGCGCCATTTGGGAGATCAGATTCTGCAAAGCCTTCACTAAGGAGACAGAGGTACTTTCTGTCTGGACATCATTCCCCACAGACAGTAAGGAGGGTCCATCTGTGGGGCCCCAGGCTCCTTTGGCTGTAGATTCACACTGGGTTTGAAACCACTCCTCGCGGGTGTAGATTGAGAGATGCAATGAGTGGAGAGCCACCGTTCAGTGCTCTGCATGGGAGAGGGGCTAGTGCTAGTGCTCATCTTCTCTCTCTCTCTCTCTCTCTCTCTCTCTCTCTCTCTCTCTCTCTCTCTCTCTCTCTCTCTCTCTCTCTCTCTCTCTGTTGCAGGATGTAACTAGGATCAGGTTCTGTCCTTCCCAGCAGTCCCAAGACCCGCACCTCCCTCTGCCTTGGGTTTCCAGGGTTATAAGGCTGGAGGAGTCTGACATGGAGGGAAGGGCAGAAATATGCAAAGTGAAGACATCCATTTTAGACCCACAGGTTACCTCCACAGGGGAAGGTTTCTCATCACCCAGTTGGGGACCACAGTGTGATTCCTTCCCATCCTCCTTGCAAGATGGGCTCTGCCACCCTAGCTCTCCTCATTGCTCTGCTCCCAGGTCAGGATCGCCACAGGGTCTGAAATGAATGTAGGGTGTGTGTGTGAAGAGGCAATCTCTGATCTCTGAATCCTATCTCCACAGGTGTGTGTGCTCAGGTGCAGCTGGTGCAGTCTGGGGCAGAGGTGAAGAGACCCGGGGAGTCTTTGAGGATCTCCTGTAAAGCATCTCGGTACAGCTTTACTGGAAACTGGATCAGCTGGATTAGGCAGACACCTGGAAAGGGCTTGGAATGGGTAGGAAGGATTTATCCTGGAGACTCTGATACCAGGTACAACCCATCCTTCCAAGGAAAAGTCACCATCTCCACAGACAACTCCATCAGCACCATGCACTTGCAGTGGAGCAGCCTGAAGGACTCAGACACGGCCATGTATTACTGTGCAAGAGACACAGTGTGAGAAACCCCTTCCTGAGAGGGCAAAAACCCTCAGCCTGATGCAGCTGCAGAGCAGGAGTCTCAGAGGCATCTCTCAGTTCAGTACCAGAGGACACAGTCTGCTATCTCCTAGAGTGTGAGCACCTGAGTTCATGTCACAGGCCACTGACATGACAAGGAGGCATCTCCCCACCTGGGGACACTGATGCCTCTTACTGGATTGGGTTTCTCTTAAGTGGCCCACTGTGTAACATATGATTAACCACAGGGCTATAGAGCAGATGAAGTACAGTTTCTTCATGAAATTCTCAGAGTTCAGCCCTTGATGCCCTTGAAGAATGAGCAGGTGCATTGTCAAAATTGAAGCATAATTCCAGGAAACAGTTCTCCCTACCCCTGACCTCTGAGAGCACTGAGGACACATCTGTCTATTTCAGTGCAGGTGGACATAGACAGGGCAGTCAGTCTGACCCTCACAGGACAGCTCTGGGGCTGGACTGCATGGGGCTTACTGACCAACAGGGGGAGCTCAGGACAAACAACAATCACAGGATCCAGGAGCAGGTTCAGAGCTGTGCACAGGTGAGGCTTTCTCCAGAGTCTTGAGTTGGTTTTGTTCCCACAGCTCTCAAACAGATTCGATGGAAACCCTGTTTACAATCGTAGGGAGTGTACTAGTGTCTTATAAATTGTACATGGAAACTCTCACTGTCAAATAGTTGATTATGACCCAAAGTGACTCTATCAGACAGGTTTGAACTACTTGTAAAAGGTATTTGCATAGAAGTGGTTGGTCTTGCAACATTCTGTCATGTGATCAACAATTTTATTTTTTAGTTTCAACTTAGTTGAAAGTGTAGAAAATATGAGTAAAAGTCAGCATAGCTACTCCCACAACAAGCTGCCAGGAAGAGCATTCACTCTCTCTCCCAATATCTAAAGTCAAAGCAAAGCAAATAAAAATTGTTACATGACTCAATCTTTATATAGTGTCCTTGATATTGCCTTGTCCATTTGAGCCAAACATAGTAAAGATCAAGGGACTGGAATATTCTTTTAAGTTTCAGGATCCTTCTGCATTTAAACTCTGAAAATTTACTTTTACGGTGGGACTTTGTGAATCCTTACATCTATTATTGTCCATTCCTGGATTGTTTCGTTCCTTCAATAAACTCTTTAATTTTTGAGTGAAGCTCCAGTTTGATCTTTGGAAGGTGGAACAAAAGGGAAGTAATATATACTTTTCTTGCCCATATATGTCTACCAATCACTGCCAAATTCCTTAAAAAGAAAGAAAACAAACAATACATATGCAAATATATTTATGTATGAGGATGGGAACTATATCTATACACATATATTTATAGGTTTAGAATTAAGGTAGCAGAAGGACATTGGGCCTCCACTCAAGTACTCCCTTAATGCAAGAATAGTTTCTTCTACTAAATTGTCATTCTATGATGCTCACCTTCCCAACACAACTGCTGAGGACAAAGTGGGTGAATAAGCAAATGTGGGGAAGAAGCTGATGGTGCCCAGCTATCAAAAGATAAAGCATCTGGGGTCTTAAGGGCTTGAAGGTAAATAAGCGGCCATCTAGCGCAGAAGCAACAAAACCCATGGGGAAGAAGTACACTAGCCTGTAGGCTCACGAGGTGTCAAAGGGATCAGGTATCAGGCATCATCAGAACAAAAAATTTTACCATACTAAATGAGGGGGCAGTACGGAGAGGAGACCCAAAGCCCATTTGTAGGCCACTGGAGACCCCTTGCAGAGGGGTCTCAGGAAGGAGATGAGCCAGTCAGTGTGCGATATAGCAACGATGAAAAATACAACTTTCCTCTCATTCCTAAATGCTTCACACTACCCCCCGCCCTCGCCAACTATCATGATCCGAATTCTCCCTTGCAAGTCTGGCTTGACCAGAGGATGTACACTGGTACAGATAGGAACTGAAAAAACAAGGAATCCAGGGAGGATGATCCCTTCAGGACCAGTGGTGTGAATGGCAATACTGGGAGCATAGAGGGAGGGTGTGTTGGAAAGGGGGGACTGATTACAAGGACCTACATGTGACCTCCTCCCTGGGGGATGGACAACAGAAAAATGGCTGAGGGAGACGTTGGACAGGGCAAGATGTGACAAAATAATAATTTATAAATTATCAAGGGTTCAGGAGGGAAAGGGTAGCGGGGAGGGAGGGGACAAAATGAGGACCTGATGCCAGGGGCTTAAGTGGAGAGTAAATATTTTGAGAATGATGAGGGCAATGAATGTACAAATGTGCACTATACAATTGATGTATGTATGGATTGTTATAAGAGTTGTATGAGCCCCCAGTGAAGTGATTAAAAATAACAATAGATGTACCATTTCTGGGAAAACATTATCTTTGATAACTAATCCCTTGTGGGACGATTATATTTGTTGTGAATATAGTAGCTAAGGAGTACAGTATAAGATGAACATTGGACATTCTGTTAGAGATTATTTCCCAAGCTGCTTAACGTTTTGTCACAGTGTAAATTCCACAGCTTGTCCAAGGAACCTCTCCTTAAGATATGAGATGTTGCCACAGGATGTTGGAGTGCCTCATTTATTGCCTGTGATTATTCTGTATTTCCCTTTCTGATATCCTGCATCTGTTGAGCCCTTTCCTCACAAAAAGTATCCCAATACACCAAATGAGTATCAATCTTGACCCAAACTGGCGAGGCAAATATGTCCACCAAGACATTCCCAACCTTCATGTCACAGGTCACATGGAACAGAAAAATTTTGGTCAAGGAACCAAAAGTCACTAAAAAGGTCAAATAAGAAGACATTTGGACCCAAGAAGGACAAAGAGCTGTGTCTTGTTAAGAATCTTAATATCACCCTAATGCATATTCGTGACCATCCCTGTGAAATCTGTTTCACATCCATAATTCTATGCATTTACTTGTTGGTATATATTTCCAAACGTTTAAGCCTTGCCTACCATCTTTTTCAGAGGCTTTCTTTGGGGAATCTTCTGGCTCAGTCTTTGCTTGATCCAAGGGAAGCGAAACACTTTCACTTTCATGCAGCCCTGTGTTTGATTCTAGCAGGAGTCATGTTGGTAACACAGTTCCTTTCGCTGAGTGTGCTTTTCAACATGATGGTATACACTGTCTTCTAGAGTCTCTATGAGTTGGAATCCACTGATGGCAGTGAGTTTGGTGTTGGTGTTAGCACAAAGGGTCAGACTTTCAGTTTCTGAGAAGACTGAGAATTTATCTTCTTTATTCCTAGGCTTCTAATATGCAGAGCACCTCATCAATTTCCAGGTACAGTCTCAAACCTAGTGGAAATCATTTCATCATGGACAGGATTCTCTAGGATCCACAGACCTTTTCCATAGGTCATCAATGTCCTGTGGAGATTCCTCTGCCTAGCCATTACTTCTCTCTAGCAGTGTCAAGATTCCAAAAATGGGCTGGCTTACTGAGGCTTCCATTACTTGTCATCAGTGATTATTTTCCCTGTTCTTAGTTGTCTGAGATTTGGGTCCAAGAGGGAGGAATCATCACAGAACCTCTCCATAGGCTTTGCTGTCTCTGATGACTTCATGCTGCTGGAGCTGGAGCAGCCAAAACCTTCAGAAGAGGTTGCAGTAGCTGTGAGCAATATATTTCAATAGCAGAAAACAACCTCCCATCTCTAAGGAGCTGATGCTCAAGCTACAGAAAAATATCCAGAACAAAATGCTGTTCTTCCTGCATCTGAGCTCAATGACATTGAGGACACGGCAGTCCATTAATGTGCAAGAGAAACAGAGGACTCACTACCATCACAAACATCCCTGCAATAATGGTCTATAGGGATAACTTGGGTAGTGGAAAGGACAGGGGCAAGAATTTTGGGACCATAGCAATGGTGGAGGCATGGGAGCAAGGACCATCTTATTAGTATCTAGGGTTTCAGTTCCCTCCAAAATGCCCTCTCTGTGAATGTTTATTACAAAACCCCACAGATACTGCACTGCTCATTCATTTGTAGATTTTATGCTGTGGTAGTTACACAATTTCATGTTAACTTGATAAAAGACTGAAGGGGTGGATTCTAGCCCATCTATCAGATCAAAGCCTGGTGACCCCTTCTTGTGCATGTGGCCTTCTTATGAGTTTTCTTGGAACTGTTTTCTTGATTCTGCCATTAGAAGATGTGGATCTCTCTCTCTCTCTCTCTCTCTCTCTCTCTCTCTCTCTCTCTCTCTCTCTCTCTCTCTCTCTCTCTCTCAATCTCTCTCTCTCACTTTCATGTTGACAAGCCACGTGGAGCCACTGTGCTGTGATGGCAACCAAAGCCCTGTAGATGCGTCCACTGCCATTGAATCCCCAAGACTTTCCACTCACCTGTGATTGTCCTGCATTCAGCATCATTGCATGTGCTGTGTGACTCAAAAGAGGAATTCAGACATATGGGCTAATATCACACCTATGGGTTAATATTGAACTTATAAATTTGATCTGTACTGGCTGGGATGTTTCATTGATGTGTAATTACGTCTTGATATAAAGTTCTCTTTTACACATAAATGAGTAGCAATGAATTTGTTTTGCTAGACAACCTGGTTTAAAACATATGTAAATATGACATTGTATGTATGCATGAATACCTGTTTTATATACAAATGCTATTTGTATCATTGATAGCTAATACGTGTAGTTAATGATTTTCATAGCCTGAATGGCTGTGTTCGACTGAATTAAGGACCGCACTTTCCATTTACTGGAACTAGAAAACGATGAGTATGCAATATCATAAGTTAGCAGGGCAGGGGGTGGGGGAGGAAACTAATAAATATAAGAACTCAAATGAAGTGGAAGGAACACATTAAGTAAATCAATTAAGTGAAAAGTGACTTTTAGGAGATGAAGTTAAGTAATCAATATCGAGTTTTCCTGATCATGACAAAAGAAGTAGGACCCGAGAGGAGATTTCATTCCTCATGTTTTCTGTGCACATTCTATGATCAACTTCAGGCCCAATGTTAAAGATTATCACTGAAATGTGGAAATTCCATAGAAAGCAAAAAACAAAACAAAAAACACCTCATAATGTTCCCTTGTAATACAAGAAACAGATAAAAGAGTCACCCATTATCATCATGTGTACCCACCTCTTAAAAGGGATGAGAGAGGATGCAGTATGAGCTCTCATGTCACAAAGGTTGTTGTGTCTGTAATATAAGGTTTATAAATTAGTACTTTTCAAAATATTGATAATATACAATGATTAAAGCAATGCTTGATAAAAAAAATCCTGACAAAGAGTTCTGTTTTCCATTGAGAGTGCTTGTGTTTCTTTGAGTCTGAGGGAAAACTCTGGCCCATGGTCACTACTCACCTGCTCCAAATTTCAGGGGACATGCAAACGCAGCTCTCTGCCTGCTGATAAACCAGCCACAGTCCCTGATGTCTGAGATCTCAGAGGACAATCCCAGTCTCTGGGGTCTCTGCTGTTTCCATTTGTGCCAAGGAGCTAATCCACAGGATACATCATGAATTTTGGCCTGACTTTGGCATTCATTTTGGCTATTTTACATGGCAATTATCATAGACTTTGCTCTCTGTGTTTAAAATTGTGAGGGCATTTGTTTGTTTGTGTGTTGTATAATCACAGAGCCTCTGTGTTTGCAGGTGTCCAGGGTGAAGTGCAGCTAGCGCAGTCTAGAAGTAAACTAAGAAAGCCTGGTGGCTCTCTGAGACTCTCCCGTGCAGATTCTGGATTCACCTTCATTGACTCTTACATGCACAGGATTCGCCAGGCCCAAGGAAAGGGCCTGCAGTGGGTCGCAGCCATTAGTGGTGATGGTACATATTCTACATATTCCACACTGACCCTGTGAAGGGTCAATTTATCATCTCCAGAGCTAACTCCAAGAACACACTCTATCTTCAAACGAGTAATATGAAAGTTGAGGACATGTCCATGTATTACTGTACAAGATACACAGTGAGGGGAAATCAGTGAGAGCCCCGACACAAACTTCCCCTGCAGGGAGGAGACTGGTCTCCATGGGGTGCTCAGGACCCACAGAGCACAGGAGTCAGCCCCAGAGCAGGAACATCTGGCGTTTCAAGGCTTGTGGTTATATGTGGATTCTTCTAAATCTCACAGTTCCCTAGGGAATCTATCTCTAATTTAAAATAACAATTATGCCCCTACTCCTCATATCTTTGATTTCAAAGGTTATGTTGTAACACGAGAATATATTCTGTCTTACAGCAACAGTCTGTCTCTGAAGGACAAAAAATGATGCTCTCAGGGGTCCCTGTGTCAGAGTTCTCATAACGCTAAGATAAATACTTTTCTTTAAAAAAAAACCATTTTATTAGGGGCTCATACAACTCTTATCACAATCCATACATTTACATACATCAATTGTATAAAGCACATCTGTACATTCTTTGCCCTAATCATTTTCTTTTTTTTTCCTTTTCTTTTTTTACATTTTATTAGGGCCCAGATAAATACTTTTCAATTAGACTCAGGGGAAATGGAGAGGCGGAGGTCTGGGTAAAAGTAACTATTAAGTGTTTTTGTATTGGCTGGAAATGTAATAGCATATTCTTCCACCACACTTTGTGAAGTATTCTGACAATCATTTAGTTAATGATTTAGTTGAAATTTAAGCAGTTTTCCTATTTTTTAAATTTAATTCTTCAGAATACTCAGGGTTTTTATTTGGTTTGGTTTGATGTTTTTTCCAAACCATGGTGGCCTAGTATTTTTTTCTTTTTATGTTTTGTCTTTTTAACATGCATATGAGGCCATAGAAAATGCTTGGTATGGGTGAAGCACATCTTTTTGGTCTTAGGACCACTTTATCTCCAGGAGTTGTGGGGCAGACTGCAGTTGACTTCCGACCGGTATCACAGTTTCCAGCACTCCACTCCTGTCTCCACCTCCCCATTCACAACCCTGCTGCCTCTCTGTTCTACTCCAAGAACAAGGGAATCCCCCTCACCTTGGATGTCCATGTTTCCCCTTCCCTAAGTTTATTCCTCCTCACAGTCTCACCACGTTGTCTTTCCAAATGGAAGGCACTGGAAGTTTCCATCACAGTATCATCTTCCATGACGGTAGGTCCTAAGGTGAATGACACAGAAAAAAACAAACTGCTCATTACTGCACTGTCCTGACAGCCTCCGTCTCCTCTAATTCACCAGAAACCATCTGACATAGCCTTGTCCTCTCGGGCCTTGTTTTCCTTGCAGATACACTGTGCAGTTGCTTGTCCCAGCTCAGCCTTCTCTGACATGAAGGAATGGCGTCCATAGAAAGTCTCTACACCATTCAAGTGTTCCTTTGAAAATGATCAGAAGCAAAGCCTGAGCTCCTCACAATTAAAAAGCAATCCAACAGACAAATAACAAAGAAACATATTTTGAAATGCTTCAGTAAATTCTTCGTACTTTTTCTGCCATTTCTCCTAGATAATTTTAAAATGCCAGGGTTTCCCCTCAGAACTTATGAATAAATTTCTCCCTCATTTGTCCTTAATTATCTGTACCCCAGACAGCTCAAGAATAGGAACCTGAGTATGGATGGTGCGGGACCAGACAGTGTTCTTTTCTGCTGTGCACAGGGTCCCTGTAGGTCAAAACTGACTCAATACCACCCATCCACAACAACCACATGACCCAGAACTCTAATCCTGCCTTCATTCAGAACATGATGCTTTAGTGGGAAGAAGACATTCTAACTGCCCAATAATTGGTCTACTTCCTGTAAGCCCCCTGTCCTGTATCAATTTTAAAAGGCTTCAGCGTGATGACCAGGGCTCATATGAAAACGTTTTAAGGAAATGGAAACCTGCACTGGTGAGAAAAGGGGAAAGAATTTGTGCCACATTTCCTTTTCCCCTTTTAAAACTCTTTAGGGCTTTGTACCTACTTATTCTTCAAGGGTAGCAAGAGCAGTCCTAAGAATTAATTTGGAAATTTTTGCTCATCCACCTTACAGCCCTGATCTTTTTTTTTAAAATCACTTTACTGGGAGCTTGTACAACTCTTACCAATCATAATAGATACATCCATCCATTGTGTCAAGCACATTTGTACATTTGTTGGCATCATCATCCTCAAAACATTGTCTTTCTACTTGAGCCTTTTGTATCAGTCCCTCATTTTCCCCCACCCTCCCCACTCACCTCTCCCTCCCGAACTCTTAATAATTTATAAATTATTATTTTGGTATCTCTTACACTGTCCGATGTCTCCCTTGACCCACTTTTCGGTTTTGTAACCAGGGAGTGGGTTATATGTAGATCATTGTGATCAGTTTCCCCCTTCCCCCCCAACTTCACCTTCTCCCCCAGCTTCCCCTTGCCTTCTTTGTATAACTACTCTCATTATTAGTCCTGAGGACAACCTCAACCTTGCCCCTTCCAAAATTTCAAGGGACATTGACAAGGAAATGCTGTGAATCCTTCATAGATACAAAAACCATTTTTTACATTTCTGTATGTAGTATTAATCCTAAAAACCAGAAATCTATAACTATAATCTCATGTTTTGTGTTAGTAGAAAAATAAAATGAATTAATGTGTGATAACAATTTAGCATAGAATGGTAATAATAATACATGTTACCAAAGATATTATCAGCGTGCCCTTTCCAACACACTTAAAACACTCAGATCTGTTCTAGGAACAGAACCCTCAGATCTCAGAAGTCATGCAACTTCATTTATTGCTATGCAGTAGGAGGGCATGCAAATCCACCCTCCCTCTGCTGATGAAAGCCAACGCAGCCCCAACCCTGCAGCTCTGGAAGTGCTCCTGGAGTCTCAGGAGCCCCCACTCAGTGATCAGGACTGAGCACAACACAGAAAGCCTGGCCTCTTAGCTGAGAGGGGCTTGTCCTTGTTGCTATTTTAACAGGTGATTTTGTTAAGAACCAGTTTGTGTGCTTGGGCGTGAGTGAGAGACACGGTGAACATGTCTGATGGTTTTTCTGCCATGGATATCTGTGTTTGCAGAAGTCCAGAGTGAGGTGCAGCAAGTGGAGTATGGGGTTCCTTGGGAGTCTCTGAGATTCTTCAGTGCAACCTCAAGATTGCCCTTCAATAGCTATACATGAGCTGTGTCCACCAGGCTCCAGGGAAGGACCTGCAGTGGGTATCAAGTGGTGATGGTGCCTACTACAAAGACTTCTCCAAGATGTCTTTGTATCTCCAAGAACTGCTGCATCTGCATATGAACAGCCTGGAATTTGAGGACATGCCTTTGTATTTCTGTGCTACCATCACAGTGAGGAGAATTCAGACTGAACCAGGAAACAGGCCCCCAGGGGGTGCTCAAGACCCACAGAGCCAAGCCTCAGGTCCAGGAGCAAGTGTAGATGGGGAGATTCAGGACTGTTTCTCTGTTGTGATATTGGTGTTCTTCTCCATCTTGCAGTTTCCCTCAGAGAATCTCTTCATGCTTATACTACCAGCTTTCCCTATCCCATAACAAGAAAACATTCTTCAGAAATATCAGCCTTTTTTTGTGTGGAGGAAAATGATTTTGCCAGGCAGTCCTCAAGATCAAGGTCCAGATGAAACTCAGGGAAACTTGGTGATTTGGATCTAATGAGGTTGAGGGAAGATGGAGCGACAGGGTGCTGCCAGAGGTGGGTGAGCTATTTGAATTGAATCAGAAAGACTGTCTATTCAAACTTACCAAGTGATGCCTGAAGAGAAAGACTTGGTGATATACTTCTGAAGGGACAGACTGAGAGCAGAGGCCTCCACAGAATTTCTCGATTGTGACATTGAGTTCCTGGCTAGATTTATGCAGGCGGCTAGGTAGGGTACCAGTTCACATCAAAGCAGATTGTGGATCCAATATGGCTCTCACCTTCAGTAGGAAGTGTTCAGGTCGAACTCAGCACTGGTCCAAAATCTCTTTGTGCCTTCCTTTATTTTCTGTCTCTCTTGTTCAGAAAGATGCCATGATTCAGGAATGTTTATGCTTCCCAATGCAAGTCTGATCACATTCTCAATATGCCATGTTCATGGATAAGGAGGCCCAATACTAAGGAAATGTTAAAACTACCCAGTACTGTGTCTAAGTACAATGTAATCGTGATCCAAATGCCAATTTAACCCTTTAAAGAAATGGAAAAATAATTACTCACTTTATATGGAACATCCTAGGATAATCAAGGGACCCAAAAATATTTCGATCAAGTTAAGGGGTCTCACACAAACTAACCTCAAAAGTATTGCCCTGGCACAGCAGTAAAAACAGCCTGGTACTCATACAATGATAGGTATGTTGATCAATGAAATAGAATAGAAAACTAATAAACAATCCATTCACATACAGGCAACTCATCAACAAAGGCCCAAGGAACTGGCCCAAGGAACTATATAAGGGAGACCGACGTTATCTGCAATAATGGGGCCGGCACAATTGGCTCGTCACCCTCAGAAGTATGAAAGACAACCCAAACCTCAGCCATGTACAAAAATGAATACAAGACGGGTAAGGACCTAATGTAAATCCCAGAGCTATAGAAACCATCTAAAAGGAGGCAGGGACACACGTAAGTGCCCCACTGCAGGGCATCCATACACTATCGAATACAGCAAAGGACATGCACACAAAGAAGATAACAGAGATGAGTGCCCTCTGAAATCAGATATATGTGCATTATAAGAGTAAATAGGGAAGTTAAGCAACAAATGAAAAACAACAGGATCTTGTGATTTTAAGCTACAATATTTTATGTATGTTTAGTGTACAACAATAGACAACTGGAGAAAATATTATTGAATTTTCCTTGGAGCCATATTTTCTATCATTTCCATATTTCAGAATTTTAAGAGATGCAGTACACCTTGATTAAGCGACCGATGAAGCCCAACCCGAGGAGATGGGGACTGCAAACAAACCCAGAAATCTGAGTCTAGAAGACCTCAATGTTTTTGCTTCAGAGTGCAGGGATCACTCAGGAGCTGAGGTTGTTAGTTTATTGTGCCAACCTGGCCAATAAAAACATTAATTGAAGGGCGGAGAGATAAATAGCTCAGAGAGCCTCGCCTCTCTTGTCTCTTGCTCTTTGATCATTGATCATCGGACCAGTGCGCAGCTGCCTTGCTTTTCCTTTGCCTCAGTTTGCAAGCTACACTACCTGTGGGACACCTAATCCGTGGACTGTGTCACTGTAATTTGAGGTTCCTTCAAGACTTGATCCTCCACACCATTGTAATGTACATCTTTTGAGCTGGGGACTGTCGAACCCTGTCATCTGTCTGACTGTCGACCTGCCTTGCTGGGTGTTGCCTGTGGCCGGATAGCCTGAATTGCTCTACAGAGGACTACCCAGCGGCACACAAGACATGAAGGACAGCCAGTGTCTCACAACTCTCTCATAGGAGTAAATTGCGATGAGCCATTTGTACTGCTTTATAATTTAATTAACCGTTTATTTTGTATGTTATCTATCTATCTATTTATACAACTAAATATGTAAGATGACATTGCCTATTCCTATAAATAATTATAGTCAGAAGAAGCTTAATGAGTTCTAATCAGTCTTATAGGGTTCCTATGAGTCAGAATAGATTTGGTTTTGAAAGAAGAGATTGTTCATTTTCTATCTCAGTTGCTTGGTTTTCTGATTTTCCCTCAGTCAGAAGAATATTTGGTGTTTTCATAACTCTCAGACCTCACAAAGAAAAATTAATTCATGAGTTAATGGATTCTTATGTTCAAATCAAACAACACTGCTACCTTGGAACTCTGATTTTGTAATTTTAAATATTGGAATTTGAAGAGCCTACTAATTCAAGGTATGCCTGTGGGTCACATCACTCCCATCTCTGTCATCCAACTTTATTCAAGAATCAGCTCTGGAGACACTTTCTTGTGGAGCTGTGGTACCTGCACCTTAGCATGGTGTTCATAGCCCTGAACTCCTATAACAGCCAGGAACACTATTGGCAAATGCCTGTTGTGGTTGCTTAGTTAAATGAGACCACCACCATCACCGTCCTGCAATCAGGGGATTCCACAGCCTTCTGAGTCATGCAGGCTTTGATGCAGAAATGTCTGCCTCCTATCTATTCCTCCTCCTTATGGAGCTGGGTCTCCCATCATGTCAGTGGCAGGGAGATGCAGCGGATGGCAGGACATTAAAAGACATATGGGGCCTTTAATGCTTGTTTCCTAAGATTCCAGGGTCCTGAACCACATGCAGCCACAGGAGTCAAGAAATCAAGTGGTGAAGCCTTTACAGACTCTCCCTCTCACCTGTACCATCGCTAGGGACTCCATCTCCAGCAACAGTGCTACTTGGGACTGGATCAGACAGAGCCCTGGGAGAAGCCGTAAGTGGATGGAAGGACCTTCTATGGGTCAGAGTAATTTAGCGAATACACACCGTCCCTCAGAGACCAGATAGTCATTGACTTAGACACATCCAAGATCCAGCTCTCCCTGCAGCTGAGCTTTGTGACCACTGACAAGCACTGTGCAAGGCGATAAGGAGAGGGAAAGTCGATGTGAGCCCCCACAGAACCCACCATGCAGGACAGCTGGGGGCTGAACTAAGAGAGCTCTTATACCAGCAGGGGTAGCACAGGCCTGGGAACTAGAAGCAGGTGCTTGTCTGAGCACAGATGAGATCTGCTGTGTGCTTCGTTTTGTTCCCACTGCTTAGGAGCAGATTGAGAGGAAACTCCAGTAGAAACTGTTCGAGGAGAGTATGGGGCGGGGGTCCTTTTGACATTGTATGCCAGGTTTTTTCTCTTCTTTTATAACTTGATGAGTAATTTCTTTTAAAATTTTGTCAGTAATCTCCATGTCCTTAAATATAGACATTAGGATCTTGTTCAGAATTGCATTAAAGTTATAGAACGCTTAGATGTATTGTTTTCACAAACTTAAGGCTTACTACTCATGATTATAACCCATTATTTGAATGATGTGTATGTCTTTTGGTTTCTTGGAATAGTCTTTTCTTTCTATGAAACTTTTGTTTCTCTGCTTAGGTTTATTTCAATTTATTTTATGCTTCACGTGGCTGTTGTAAATTGTATTATTTTCTGATTTTCTTTTCAGAGCTTTCTCTATCGGTGTGTGGGAACCAAACTGATTTTCTATGTTTACCTTATAACCTGTGAAATGGCATATGCCTCCAACTAGTTTCAATAATTTTTTTCTAGAGCTTTTGAGTTTTCTATGTTTAGGGTGATATCATTAACAATTATAGAGAGTTTTACTTCTTTATTATCATTTTGGATGCCTGTTTTTCATTTGTTGATTGATAGCTGTAGTTAAGATTTGCAGCATGATATGAAATAAGATTAATATTTAATGGTATCCTTAATCTGGATCAAATTTAAAAGGTGAATGAGTTCACTTCCTCTCCATGGAATGCAATGTTTGTCATTGGCATTGCATTTTGCTGTTTTAAGACCTATCAAATCAGTGTGAACTCACAGCAACACCAGCGAAAATAATTAAACACAGGTCTTGCCTCATCCTCACAATTGTCATGTATGAGGCCTTTGTTGCAGTTACTGTACCAATCTATATTCTTAAAGGCCATCCTTTTAAAAATGACCATACGCTTTATCAAGCAGGATGTTCTTTTCCAAGTTCTAATTTCCTTGACACAAATTCAAAGTACTTGAGATGAAGTAATAACATGCTCACTTCTTTCTACTAATCATTACAAGTGTACATCATCCAATATATGATTGTTTGTTCTTCTGGCAATCCATCACACCATCAAATTATTCACCAGTACCATATTAAATTACATTGTTTAATCTTAGATCTTTCTCATTCACTGTCCAATTTTCATGGGCATATGAGACAATTGAAAACTTCTTAGCTTGGGCCAGATGTATCTTAGTACTCAAAGGGACATCCTTGCTCTTCAATCTTTAAAGAGTTCTGTCCAGCAGATTTGCTCAATGAAATGCATCATTTGCTCAACGAAATGCATCATTGACTGGGGTTTCCATGAATATTGATTGTAGATCCATGCAAGATGAACTCCATCCCAACTTCATTCTTGTCTCTATTTCCATATTTTCCATTGTCCCATAGTTTCATTTTGTTTACATTGAATTGTGGTGTATAGTGAAGGCAGAAATTCCTGGACTTCATCCGTAAGTTTTCAAATCATGCTATCTTAGAACATGTAGCTTTATGTCACCTGCATATCACAGACTATTAGCGGTGTTTCCTACAACCTTGATATGTTTTCCATTTAGTACAGCTTCTCGTGTTATTTGTCCCATTTAGCATGTTATACAGAGAAACTGCTGACATGTTCTATGATTCTTTATTTCTGTGATTCAAAATGAACATGGAAGCAACAAATAAGTAATCACGCCACAGATGGCATTGAGCCTAGATATGAAAAATGACTTCGTCAAAGTGCTTAAATGATTTACAGATAATATGGTTATTCTATAACCACCCATTCCAAGAAAATATCTCAATAAAACCCAATGCCAATCAAACAAACAATAATAGCACCAATGCTTAATGTGAGTTAATATATTTGTATTTTTGCAACTTAAATATCTCCTTCAGTCAAGTTCCATTTCATAACATTTGCCTATTTTGAGTTTCAAAACTCTACATGTTCCACTGTCAGAACTGGTAGTAAAGTGAGATGGCATGATAAAGAGAGAGGAGTTAACGCACCAGAAAATATGCAGAGGAATGAGAAAACACGGTAGAATGAATGTCCACTCTTAATTGAGGTTTTAAAAATATCAGAATCTCTTAACACTCTCTGTGCTTTCTGTGTCCCAACAGTTTCTCTGATTTTCAGCCTAAGGAGCTTGCTTTCTCAATAGATGAAAGCAAATCTTAAGAAAGCAGAGGACATTAGACTTTTTCTTTTCAGTTTCTGAGCAAAAATTGCAAGTTTCTCTACTTTTTTTCTTCTTTTGGGGTTTCTAACATGTAGATCACCTCTTCAATTTCCAGGTTAAATTTTAAACCTTGGTGAAAAAGATCACATTTTGGGAAGAGTTTTCTATGAACTACATGCCCATAGTTTTGATTTTCTTTTGAATATTTTTGGTCTGGTGATTACTTCTTTCTAATAGTATCAAGAGATTCTAACAGAGGTTTGGCATAAGAGAAGTTTGCATTAGTTACCTTCATTGATTATCTTGGAGGTCCTATGACAGGTTCAGCATCATTATTAGAACCCAGGAGTGATAAATCCTCACAGAGACTCATTACTTAAAATTTGCTGTCTCGGAAGACTATGCATTTCTGACGCTGGATCTACCAAAACCTGCAAAAGTCATTGGATTCATTGTTATCAATATGTGTTAGTAGAATAAAATAATTACCCATCACAATTGAATTAACTTTCAAACTCAAAAAGCATGTCCACAAAGCAGTTCTCCCTGCAGCTGAGCTCAATGACCACTGAGAGCCAGCTGTCCATTGCTGTGGGAGAGGAACTGTGAGAGGACTCAGTGCCACCCCATGCTCAAACTTCCCTGCAATAAAGACACTGGTGGATAGGATCACCTGGGCTGCACAAGCACAGGAGCCAGGCTCCCGGCGCCGGGGCAATGGGAAAAGCATGGGAGCAAGGAATTTCTTGTTAGCATCTAGGGCTCCCTTTCCTTTGAAATCATTTTCTCCAAGAATCCTCTCTTCCTTAATGTTTGGTACAAAACACATCAATGTCAATATTCACTCACATGTTATACATATAAACAAATTAAATATGTGTATGCGTGCATACATGAACCCTGGTGGTTAGTCAGTAGGCTGTTTACTGAAAGCCCAGGGGTTCAAAACCACCAGCAGTTACGCAGGAGGAAAATGGTGCTTTCTGCTCCCATAAAGAGTTACAGTTTCAGAACCGCTCAAATCTACCCTTTCCTGTAGGGTCGCAATATGTCTGCATTGACTCGATGGCAGTGAGTGAGTGAGAGTGAGAAATACATTGATATATACAAATACTGTTGGAATCACTAACATGCAATTAATAGTTTTCATATCCTGGATGGCTGTACTGAATGAAAATTAAAGTACAAGATAAAAAAGTGTGGGATTCAGGAGAAGAGAACTTAGTGGGGAACTCATAGCAACAAATATATGTAAATTATAGAAACAAAATTCTGAAATTAATCACTTCAGTTTCCATGTAATGAAACTAGAAAAAGTTCAGTATGCCACATCATAGGTTAGTATGGGTAAAATAATAAATAAAGGAACTCAAGTAAATGAAATAGCAGGGACTCAGTAAGTAAGCCAATTAAATGAAAACTGATTATTTGAAAAGAAGAAGTAAAGTGATAAATATCCAGTTTTCCTGATCATGACAATAGAAAAAGGCCCAGAATCTCCAAGATAAGAAAGCAGAGAGGAAACACTGATGTGCGTACTTTGTGGATATGTTTTATGAACTGCATGCCCACCATTTAAAAATATTACTGAAATGTGAAACTTCTTGGTAGGTAAGGAAACCAATAATGTTTCCAACAAGAAACAGATAATAGAGCCATCCAGTGTATGCACCTGCATCCACATCTTAAGGGGAACAAGTGAGGATGCGCTGTGAGCTCTCATGCCAGAATGGTTACTGTGTATGTGACATAAAGTTCATAAACTTAAAACTACTTTAAAAATACTGATAATATCTAACAACTAAAGCTATGCCTGACAACCAGATTAAGTACTCTGTTGTCCTTTGAGAGTTCTTGTGTTTCTCTGAGTCTGAGGGAGAACTCTGGTCCATATTCTCTACTCATTTGCTTCTAAATATCAGGGGACATGCAAATGCAACTCTCTGCCTTCTGATAAACGGGCCACAGCCCCTGATGTGGGAGATCTCAAGGACAGCCCCAGTCTCTGGGGTATCTGCTGTTACATTTTGTGCCCAGGAGTGAGCTCATCCAGAAGCGCATAATGAATTTTCCACCAACCTTGGTTTTCATTTTGGCCATTTTAAATGGTAATCCTTATGGGTCATATAAAATGGTCTAATTTGATATCATTGTGATTACATTTGTTTGTATGTGTGTCACCTAATCCTGGTGCCTCTATGTTTGCAGGTGTCCAGTGTGAGATGAAGTTGGTGGAGTCTGGGGGTGATCTGAGAAAGCCTGGGGGCTCCCTGACACTCTCCTGTGCTGCCTCTGGATTCACCTTCAGTAGCTATGAAATGAACTGGGTCCGCCAGGCCCAAGGGAAGGGCCTGTAGTGGGTCGCAGGCATTAGTAGTACTGGTGGTGGTACATACTACCCAGACTCAGTAAAGGGCCGATTCACCATCTCCAGAGACAACACCCAGAACAACCTGTATCTGCAGATGAACAGGCTGAAAGCTGAGGACACAGCCATGTATTACTGTGCAAGAGACACAGTGAGGAGAAGTCAGTGAGAGCCCAGACACAAAGCTCCCCTGCAGGGAGGAAGCATGTCTCCAGGGGGAGTACAGGCCCCACAGAGCACAGGATCAGTCCCAGCAGCACAAGGTGGTTTCAACTTGTGGATTCTGTCCCATCCCACTGTTCTCCAAGGAATCTCTCTATGTTTATTTTGTGATTATGTACCCATGCCTGATACATGAATCCTAATTCAAAAATTGTGTTTTAGAAATAAGAAACATTCTCACATGCAGAAAAGGCAGTTGCCACTTATGGAGGGGAAAGACCTTGACAGGTGCCCCCAGCTAAAGCCCAAGAACAGATTTTACAATCAGATTCAAGGAAAATGCAGCCCCTAGCTAGTGCTAATTGTGAAGTGTACACTCATGTCTGAACGGTTAGTTTGAGCGCACCCAGTGATGCCTTAGGACACAGGACTCATGATCTGCTTCTTGTTGCTGTTTGGAGCAATCAAATTGCTTCCAGTCCATAGCGATCCTATGCACAACCGAACCAAACACTGCATGAGCTCTACCACCCTCACAATTTTTCCCAAGTCCGAGTCCATTGATGAAGTCACTGAGTCACTCAATCTCATTGAGAGCCTTCTTTTTAACCACCCATCAACATTATCAAACATGATGTCCTTCTCCAGGCCCTGCTCTCTCCTGATAATATGTCCAAAGTATGTAAGGTGAAGTCTTGTCATCCTTTCTTTTACAGAGCATTCTGGCCTTACATCTAAACATACAGATCTATGTGTCCTTTTAGCAGTCCACAGTATTTTCAATATTCTTCTCCACCATAATACAAATGCATTGAGTCTTCATTCTCCTTATTCAGTGTTCAACTTTCACAGGCACATGATGCAAAGGAGAATATCATGGCTTGGGTCAGGAACACCTTATTCCTCAAAGCAACATCCTTGCTCTTCAGTACTCTAAAGAGGCCTTGTGCACCAGATTTATACAATGAAATCTGTTTTGATCTTTGACTGTTGCTTCCATTAGCATTGATTATGGATCCAAATAAGAAAAAATCATTGACAACCTCAACCTTTCCTCCATTTAGTGTGATGTTACCTATTGGTCCAGTTGTGAGTATTTTGGTCTTCCTTATATTGAGTTGTAATCAATATGAAGGGCTAAAATCCCTGAACTTCATCAGCAAGCCCTTCAATGCCTCCTCACTTTCATTAAGAATGGTTTTCTCATATGCATACCACAGGTTCTTAGTAAGCCTCCAGCAAATCCTGATACATTTATTCATACAAACCAGCTACTCTGATGGTTTTCTCCGCATACAGATTAAATATGTGTGGTGAGAGGATACAACCATGATTCAATCCTTTTCCTGCCATATCTATGCTCACCTGAGGCTCCAGCCCAGTAAATGCGATCTCCTGCTGCTGGGCCTTCTGGGCCAGACCATTTCAATCCTCAGTTAGCAGCTGCACACTAGCCTGGGGGCACCTCCCCTCCTGGGTGTCTCCAACAGGACAAAGTGCTGCCTAATAGCCAGTTTGTTTGCATTGATAACATGGCCCTCATGGTGGACTATTCCCGTTAGGGCAATCCCTTGCCCAGTGACCTGGGCGACAGAACACATAACACCTAGTGCCTTGTTCAGGGGTCTTGAAAACCTAGGAGGCAGTCCATGGGCATTGGTTAGCAATGGCAGCCAGTACCTGCACATGCCTGATATTCTTCCTTCTCTCCTTCCCCTGAACCCAGGCTTCCCAGTCTTTGTCCTTATTGTAAAAGTTTGCTTTGGCACTAGTGACCATCTCTTTGCGGGTAACTCCCTTTTCTCTTATGTTTTAAATTAACAAGAGCTATAGCTGCAAAATGGCTTCTCTATATACATCAGAAGCCTTCTGAGTGCCAAAACAAAATGAATGGCAACAAGTAATACAGTCCGACCAGAACCTAAGCTGTGAGAGATACTTTATGCTCAGGCCCTTGAGTTGAGCTCCTCGAGCTCCTCCACCAATTGTTTAATCATATTAGAGCCAGGGGATGTTTTTAACCCAATCTTAAATGTACGGAACATATCTTTCAGCTGTTTGTTATCTAATGATATGTTTCACTTAAATCCTTGCAAATGATTTATAATTGAAGCACAAGTAAGGTTACATTAAGGGGTATATAAAAATATGTAATGTTAGAATCACTATTGAACATCAATTGAGTTTGCAAGTCCATGGTCTGATGTTCTAGTAATTAAACAGCCTGTAACTGTCCAGTCACTTTTACATAAAGTGTTCAGTTTTTGAATAGTTCGGAAATGTCTCTCTGGCAACATCAGCAATGTTTGAAATGATTATAAATCTAAGAAAGGCAAAAATTGCCATTCTCGTGAATCTGAAAGGACATTTTTATTTTTTGGAAAGCTTCAGCAATCGTAAAGAGGTCTCCATGTCATGCTTTCAGCAACTGCTTCTTCCTGGATCACACTCCCGGCCAAGGAATCTTCCTGTAATTTCTCTTACCTGCTAAGACGGAAAAGCCAATAGCCTCTCCCAAGAGCAATGAACCACCCACGACTCCAAACACCTTTGTGGTTGCTCCACCAGACTCTCTCCTGATCTGCATTCTCTATAGGGGCAGAGAGCTGTTTATCTGCACTGGTTTTGTTAGAAGCTTTGAGGGCAAAGAAAAAAATGCATTAATGAAGGTAAATGAAGTGCATTCTACATAATTGCCTCTCATCTCATTCGTCTGTTTTAATAATGGAGATATTAAGGCACTGTGAGCAATTCCAGGGAGTTACTTTGGTTTGGAATATGTTCAGTTAGATAGGAAACATTATGCAAATTCGGGCTGTTCTGCAGACTTCAATATGACCTCTGGGCTGCTCTTGGACTAGGGCATGCAAAGCCTGTTTTTTTCTCTTTATAAAGGGCCCATTGCTCTATCCATATTGGGTCCTTTGACTTCCAAGATAGTTTAATTGGTTCAGGACTTAAAAGGGAAGTCCCAGTTAAAAATTTCAATATCCTAGGCCCTGGCAGTCATTTTGGGGAGTAACCTCGATTGGAGAAAGATCTCCATGTTCATTCTTTCTGAAGCCTCTTCCATTATGACCCATATTCTTCACTATGTTCTGTGCTATGTAATTTTGTGGAGTGATCGGGGCCGGGACGAGACGAGAATACACGAAAATGGAATTTTTTTTCTTTTTTTTTCCCCACAAAGTAACCTTATCAACTTCAAAGTACTTTCCTTTACATGTAATACCTGTAATAAATGCGTACTTTCCTTTATACTTCATAACTCTAAAATTGTATTTCATTCTTGGAAACTTTTTACAAACTCATGTTTGGATGACTGAAAGCACCTCCCTCATTTTTTTCCCCCTCACCTCTTCTATGTAGTCAAATACCTGTCCTTTCATGTCCCTCTGCAGTCACAGAAATAAAAAGAATTCACATGGAGCGAGTCCAGGTGAGTAAGGTGTGTGGGGCAAGAGAGGCCTGCTGTTCCCCCCCCCAAAAAAAAACTGCCACGCTGAAATGGGTGCGTGAGCAGGTGCATTGTCGTGGTGGCAGAATCGGTACCCTATCTGCCAAGGATAAGACCTGTTTTGGTCACAGTTTTTACACAATCTTTTCAGAACTTCTGAATAGAAAGCTTGATTAACAGTCTGTTCTGGTTTGATTAACTCCAAGTGCACGATGAGCTGACATTTTCATCCGTTCGGGAAGTTAATGGTCGTCCAGAACAAGGTTTGTCATCAATCAGCATTTCATCTCTTTTGAAATGAGAAAACCACTCACACACTTGAGCTTTTCCCATAACACAGTCCGTGGGAGCTGTGTTCAACATCACAAGGGTTTCTGCAACATTTCCCCCCGCCCAGTATGAAACAAAATTTCACCCCCAAACGGCGTTCTTTTAAATCTGCCATCACACAAAACGAGGCTCCAGTGAAATGGTTTCACAAAAAATTCACTGACCAGAGAGAACTTTCCAAGGCACTTGGAGCACTAACTTTGAGCGATTTGCTTGATGCTAGCCTAGCGGGGTGCTGGGTGTGTGAGTGGGGTGTGTACTATGTAAGGTGTGCCCAGCAGAGCTTTTCCATTTTGTTTCGTTTGTTTTATTGCTACCTCGGTGTACACATCTAGTGCTCTCACTGTTGCAACAGATTCCCCCCACCTATGTTAATAGGGGTAAAAGTCACTAGAGGTTTAATTGAACCAAACTACCCTTGAGGCCCCATGCACTGTAGGTTCATATCACGATGCCATACCTTATGCTGGTTAACGTCTTCATTTCACCCATGCTGAAGCCAGGAGTGGTTAAGGACCATGCTTTTAACAATTGCTTATGGATCATAATCGTGATATCAATTCCTGAAACTAAAAGGCCTGAAAACCTTTGCATTCAATTCTCATTTCTATACAGGGGCGCGTTTGCTTATACAGAACAGCATTCCAAAATACTCCACTAGCTATGGGCACATTTGACACCTCTGGTGCTCTTTCTCGAGTAGTATCAGTTTTTATCAATAGGACCAGAAGGAACTAAAAATAATTGGCCGATGCAATCACCTTTTTAAATATATAATCTGTGGTATTTCAGATTAAATCATAGTTCAAAATTCCCCTTCATAATTCTGCTCAATAAACTCAGTAACAATTTAAACACCCTGAGCATTTAGGGTGGATTTCCTAGAAAAGCCGTTTGATCCTTTTGACAGAGGTCCCCAAATACAGGTCGTAATAACTGCTGATGATCCTTCTGGTAAAGGCGAACATCTTTTAGGCTAGTCAAATATGCCTTTGAGCTCCCTCTGGTGGCATAACTTAGTGATAGGTTCTGACTGAGGTTCAATGCAGTGTGCGCTGGCTGGGTAGGAACTGTGCTCTCCAAGTTTGTTGGGTGGGGCTTGGAGCACGCCCATCTCCCCCTTTCCTGAGTGGGTAGCGGTCACTGACAGCACCCCCTCACTGCTGAATTTTGAGCGGCATTCATTCCCTTTTTGCAGCGGTGCCAAAGTCCAGGTTCTCTTCAACCCAGTTGGGCCCTGACCCGGTGCCACCTTTAGTTGCCTGGCAAATTGATTGGCTTTGCTGGCACTCCCTTTGAAAATGTCAGACCTTTTTATAGTTAAAACACCCTCCTCCACCTTAAGCTTATTGTAATTATGCCTAGCAGCCGCTAGAAGACCTACTCCTTGTACCTTAGACCCAATGCCTCTGCAAATCTTAAGGAAGTCTGAAAGCGTGCTCTGCTCTTTGCTGGGACGGATATCAGCATTATCTTAAGCTAGAGTCTGTATTAGACTATCAACCAGGTCTTCGTTATTGATGTTCTTACGAACAGCATCCTGAAAAAGGGACATAAAATCTAGATGGGGCCCCTCATTACACAGGCATACAGAAGTGTGGCTGGGCTGCTTCTCCCCAAATGGCACTAGCTTTCCCCAGGCCTGGAGACAAACATAACACATCTGTGACAATGCTTATTCAGTAATCTGCCATTGCACTTCCAAGGCGATAACATTCCCAGTCCCCAATACCTGCTCTACCTCTATGTTCAAGTGAGCCTGTGTTTCAGCAATTTCAAATGACCAAATGTGGTATTGTAAGTAATTTTATGGAGAAAGGCAAGACTTGGTTAAAGTGTTCTTTTTGGTGGTGACCAGATACCCAGCCACAGCTATTGACTTAATTATGCTAAACGCAAAGGGGAGTCAGCAACTTGGCCTGCAGCTGCCTGCTGGGTGTCTTTCAGCAGCTCAAAGGGAAGCCACTCTAATGGCGCTCCTCATATCCTTTGGGTTGTCTGCATTAGGCTGTCTTTCAACTACAGGAACAGGGAAAGCTAATCTGGCTTCCTCTGTTGGTTTATGGCTTTTGAACTCCCAGGGCAGCATTACTCAGGGGGCTCAGAGGCTCTGGCCATGAGGTTCTCCCTAGAATCAGATTTGGTTCTTTCAGTCTCTGCTAAAGCTTCCTCAACTATTTCATACTCATTTGGAGTGACTTAGTCTGCTTTCAAGAATGTGGATAACTCACACAAGACTTTGTACTACACTAGCTAGCCTTCCTTTTGCTCCTCTGTCTGCAGATGTTCTGAAACTATTTTCATTTTTGTCCACACATCCCAGGTCTCCATAAGGATATGGTCCCCCTGCCTGTGTATTTTACTTAAATTTGTATCAACCTTTTGCCAGATTCCTAGATATCTCCCCCTCCCCAACCCCCACCCCAGGAACCATGGATTATGTTTTTCACGACTTGTTGAAAACCCTGCATCCTTGTCTTTGTTACTGCTGTACCTTGTTTTGTGTTTGTTCAGTAAGTGGGTGACCATAATACCATACGTTTTTTTAATTTACTTTCATTTTGCCCCATTAAAAATTTTTTTTACCAATCCCCCAACCAGATTCTCACTTCAAAACTATTCCCTAAATGCACTCTAGCTTCAGATGGGGTTGCACAAGGATCGCATAAATTTGCGCTCTCCTCTGGGAGAGTTTCCTCTAGATCCCTAGCTTAGGGAGCCATTTGTCAGGTCCAGTCTCACATTCTGATGAGCAATTGTACAATTAAAAGGAAATAATAAAGGGCGGTAGACAAAGCATGCAAGGCATTACCTCTACCATGAAGCCAGGGACAAGAGAGAGAATTTGTATTCCCAAAAACGTTTCAATAATCTTGGAACTAGCAAATCTCATCAATCATATACATAACAACATGGGTGGTATCTTGCCCTAGATATTACTGTGCTCATTGTGGGTGGAACCCAATACCTGTACTGGGGCAGGCAGAGGGGAGTCGACCACCCCTTGTTCAGGGAGAACAATAGAAACAAGTCTGCTCCAATATATAAGAGCTTTAGACCACATAAAGGTCAGCCATATGCTTGTAAGAAATATTTTATAGTAGCATTATTGTTGTAGAATATTATGGGGAGATGATATTTAGTTAGGAGAATATGACTGTGATTAATCTCCAACTCACAAATGTGAAGGCCTTCCATCAACAGAGTTTTGGCTTTCCAGAATCTTCATTATAAGTGTAGAGAATTTGTCTGCATACATCCTCTTCCCGATCCTCTGTTTCCCACAAGCTGGTCCTAGCATTGTTTTGGTCTATTGTACATAATGTCACTTAGTCTGAATCAATTAGATGGCACCTAACAAAGTTTTATCCCATGTGAACATACTGTGGTCTAGCCAGATTTGTAAGGTAGAATTGGGATCATGATTGGGGGTGGTTGGGGAGGAAGCATTTAGGAACAGAGGAAAGTTGTGTTTCATTGATGCTACACTGCACCCTGACTGGCTCGTCTCCTCCTCGTGACCCTTCTCTGAAGGGATATCCAATTGCATACAGATGAGCTTTGGGTCTCCACTTTGCACTCTCCCTCATTCACAAAGATGTAATTTTTTTGTTCTGATGATGCCTGTTACCTGAGCCCTTCGATACCTCATGATCACACAGGCTGTTGGGTTTCTTCCATGTGGGTTTTGTTGCTTCTGAGCTAGATCACCGCTTGTGTCTCTTCAAGCCTTTAGGACCCCAGATGCTATATCTTTTGATAGCTTGGCCCCATCAGCTTTCTTTGTCACATTTGCTTATGCACCCATTTTTCTTTAGCAGTAATATCATGGAGATGTGCGTACAATGATAGGAATTTTTGTTCTTTGATGCCTGATACCTGATCCCTTCGGCACCTTCGTATCATGCAGGCTGATGTGCTTTTTCCATGTGTGCTCTGTTGCTTCTGAGCTAGATGGCTGCTTGTTTACCTTCAAGCTTGGACTGATTTCTCCAGAGTCTCTCGGGTATGCGTTACTCAGTCACCATCTTCCTGGAACTCCCTGTGCTTATGTTTTCTAATATACAGAACTGAAAGAACTAAATTAAAAATCAACTCTTGATTGCAATGTAGAAAATTTCTATGGGAGAAATACTGAATGATGCAGTAACCATCTACAGAAGATCAAAAGGATATATACAGACACTGTACCATAAAAAACTAGTCAACAGTTCACTGTTTCAAGAGGTAGCATATGAGCATGAACCTATGTGACTGTGTTGGACAGGGTTCTCTAGAGAGACAAAACCAGATTGCTAGTAATTATATATATATATATATTTATAAAGATAGTTTTATAACACAAGAAATGAACCATTAAATTATATACAGATAATACAATAAATTAACAGTTAAATTATAAAGCAGTGAGACACTAGCAGTCCTTTAAGGCTTGAGAGTCACCAGTTGTCAGTCCCTTTCTGTAGAGAGAGCTGGGCTATATATACCCAGGCAGCAAACAGCAAGGCAGGTCACCAACTCTCACCAACTGTCGGTCCCAGCTCCAGAGACAAACATTCCAATAGTGTGGGCTTAAAGGGACCTTAACTTACAGCGACACAGTCCACAGGCTAGGTATCCCACAGGTAGTGTACCTCTTAAAATGAGGCAGGTCCAATGATTAAAGAACAAGAGACAAGCAAGGCGAGGCTCACTGAGCGATTTATCCCTCCACCCTTCAATTAATCCTACTGGTGTTTATCGGGCAGGCTGGCACAATAAACTGTCAAAATCCACCCCTTGCCAACCTGGCACCTGTACACAATTCTTTACCCACACATACTTATCATCAATCATCTATCATACATATAAATTATATCAATAAATTATATCATCAAATTATATCTGATATATCATACCTGAACAAAGGAAATATATGCGATAATCACATACAAAAAAAAACGTTGACAATTACAAACCTCGCTTTTGAAATTGATCACGTGGTCATAATTGATAGGTAGAACTACCTTCTACTACTACCCATTCTGTATTACCTTTGCCCTCAGCAAGCACCTCAGCTGGTTGTGGTTTTTGACTTGGCGGGGTGACCCAGACCTTCATTCCTGAGGGGTCTGGGTCATTTTAAGTCCCGTCAGGATTGGGTTGCTGTAACTTACCATTTACTTTAATAACAGGGCCTGGTAACAATAAGAGTCGGCCTATGGGATCTCCTGGATTCCAGACATATTCTTCTTTACCTCCATTATGTAGTACCAGTCCAATTTCTCCTTGGCAATCAGGATCAATCACACCACTTAGTAGAGTGACACTCTTCCTGACCTGTTGATCCAAAGGCATGAGAAGTCCAAAGTGCCCAGGGGCCATTCTCAGCTGCCAGTTCAGAGGAATATGTGCTGTGTTTCCAGGTGGGAGAGTTCCTTTCTTCAGGACCAGGACCTCCAGGCCTGAGGAACACAGGGTTGCTGGGACAGGAAGCAAAAATTCTGCAAGGGGATTGCTAGGAGTAATAGTGAGTGGTGCCACTCCAGCTTCCACCCCTTGGTTCCTGGACCCATGAATTCTGCCAATTGGAAACACAGCATCATATATTGACCGCTGGTTTAGAGCGTATACAGTTTCCTGCAGAATATTGCCCCAGCCCTGCAAGTTGTTGCCACCTAGTTGGCGCCGTAATTGTGTCTTTGGGAGCCCATTCCATCTTTCTATCAAGGTGGCAGCTTCAGGATTGTGAAGAACAAGATACGACCAGTGGATTCCATGGGAATGGGCCCATTGCCTCATTGTATTTGCTGTAAAATGAGTTCCTTGATCTGAAGCAATGTTATGTGTGATGCCATGCCGGTGGATGAGG
This sequence comes from Tenrec ecaudatus, assembly GCF_050624435.1. Taxonomy (NCBI): domain Eukaryota; kingdom Metazoa; phylum Chordata; class Mammalia; order Afrosoricida; family Tenrecidae; genus Tenrec; species Tenrec ecaudatus. The sequence continues at coordinate 80,168,658 of NC_134546.1, forward strand.
CATTCTGTAAGTCCACGAATAGTAGATTTGGCAGAAGCATCACGTGCAGGGAAGACAAATCCATATCCAGAGTAGGTGTCTATTCCAGTAAGAACAAAACGCTGTCCCCTCCATGATGGAAGTGGTCCTATGTAATCAAACTGCCACCAAGTTGCTGGTTGATCTCTCCGAGTAATGGTCCCATATCTTGGAGTTAACGTTGGTTTTTGTTGCTGGCAAATGGGACACTCAGCAGTGGCAGTGGCCAAGTCAGCCTTGGTGAGTGGAAGTCCGTGTTGCTGTGCCCATGCATAACCTCCATCCCTGCCACCATGTCCACTTTGTTCATGTGCCCATTGGGAGATAACAGGAGTGGCAGAGGAAAGAGGAGGACCAGTCTCCACAGCGCGTGTCATCTTATCCACTTGATTATTAAAATCCTCCTCTTCAGAGGTAATCCTTTGGTGAGCGTTCACATGAGATACAATTAACTTTACTTTCTTGGCCCATTCAGAGAGGTCTATCCACATACCTCTTCCCCACCCCTCCTTGTCACCAATTTTCCAATCATGGTCCTTCCAATTCCCAGACCATCCAACCAAGCCATTAGCCACTGCCCATGAATCAGTATATATTCTCACACCTGGCCATTTTTCCTTATATGCAAACTGAACAGCCAGGTGCACTGCTCGAAGTTCTGCCCATTAGGAAGATTTCCCTTCACCACTGTCCTTTAGGGAGATCCCCAAAAGAGGCTGTAGTGCTGCTGCTGTCCATTTATGAGTGGCACCTGCATATCGTTCAGAGCCATCCGTAAACCAAGCATGACTTTTTGGTCTTCAGTTAAAGTACGGTAAGGAACTCCCAGGAGGCCATAGGTGCAGACTGGGCGAAAGGAAGCAATGTGACAGGAGTGGAGGCTGTGAGCATTTGAGCCACTTCTTCATGCAGCTTACTTGTTCCTTCAGGTCTTGCTTTGGCCCGATGTCGTATATACCACTTCCATTTAACAATGGAGTGTTGCTGCGCACGTCCAACCTTATGATTATGTGGGTCAGACAATACCCAGTTCATGATAGGTAATTCAGGCCTCATGGTGACTTGGTGGCCCATGGTCGGGCGTTCAGTCTCCACCAAGGCCCAGTAACAGGCCAACAGCTGTTTTTCAAAGGGGGAGTAGTTGTTTGGTGGTTTGCAGAGGATGGCAAGACATTACTTCAAAATCCCAAAGGTCTACGCTGTGATTCACCAATAGGGGTCTGCCAAAGACTCCACACTGCATCTCTATCTACAATTGACATCTCTAGCACTATTGGGTTAGCTGGATCATATGGTCAAATTGGCAAAGCAGCTTGCATGGCAGCCTGAACTTGTTGAAGAGCCTTTTCTTGTTCTGGGCCCCACTCAAAAATGGAGGCTTTTCGTGTCACTTGATAAATAGTTTGAAGTAGAACACTCAAGTGAGGGATATGTTGCCTCCAAAATCCGAAGAGCCCACTAGGTGTGCCCCTTTTTTAGTTGTTGAGGGCACTAAATGCAATAGCTTATCCTTCACTTTAGTAGGAATATCTCGACATGCCCCACACCACTGGACCCCTAGAATTTTTCCTGATGTGGAGGGTACCTGAATCTTTGTTGGGTGAATTTCCCAACCCCTTGTACACAGATATTGTACCAATGAAACTAGAGTCTTTGATATATCCTCCTTAGTGGGTCCAATCAACATAATGTCATCAATATAATGGACCAGTGTGACATTTTGTGGAATTGACAGATGGTCAAGTTTCCTTTGGAATAAATTATGGCACAGGACAGAAGAGTTGATGTACCCCTGGGGGAGAGTTGTGAAAGTATATTGTTGCCCCTGCCAGGTGAAGGCAAACTGCTTCTGGTTGTCCTTTGAGACTGGTATTGCGAAGAAGGCATTAGCCAGATCAATAGCTGCATACCATGTACCAGGAGAAGTATTAATTTGCTCAAGCAATGTAATCACATCTGGGACAGCAGCTGCAATTGGAGTCATCACCTGGTTAAGTTTACGATAATCCACTGACATTCTCCAGGATCCATCTGTCTTCTTTACAGGCCAAATTGGTGAGTTAAATGGGGATGTAGTAGGAATCACCACCCCTGCATCTTTCAAGTCTTTGATGGTGGCACTGATCTCTGAAATCCCTCCAGGAATGCGGTACTGCTTTTGGTTTACTATTTTCCTAGGTAATGGCAATTCTAATGGTGTCCACTTGGCCTTTCCTACCATGATAGACCTTATTCCAAATTTTAGGGATATGGGGGTTCTGCCAATTACTAATTATGTCTATTAGTATGGGGGTTCTGCCAATTACTAATTATGTCTATTCCAATGATGCATTCTGGAACTGGGGAAATAACCACAGGATAGGTCCGGGGGCCCACTGGACCCACAGTGAGGCATACCTGAGCTAAAACTCCATTGATAACTTGACCTCCATAAGCCCCCACTCTGATTGGTGGGCCTTCAAAACATTTTGGGTCTCCTGGAATTAGTGGCAGTTCTGAGCCAGTGTCTAGTAATTCCCGAAAAGTTTGATTATTTCCTTTCCCCCAATGAACAGTCACTCTTGTGAAAGGCCGCAGGTCCCTTTGTGGAAGGCTAGAAGAAAGACTAACAGTATAAACCTTCGGTGATGTAGCAGGGTCCTCCTTACAAGGGACCCGGCCTCCCCTTCATTCAAGGGGTTGTGGGTCTCTAAACTGGCTCAGGTCTGGGAATTGATTGAGCGATCGTGACTGTCTATTCTGCTGTTCACCTGATCTACCATTCTTTTGCCTGTACAGATCACGTAAATATTTAGTAGGCTTCCCATCTATTTCATTCCTAGAGACACCGTGACTACGTAGTCAATGCCATAATTCCACACGAGACAGGTTGCTTTGATTATTATTGAAAACTTTTTGTCTATTATAACCACGCCCACTCTGTCTCTATTGATTCAGGGCTGACACCTGCCCTCTACCATCACGGGAAACAATCAGCCCCATTGTGGGCAAATGTCGGAGTTCGCTTAGGCCAGTGCCCACTGTTAATCCTGGTGCACATGAAATAGCAATTACAGGAGTCTTAAGAGATGTTGGGGCCCACTTCACAAACTTTTTCCTTATGGTTGTGGTAAAGGGTATGTCCGCAGGACATTCCCTTTTTGGGTCTATGGGAATATCTTGATAGATCCATTCTAACATACCATTTTCTCTAAGCTTTTGGATGCCTTCCTCTACAGTGACCAAGGTAGGTTAGATACTTCAAGTTGGTCTAATCTATTTAAAGATATTTGTCGAAAACTAGACCCTGGATAGTGAAATGCCAATTGAAATGTTCCAACAAGCAGATGAAACACCATAACACTTACTCCTCTATGCCATGAAATATTTAAAACAGTTTCTTGGCCAACAGAGTAGAAGTGATACATAATTGAACTTATTCAAAAGAAAAGTTACCCAACAGAATTTTCAATTATATCATTTATAGCAAGCAAAATCATCCAACAATAGTTACAGCAATACATTGACAAGGGGTTGCCAGAAGTTCAGGACAGATTCAGAGAGGATGTGGAACAATAGATATTAATTCTGTCAGATGGGTCTTGGCTGAAAGCAGAGTTTATCAGAAACAATGTTTATTTGTGTTCTACTTACTATGCCAGGGCATTTTACTGTAAGGACCACAAAAAAAAACCCACAAAGCCTTGAGGAAGACAGGAATTCCAGAACACTTCATTGTGCTCAAGCAGAACTTGTATGTGGATCAAGAGCGAGTTCAACCAAGAGAACAAGTGCATACTGCCTGGTTCAAATCGCAAAAGGTGTGTCACAGGGTAGTATCCTCTCACCAGATGTATTGAATATATACATTGAGCAAATAATCAAAGAAGCAGGTTTCTATGAAGGAGATTGGGGCATGAGTGTGGTGAAAAGCTTATTAACTATCTTCAATATGCAGATGACAAAACCTTGCTTTCTGAAAGTGAAGAGGACTTGAATCATTTGATGAATATTACTGATTTTAGCTCACAGCTTGGGTTATAACTCAAAGTAAAGAAAACCAGAATGCTCACAACTTACTCATAGGTCACATCATGATAAATAGAACAAAGTGAGAAGTTATCAAGGATTATGTCTTGCTTGGACCCACAATCAATACTCATGGAAGCAGAAGTCAAAATATAAGATGACACATTGCATTTGGTAAATATGCTTCATAAGAAGTCTTTAGAGCACTGATAAACAAGGATATTACTTTTAAGGACTGAGTTGTGCTTGACCCAACCATGGAATTTTACATTGCTCGTATGTATGTGAAAGTCGGACATTGACTAACCAAGACCGAAGAAGAGTCAATATGTTTGAATTGCGGTGCTGATGAGAAATAGTGGGAATGCCAGGGACTGCTGAGAAGAAAAACAAATCTGCCTTGGAAGAAGTATGGTTGTAATACTCCTTACAGGCAAGGATGATGATACTCCATCTTATGTAATTTGAGCATGTTTTCAGGGCAGACCACTACTGGAAAGGATATCATGAATTGTAAATTAGAGGAGCAGAGTAAAAGAGGTAGAGGATCGAGGAGATGAATTGACACTGTGGCTGCAACAATGTGCTCAAACATATGAGCAGTTGGAAGGATGCTCCAGGATCAGATAGTGTTTTGTTTAACTGTGCATAGCACACCTATGGGTGGGAAGAAACTCAATGGCACACAAGAACAAAAACAACATCAAAATATGAAGGTCTTTGTTCTTGGAATTCCCAACATTTTGCTCTATTCACTTCTATGTTATTCCGTGATGACTAGACAATGACTAGGGACACTCATTGTGCATGAGAGAGCTTTTTATCAACAAGTAATTGTATATCAAGGAAACTCCTTGCTCAGTGCTGTGTTGTTTAAATCTGTTGGTCTCTCTGCAGGATGCCAGGTCCCCATGCTTTCTCCCCTCAGACCATTTTGTTGCAGGTCAACTGCTACATGATCTTCTACTGACCTCGCCAAGATGGCGTCCAGTATTCCAACCAAGTGGTCAGTTGGCGGGGACTTGGTCGCTAGCCAGCCTGGTCTAGAGGATGTACCCTCCCCACTCCTTCGGGGTTTACTGGCTAGTCCTGCCCTGCTCCCATGGTTGGTCCCACACTAGTTCCCATGGTCGGACCCGCCCTGTTGTGTTTTTTTGAAACGTTTTATTAGGGACTCATACAACTCTTACCACAATCCATACATACATTGATTGTGTAAAGTACATCTGTACATTCATTGCCCTCATCATTTTCAAAATATTTGATCTTCACTTAAGCCCTTGGCATCACGTCCTCTTTTTTCCCCTCCCTCCCTCATGAAGGAGAACACTCCTCCCTTCCTCATGAGCCCTTGATAATTTATAAATTATTATTTTGTCATATCTCACCCTGTCTGATGTCTACCTTCACTTCCTTTTCTGTTGTCCATTCCCCAGGGAGGAGGTCACATGCAGATTCTTGTAATCTGTTCCCTGTTTCCAACCCACTCTCCCTCTACCCTCCCAGTATCTACACTCACACCCCTGGTCCGGAGCGTATCATCCACCCTGGATTCCCTGTGTTTCTAGTTCCAACCTGAATTTATTTTAAAAAGAATGAAAATAGAAACAACCTATGTGTCCCAAAAGAGATGAATAAATTGTGGTATACACATTTTCATGCTCTAAGATGTTGAGGACTAGAATCAATTCATGCTGCCTAGCTCTAAACTTACACCATGCAGTTGCTTGTCCCAACTCAGGTTCCTCTGGCATGAAGGGGAGGTGCCCACACAGGTACCTATAGTACTCAGGTGTTCTTTTGCAAATGATCACGAGCAATGCCTGAGCTACCCTCAATTTCAAAAAAGAACAAATAAGCATATCTTGAAATGTTTCAGTATATTATTAGTATTTTTTTCTGCCATTTCTCCTAGAAAATACATTTTTAAATGCCAGGTTTTTCTGTTATAATTTATTAAGAAATTTTGTCCTCATTTGTCCTAAATTATCTGCCCCCAAGACAGATCAAGCATAGGCAACGTGTATGGATGGTGCAGTGACAGACAGTGTTCTGTTCTGCTGTACATAGTGTCCCTGTGGGTCAGAAGTGACTCAGTAGCACCTATTCAGAACAACCACCACAACAACCACATAACCCAGATCTCCAATCCTGCCTTCATTCAGCACACGATGCTTTACTGGGAAGAAGGCATTCGAACTGCCCAATAATTGGTCTACTTCCTGGTAGGACCCCTATCCTGAGGGGTCATCTTGTAGAAATCCGAAAAGGCTATGGGATGGTGACCAGGGCTCATATGAAAAAGGTTTAAGCAAATGGAAAATTGCACCAGTGAGAAAGAGGCCAAAGAAGCTGTGCCAAATATAAAACTTTTGCCTTTCATGACTTTGTTCTTATTCTTCAAGGGGAGCAAGAGCTACCCTGATAATTTAATTTGAAAACTTTTGCTCATCCACTCTACAACCTTAATCTTGCCCCTTCCAAAATCTCAAAGGATATTGAGAAGGAACATGCTGTGAATCCCTCATAAATCTAGAACTTCAGTTTGTACATTTCACTTTGTAGTATTATTCCTATAAACGAGACATATCACTATAATTACGTGTATTGTGTGTTAATAGAACAATAAAATGAATTAATGTGTGATAATAATTTAGCATAGAACAGTCACATAAAACATATTTCTAAGGTTATTATCCTTGTGCCCTTCACAACACACCTAAAACACTCAGATCTGTTCTAGGAACAGAACACGCATATCTCAGAAGTCATGCTTCTTCATTTATTGTCATGTAGTAAGAAGGCAGGAAAATCCACCCTCCCTTTGTTGATGAAAGCCAACACAGCCCCAACCCTGCAGCTCTGGAAGTGCTCCTGGATTATCAGGAGTGCACACTCAGTGATCAGGACTGAGCACAACACAGACAGCATGGAGTCTGTGCTGAAAGGGGTTTCTCCTTGTTGTTATTTTAACAGGTAATTCAAAATTTTTTTTAATCAAGAACAAGTTTGTGTGCCTAGGCATTGAGTGAGAAACACGGTGAAGATGTTTGATAGTTTTCTAACTCAGGATATCTCTGCTTGCATATGTAGAGCAAGTGAAGTATGGGGGTACTTAAAGCAGACTGGGGTGTCTCTGAGACTCCCCTATGCAACCTCTAGATTGCCCTTCAGTAGCTATGCCATGATATTGGTCCATCAGTTTCGGGGAAGGACCTGGAGTGGGCCTCACGTATTAGTACCAGGGTGGTAGTACATACTCCAGAGACTCTGGGAAAGGTCGACTCACTATCTCCCAAGAAAACTCAAGAGCAGGGGGAGCGGGGAGGGAGGGGAAAAAAAGAGAAAACTCTAAGAACATGCTGTATCTGCGTATGAACAGCCTGCAATTCGAGGAGACGCCTTTGTATTTCTATGTTGCTACCATCACAGCCAGGAGAAATCAGACTGGACCAGGATACAAGTCTCCCCTGAAAGAAGGAAACAGGCCCCCAGAGGGCGCTCAGGACCCACAGAGCACAGGCCTCAGGTCCAGGAGCAGGTGCAGATGGAGGTTTAGGGCTGCTTTCCTGTTGTGATATTGGCATTCTTCTCCATCTCTCATTTTACCTCAGAATATCTCTTTATATAAATTACTATGCTGTGACAGTCTCTGATATTTCCTACATTTAAAAAGTTGTATTATAACAAGAAAACATTCTTCAGATAAATCAGCCTGTTTGTTGTTGTTGTTGTTGTTGTTGTTGTTGTTGTTGAGGAAAATGATTCTGCCAGGTGGTCCTCAAGATCAGCATCCCGATGAAACTCAGGGATACTTGGAGATTCAGTCTAATGAGATTGAGGGAAGATGGAGTGATTGGGTTCTGTGAGAGCATAAACATTTGAATTGGATCAGAAAGTCTGGTTATTCAAACTCCTCAAATGACGCCTGAATTCCCCGATTATGTCACTGAATTCCAGGCTAGAGTTATACAGGCGGCAAGTTAGGAAACAAACCATATGAAAACAGAATGTGGCTCCCATATGACTCTCATCTTCAGTAGGAAGTGTGCAGGTCGGACTCAGCATTGGTCCAAAGTCTCTTTGTGTCTTTCTCTACTTTCTGTCTCTCTTGTTCAGCAAGATGACATGATTTTGGAATATTTATCTTTCCCAATGCAAGTCTGTTCACATTCTCCATATGCCATGTTCATGGACAAGAATGCTCAAGACCAAGGAAACATCAATACTACCCAATGTTATCTTTCAATGCAATGAAATCCTGATCCAAATGATAACTTAATCCTTTAAATAAATGGAAAAATAATTACTCATTTTACATGGAGAATCCTAGGATAATCAAGGGACCCAACATGGCTGAGATCAAGGTAGGGGACCTCACACAAACTAACCTCAAATGTATCACACAGTCACAGCTGTCAAAACAGCCTGGTACTTGTACACTGATAGCTATATTAACCAATAGAATAGAATAGAAAGCTAATAAATAATCCATCCACACACAGGCAACTCATCTTCAACAAAGGCCAAAGGGACTTCTGAAGGGAGAGCTACATTCTCTTCAACAATGGGCTGACACAATTGGATCGCCACACTCAGAAGAATGAAGGACAACCAAAACCTCAGCTCCTGTACAAAAATGAACACCAGATGATCAAGGACCTAATGTAAATCCCAGAGCTACAGACACCATCTATAAGGAAGCAGAGACACATGTAAGTGGCCCATTGCAGGGCATTCATACACTGTCAAACAGAGCAAAGGAAGTACACACAATAAGACAACATATATGAGAGTGACCTAAAATTCAGACATCGATGTGCATCAAAAGAGCAAAAAGGGAAGTCAGGCAATAAATAAAAAACAAAAAGCTCTGCTAATTTTAAGCTGCAGTGTTGTCTGTCTATTCCGTGTACAACAATAGACAACTGGAGCAAATATGACTGCATTTTCCTTGGAGCCATAATTTCTATCATTTCCACCTTTCAGAATTTTGAGAGACGCAGTGCACCTTGATTAAGTGACTGACCAAGACCAACCCCAGGAAATGGGGGACTTGGAAAAAAAAACCTAGAACATCTGAATCTAGAGTTCAATGTGTTGCTTCTTCAGAGTTCAGGGAGCACTCAGGAGCTCATTGAGAACATATATACCAAACCTGTTAGGAAAGTGATGTGTAGATGGGTAATGTCATGAGGTTGACACTCAAGGAGACCCCTACAAACCACTGCTATGAAATTATTTGAGACAATCGTGGCAGTCAAACAGAGAAATGGAGGTGACCTGAACTAGTGTGTAGTTACACCACGGTCTCAAGCTTAAATTGGTCAGACAAGTGTCAAGAGCAGACGCTGTGATGGTGGTTTGGTGAAATGAACAGGATCAAGTGATGCTCTGCGATGTGCATATGAAAAGGGAGCTGACTCAATGATCTCCAAATGAAAAATGCTAGAGTGTCCTGTGATTGAACCCCTGGATTTTAGTGAAGTCAATGCATCTTCATTTCAAAACAATTGCTTATGCGTTTCAGCAAATTCTGGCCCAAAGAAGTGCAGGTGACCAACTTGGATTTCCCCACTGTAAAAATATATATTAATTTGGAGATATACAGATTCTAATTCACCAGGAAATGAGTGATGTTAATCCTAAGTCTGCAAAAAAAGTTTTCAACTTTGTTAGGAGGAAGGAAGCTGAATGGGGATTGAGCTTTAAAACTGCATGTTTAGAGATAGTGTCAGAGTTTCTATAGTCAATAATATGAACAATTTTTCAAAATTAGACAATCTTTGAGTTTAGTGAATAAAAGTAAGGTGAGACCAATGAGCAGTTGTGATGGGGCTGTGCCCAGAGCACAAATGGAGAGGCTGTCTCTGGTTGGAGATGCTCACATTTTAATTGAACCAGAGCCCCCTGGGTAAGGGACGTTTAAAAGAGTGTCTGCGCTCATTCTCTAAATGTTGAGGATCAGCTGCATGGATGGACCTAATTTTAATGGAGAGTGACAACGTCTTTTGATTCAAGATGTAAAATATTGTTCTTGGCTCTTATTCGTATTCTGATCCTGTTTTTAAATGATTGTTTTCCATTTACTGCTCTCCTGAATTTTTGCACTTGAAATCATGACCTGGCTGATTTTGCACTCTTGTGGATATTCCAGCAAACAAAGGGGGGTGTCTCTATTCAGAATCTTGCATTTTTAGAAGCTACAGAGTTAAATACTGTCTTGCCTGGGGCCCAACTTTTCTAGGTGGTATGTTCTTCCCTGAGACCCTCTGCCACTTGAATCTCTATTTACACTGAGGTTGACCTCGATCATCAGGCTCTGGGATGGAGTATGTGTTTTGCATGTAAGAGCGGTGGGGTTGGTGATGACCATTCCCAAGTTGGGAAAAATCCTAGCTGCATAAGATTTGTAGGGGTCAATGCCAACTCGAAACATTCTGCCAGAGGCTTCAGGTCATATTGCATAAATAAACTGCAAATCTAGGAGTGGAGCGTGTCCTTTGGACCTAGAGTCTGGTTTACCCCTTCCTGGCCTTCAGAATTTGGACTGAATAGAATCCACCACCACCTGATTCATTCCAAACATTCAAGAATTTCTGTTGGACGTTGCAATGATTCTCAGAACCCAGAAGCATGAGGGGATCTCCTCAAGGGAGGAGTGGGTGGAAATTGGAATGGGATGGCTTCATAGAAGAGTTGTACCTTTGAGGAATTTTCAACCCCATCTCTTTGGGACTAATCTGGTATGCATGCTTCTCAAAGATGTTGCTTCCACTCAAGGAAAGGACCAAGTACTATGAGGAGGTTAATTGGGTGTACAGAAAAATAAATAAGGGATCTTCAAGAGTGTGAGGTTTGAAGGTATCTTGGAGTCCAATTTCCAATTGATGGTGTCAACAGGCTATCCTGCCCACTTTCTAGGGCACAGGACATAGAGGAGCCTAAGGCAGTTAAGGGGCTATGATGGGCTGGAGGGAGAGAACACTGAGCTCAGAAATCCTTGGATTTTCTTTGATGTTTCGCACACAGCTCTTAGGGAAAACCTGTTCTCACTATCAACTAACATGCTTATGATTTTAAACGAAAGGTTACTCTACAATGGGCTCAGAAGGTAGAGGGGAGTCTGAGCTCTATCACTTTCTGTTTATAAGGCCTGGGCTCCCTCACATGCAAATTATTCTCAGTCACTAGGGTACAATTTCACTCAGGCTGGAAAAGCTATCAGTTCTCTTCAGACAACGCTGTAGGTCTCTTGGGAATCAGAGCTGTGGTCTAAAGATGCTATTGCTGTGTGTTCTCCTGTGCCTGGTGACAGTTCTCCAAGGCGAGTGATTCCGATATCTGACCTGGGTATATGGGGATGGTTGTAGACTTCAAGTGACTGACAAGGACAATATGTTTTTGTTTTCAGGGATCCTGTCCCAGGTGCAGCTTCAGGAATCGGGTCCAGGGCTGGTGAAGCCCTCCCAGAAGCTGTCCCTCACCTGCACTGTCTCTGGTTTCTCCATCACAAGCAGTGGTTACTGCTGGCACTGGATCCGCCAGCCATCAGGGAAAGGGCTGCAGTGGATGGGAGATATATGCTATGATGGTAATACATATTATAACCCGTCCTTTCAAAGCCAACTCTCCGTCACCAGAGACACATCAAAGAATCAGTTCTCCCTGCAACTGAGCTCTGTGACTGCTGAGGACACGCCCATGTATTACTGTGCAAGGAGCACAGTGAGGGGAAGTCAGTGTGAGCCCAGACACAAACCTCCCCTGCAGGGGAGACACTGGGCAGCAGGGGGCGCGCAGCACCCACTGACACCCAACCCTAGACAGGCACAGATAGATGACAGGGAGGATTTCCTGTTGGAATTAGGGCCTTTTGCTTTGCTCTCATCATCCCCAGAGACAATTTTTCCTTTTTCTTTTCTCTAAATATTTTCCTTACTGCGAGAATGAAAGGAAGAACTAGCATTCTCTGTTTGCACCACTAATATTAAAGGTGATGCTGACCCTTCGTTATCATTCTCTATGCCCCATTTTCCTTTGTGAGAAACAGACTATCATCCTCACACTGTCTGTGACTCAAAATCTGTTGACAACGAAATACAGGCATGTGCAGATTCATGCGTGCAGTGTATGATTTTAAATGTTCTGAGCTCATTACTCTATTACAGCGCATTGTCACGTCTCTGTAGTTGTCTCTGCATTATTCCCTGTGCACTGTGGGTAGTGATTGACTAATATTCATTATGTCTGAGAAAATAATTGTGGAGACGTCTGGGTCTAAACTTGTGAACTGTCCATAGTGATGCTTGCTACCCATTACCTTCCTTTATGCAGAAACTAGTGTTACAGCCATAGAGAAACCCCTGACACTGTGAACAGGTGAACTGAATGACCTGTCTGTTGAGTGAAGTCATTAGTAATATCATTCTTTGGAGTCAGAGTTAACGTAACACTCATTGGGAAGGAAAATTTGATTCCAAAAGATAGCAAATGAGTTACAAGAGAAGGAAATTGAAAAATAATATCTCAGAACGGTCCGCCTTCTCAATTGAGAGTAGTGACATTTCTCACATATTTGGATCAGGTGATCAGGGGAACCATTTCCTAGAGAAAGGTCATCCTATTTGGCAGAGTGTCACAAAAATGAAGGGAAAGACTCAGCTAGATGCACAGACAGAGTGGCTGCAAAAATGGTATTAAACTTAAGAGCAAGTGAGGATGGTTCAAGACTTGGCAGTTTAGTTACTTGTCCTGTTGTGCACAGAACCATTGTGAGTCAAACGGACTCAAAAGCCCCCAGCAACATCTTTGATGGAGTGAGGTGAAAAAAATTGAGATTAATTTTGGTCATTCAAATGTAATTACCTAAAATTATCATAAATTATACCATTTTAAAATGTAAAATTACTTAACATTTAAAACACAATAGCTATACCATTTCTAATTAAGTTACAGCTATGTGCCTTGCAAATGATTAGGAAACAAAGTTCAATAAATACGTAATAAATACTATAAATAAAAAAATATTATATTAACGTCCACTCTCCTTGGTGGCATAGAGGATTTCACATTTGGATGTTAAGTGCAAGGTCAGCAGATAAAATCCACCAGCCATTCTGAGAAAGAGAGAGGAGGTTCTAAAGAGTTCTACAAGGATTGCAAATTATATAATCCAAATTCAAAGGAGAGAATAGTGTCAGAGCTTAAATTGTGAGAATCTGCTATGCAGAGGGCTGTGGATGACAGTGGAGGCTCAAACACATTTGTAGGATCTTCACGGGGAATACACCTCCAGTGATTTCCCTCTCACCATATCTGAGGGGTGGAACAAGCTGGCGGTCAGAGAGAGAGATTGGAGAGATGACTATAGTAGGTCAAAATGACTCACCTACCTGACTTTGATGGTTAAAATCTTGTCATTTGATCTTCCTTTTGATATGCTTTGTGATTGACATGGGTTTTAATGTTTCTGGTTTTCTTTTATATACTTTGGGTTAATTTCTGCTGTGTTCAGTCATTGTTAGCAGCATTTTTGACTCTATAACTTTTTCTATGTTTTTCAATTTATGTAGTGCACAATGGGTGAATCTACAAGATAATAACTAGAATAAAGGTTCACAGGGGCTTCAGCAAGAGAGGTGGGGAGAAAAGGGAATTTAATAGAAAGGAGTTCAACAAGGAAGAACATGTTTTCTAACTGGTTGTGGAAGTGATTGTAAAACACTGCTTGCATGATTGAACTCTGGAATGGTATGATGTCTGGATTGGCTCTTAATAAAATTATTTTTTAAAGAAATGAAATGGCAAAAGATATTAGTTGCAGGACAAATGTTTTAAAACATTTTTATTTTGAATACTGTTAAAATTATTTTAATAAATTAATATTGCACATTAAAAAAGAAATCTAACATTGACATAATGTTATGTAATATATATTTCATTTAAATTTTTGCTGATTTCTCAGTTATAAAAATTTACAGTGCCTAAAACCCTAATGAGCAGATCTACTCTGCTCTAGATGGTCACTATGAGTCAGAATTAACTTGGTGCCAATTATGTCAATTGTGTTTCCAATTTGTATCTTATGTTGGTTGCTTATCTCCATTATTTTGTTTTCTGTGTATTCTGTATTTTGTTTAATCATATTTAATACTATTGTCAGAAATTGTTCTTTTTCCCCCATTATCTTGGTTTCCATAGCATTTCCTACATTGTGTTTTTAGGCTGATGATGCAATCTTTTTCTGTGGGATCATTTATGGTATTATAATATCTTTATTAACATTTTGATGATTTTCCTTTTAAATACATTTTTTGCTGGTTGTGCTTCAATTTACAAGGTAGCTTGATAAAAATAACTTTACTCTTCCTTACATTTGTATGTTTCCCCTCTGTTGTAGTGTAAGGACGTTTTAACAGTATATTTCAGTTAAACCAATGTCCAACTTTCCAGCAAAAGTGCAGCTTACACACAGGCAATGTATACAACAGTATGTTTTTTTCACACAGAGGAGAGATAGAGCTGGCTCATCGTCAGGAGTGGGCATCAGTCTCCACAGCCAGCGGTTTCACTCTGTAGCCAGTGCTTTCACTCTGTGGCCAGCGGTTTCACTCTGTGGCTTGTTTATGCTGCAGTTGAAGAACAGTGTTCCCTCATCAACAACAAAGATAGAGAAATAGGGTTGTGCTATGAGGTAGAATCTCCTGGAAGACAGTGAGTTGGTTTTGTTGTTTTTGTTTTGTATAGTCCATGTAATGTGCGTAACAATTGGTTTGGGGGATGTTAGCTTGTGTTCAAAAGAAGATAGAAGAGGGATGTTGTAGGACACCAGTGACTAAAGTGTGTTTTTGGATCCAGAAGCCTAGGGAAAGGCAGTCAGACAACAAGGTCATCACTTTACAGCAGCCAGACTGACATATTTGACCTAAGCACACCTGGGTCTGTTATGGACGCTGGGGAAGGGCAGCAGATGGCACATGAACTTCCTGCGTTCTCAATTTCCAATTCCTATTATGGTTTATTTCAGATATATTTTGTCACTTGCGGTAACATTCTTGAATTTTTGTTGTTTTTCTGTTTTACATTAGATGAAACCCGAGATTGAAGAACACATAGAGATAGCAAAGAGAATAAGGGATTCTGGGGCCTACAGTGGGGGGTGGGATAAAAGGGAGCTGATGCCAAAGAGTTCAATAAGGAAGAGGGTGTTTTGAAACTAATTTTGGTGGCAATTGTACAATACTGCTTGATGCACTTTAATGAAGAATTGATATGATTATTATGACCAATTACAATGGTTTTGGAGGGAAAAATGAGAAAATAAATTAAATATTAAATAAAGGCTATGCCATTGATAACACTCTTTGATTTCAAATTTCTGGCTTATAAAATAATCTCTTTTCCAGTTCAATATTTTAGCTAGTTTTTTGAAGTGTTGTACCAGCAAGACTTTCCATAAGTTTCTGATTATGCATGAAGAAATTATCTTCCATTTTAAAACTTATTTTTCTCATAGTATTTTCTCATGTATAGGCAAAAAATAATATTTTCAACATGCTTCTTGTGCATAATGCAGTGGCATTAGATTATCATCATGTTCAATAATTGCCAACAGCTGGAAAATTTCCTGTCACACACATCACAGAAACCCCTAAAACATAATTCTGACTTGACAATTTCCTCCTTAACATGGAATAAATAACTCTATTAATTTCTTGCTCTATTTTGAATCAAAGTCTGCTTAAAGAACCTTTCTCTTACTGTGAAAATAAGGAACCCTACACTGTGTTAAATACCTCCATTGTCTTTCAGGCAGATTTCTTTCTTAATCAGTATTTTTTTCAATCATTATATTGGGGCCTTTACACCTCTTATCACAATCCATACATACATCCATTGTGTCAAGCACATTTGTCCATTTGTTGCCCTCATCTTCTCAAAACATTTGCTTTCCACTTGAGCCCTTGGGATCATCTCCTGACTTCCCGCTCCGCCCACCTTATTGAACCCTTGATAATTTATAAATTATTCTTATTTTGTCATACCTTACCTACTCCCTTCACCCACTTTTCTGTTGTCCATCCCCCAGGGAGGAGGTTATATGTAGATCCTTGTAATCGGCTCCCTCTTTCCAACCCACCCTCCCTCCCTCCATCCACCCTCCACTCTCAGCACTGTTCCTGAGGGCTCATCAGTCCTGGATTCCCTGTGTTTCCAGTTCCTATCTGTACCAGTGTACATCCTCTGGTACAGCTGGATTTGTAAGGTAGAATTGGGATTATGATAGTGGGATGGGAGAAAGCATTTAAGAGCCAGAGGAAAGTTGTGTGTTTCATCATTGCTACACTGCACCCTTACTGGCTCATCTCCTCCCCACAACCCTTCTGTAAGGGGATGTCCAGCTGCCTACAGATAAGCTTTGGGTCCCCAAACCACACTTCCCTTCATTCACAATTATATGACTGTTTTGTTCTTTGATGCCTGATACATGATCTCTTCAACAGCTTGTGATCACACAGGCTGGTGTGCTTCTTCCATGTGAGTTTTGTTGTTGCTGAGCTAGATGGCTGCTTGTTTACATTCAAGTTTTTAAGACCCTAGGTGCTATATCTTTTGATAGCGGGGCTCCATCAGGTTACTTCACACATTTGCTTATGCACACATTTGTCTTCAGCGATTGTGTCAGGAAGGTGAGCATCATGGAATACCAGTTTAATAGAACAAAGTATTCTTACATTGAGGGAGTACTTGAGTGGAGGCCCAATGTCCATCTGCTACCTTAATACTATGTGGGAAACAGAAAGATTTCTCACAAGCAATCTCTCCCAAATATGTTACACTGCTTGCAGCTAATCATAAAAGTTACTTCCCTTGAGACAATCAGCTGCCAGACTGCTGTCTCCTCCCATCACAGGTGGGCCTGCTCCCTGCTGCAGGGGACAATGGGTTACTTCTCCCTGAGGCTTTTGAGCATTAGCGTGGTTCCTGTAGGTGGGATTTACACCTACTGATATTAGTTCCTATGGAGATCCAGAGAACAGATCAAACCCGCTCAGTGACATCAAGTTAGGCTGCCATCCTGAATATAGAATCTGCCTGTCTTGTCACATGGATACCCCCAATCCCTCCTCTTCCTATTGAGTGTATACCCCTAGATTGTCCCCCTCTCATTGCTGTATAACCTATATTGCAAACCCTTCCTGTGACATATGTCTTTACCTATAATTAGTGGGCTTGCACACTTCCCCCAGAGGTATATGTGCAGGGTTAATAAAAAGTGCCCTCTCTCTCAGCTCCTCCCTTGATCTCTCCTCAGCTCCAACTATCCTCTCCCATCCTCGCTCCCCTGTTCCCTTTCCCCTTGTCCTCCTTCCCTTCCACCTCTCTTCACGTGGACCTTAGAAAAGCATACTACCATGAAATGTGTCTGACTCCATTATTTAAATCTCTTTTATCTCTCATGCGCATCGATGACTTTAATCTAATATTTATACATCTCAACTGTACAATTGTGCCTGTCGAACCCACGATTAGTGGTGGGGGGCCGGCACCCCTTCCAACCACAATACTAAATCTATAAATATATGCACATATCTATTTCCCCATCCTCATATGTAAATATATGTACATATGTGCATGCCTTTATTTAGACCTCTATAAATGCCCTTTGCATCCTAGCTCTTTCCTCTTGTCCTACAACATGCTCAGCTTTCATTTTGGTTTCAGTAATTCCTCTCAGCTTTATCAGTATTATATTGTGGAATATATTTCAATATCATATCTATATAAATATCTATATCTATAGATCATACTTCCTTCTGTTGTACCCAATTCAGGTTGTTCGCAAAGCTTTTCACAGTGAGGGCGAGTCAGTGTGTGTCCAGACATAAAACTATCCTCAGGGAGAAAGCTGACCTAAAGGGAAGCTAAGGACCCACCAGCTCTGGACCAAGAGAAGAAAGAAGTGAGGACAGAAGCCTGGGTAAGGACTGTAGGCCTGGTCAGCTAGAACTGCTGCACTGACCACTATGGTAGCTCCACTGTCCATGGCAGGAAATCTCCAGAGACAACTCCAGGTAACACTCCTGACAATAGTCTGAACACTTAGGACCAGACAAAATGTGCCTGTTCAACCCACAGAAATTGGAAGACAGTGTAAGCCCAGGAAACACCTCTCCTGTATGTGATGGGATGCTGTCACCAGGGGCCTCTCTGAAGATACTGAGCCCAACACCCACCCCAGTACTGAGTCATGGAGAAAAACTGAGCTTCTTCTTATTTCTGTGGTTTCTTTTAGCCTCACAAATAACCCTGTTGTTAGGAAACCTTTTCATTCCAACTCTAAATATAGAAGATAAAATTGAAGTATCTTTTACTTCTTTCCCAATATTGTGAAATGTAATAAGGGAAAGAAGAATTTGGGAAGACATATACTTGTTTTCATATGTATTCATATGTATGAAAAGATGCAGGTTGACCGTGTCTTGATTCCAAAATATGGTGAGGATAGAGCTTGTCATTAATTTCAATCGATTATCTGGATGATTCTGATGGTAATGGACACAAAGTTACATTGAACATGAAATCTCCACAGATGTTCATATGATTGGGAGAGTGAAGACCTCAGAGAGAGGACTGTGTTCTCCCAAGGACTCCACCAGCATCGCTTTTCTAGTCTGAGTCGCAGAGCTACGGTCTCCATTTAGCCCTCTCCAACTTTACATACAAGTGCACCTCCCAGTCACATGCAAATACCAGTCCCATGAAACCACAGCGTGCTTGTACTTAAATTTGTATTCCTTCACACCCTGGAGAGCATTTTCTGGGTGTCATGAATCTTATCCACATGAACATGAATTGGGTGTGGGTTTTCCTCTTTCTGGTGGCATGTCCAGAAGATAAGTGCTTCAGGGATTCACACATGAAGTCTGCGGATGCAGCATCTGAGCACATGACTCACTGTGTTTCTCTTTATCCCCAGGTGTCCTAGCCAAGGTGCAGCTACAAAGGTCAGGCCCGGACTGGTGAAGCCATCACAGATCCTGGCTCTCACCTGTGCCATCTCTGGATTCTCTTTAACAAGCTGTAGTGTGCACTGAATCCGCCAGGCTCCAGGAAAGTAACTGGAGTGGGTTGGTCCAACATGGAGTGGTGGAAGCACACGATACAATCCAGCTCTCAGATACCGGGTCAGTATCATCTGGGGCACCTCCAAATGCAACTTTTGTTTAAAATTGAGCTCTTTGAATCCCGAGGACACCGCCATGTATTACTGTGCTAGACACACAGTGATGAGAAATCAGTGTGAGCCCAGACACAAACCTCCAGGCAACAGGCCATGATTTCGGTGAATGCAAAAGAGAGAAGTCAGTGATGTTTTCCTCTCAGAAGTTGTGCTTTCCTCACCTTGTCAGCATCTCTCTAGGGACCACCAAGCACAGACTCTAGGGAGTCTTCATGTATCTGAATCTACCTTCTTTTCATTGGAATGGGCTTTTTCTGTATTTCACCATCTATCCAAAGATAGAATTCTCAGAAATATTAGTGTGTATTGATTATATCTCCATTTACCAATTAGGGCATTAACCACTGCTGTTTGTTACAAAAGTAAGAAATATTCCAAAATATCAAACTCACTGCCATCGAGTTGATGACAATTTATGATGACACCCCTGTAGGTTTCCAGGATTGTATATGTTGTGGGAGTAGAAAGCCCTATCTTTCTTCCTTGAGAGGCTGAAGGTTTCAAACTGTGGACATACACTTCTCAGCCCAAAACATAACTAGTATGCCACCAGCCTCGTTATAAAAACATCAATGCAGCAAAATATTCTCATGTGAGCCCCACATTTTCTCCAAGCATTCAGATGGGCGTCCAAAGTTTTCAATCCAGTGAATGCTGGCCAATGTATGCTTATGTGATAATTTTAACTTAGAATGACCTGGATAATATTGTTGATATTGTTAGGTACCCTTGAGTTGGCTTCAACTCCCAGAGATCCTATGTACAAGGATGAACTGCTGCCCTGAAGTGCACTCTCCTCAGTCATTCCCTTGTTTGGACTCATCATTGCAGTCTTTGTGACAATCCACCTCCTTGAAAGTCTCTCTTTTTCAATGGCATTCCATTTTAACAAGCACAAGACCATTCTCTGTGTTCTGGTTCCTCATGATGACATACCAAATAAGTGAGATAAAGTCTTACTTGAAAACTTCCAAAAACCATTCCAGATGTGTTAATTCTGAAGGAGACCGACTTGTCCTGCAGGCAGCCTGTGGTATATTTAATATTATTCTCTAACACCATAACTCAAATGCATCAACTCTTCTTTGGTATTTCTCTTTTTTCTCCTTCTTTGCATGTGGGTTGGAATTTTTTATTATTTTATTTTTATCACTTTATTTGAGGCTGATATGGCTCTTATCACAATCCATCTATCCATTGTGTTGAGCACATTTGTATATATGTTGCCATCATCATTTTCAAAACATTTTCTTTCTACTTGAGCCCTTGGTATCAGCTCCTCATTAAAAAAATTCTTATAGGGTACTTGGACTTTCTTAGAGTCACTCTTAGCTATCACCACTGCGGCAGCTGTTTCTGGCACTACAGATAGAATCCAGGGTTGCTACCAGAATCACACAATGTATAGGAGAACATCCTACAATAAGTACTCAAGGAGCAAAAAATAACAGCAGTGCCAACATTGAAGAAATCTATATAATGTCTTAACACCAGTCAACATGAAGAGAAATGTTCATCTGAAGAAAGTAAAGATCGTGATGTATGTAAGTTATATTTAGAGGAACCTGGACCACAAAATCATGTGGCACAATGATTAAGTAATCAACTTCTGAGAAACAGGTTGGCAGTTCAAAACTATTCAGTGATGACTCATTTGGTTAAAGATCTGATAACTTTCTCCCATCAGTATTAAAGAAAAGAAAACCCTCTTCAGATAGTTCTCTTCCATGCAGGTTCTCTATGAGTCTCTGCGCCTAAACAGCCTTGGATGCTTAAAGTTCTTTAAATATGTGGACAAGACATTGGCTACCAATAATTAGCCAAAGTACAGTGAACGTCAACATAAGAGCACTTATAAAGACATTGTAGTCTGTTACATATTTCCCTTTGCTAGATGTGCTTTTCTGCATAAAACACGTACCTTTCCCCCAGCACTGTTATTCAAACCAGGAAGAATGTTGTATGTTCCGTTTTATTTTCTTTTTGATGATGCAAAGTGCCAGAGTGCATTCCAAATTCTAAGCGATTCAATGTACAACAAAATGAAATAATGCCTAATTCAACATCACACTCACAATGAATATTTTTGAGCCCAATGTTACAGCCACTGTGCCAATCAACCTCATTATGTGCCTGTTCTTCACTGATCCCCTACTTTATTGTGGTTGATGTCTTTCTCAGGGGACTGGTATCAAAACTTTACATGAAACAAAGTCTCCCCATCATTGATTCTAAGGAACTCTCTTGCTGTCCTCCTTTCAACACAGATATGTTTGTTTTATTGCCAGCCTGCCCCAAAGTACTTCCATCATTCTTTTTGAACATCATAAGTTAAAGGCCATCATTTTTTCCCATGGCCTTCCTTTTTTATAGTCGAGAGTTCATATGCATATAGTAATATTGAAAATATTATGACTTGGCTTTTGAAAGTGACATTTTTGAAACCGTGTAATATGGACCTGTCGGTGCAGAGATATCAAGGGCTGTGGTGGTGCTGTGGGATAAGATTTGCTCATCACAAACAAGGTCAGGGATTCAAACCAGCCAACTGTTCCTCCTGAGCAAGATGACATTGTCTATTCCTGTACATAATTACACTCAGCAGAAGCCTAACAAGCAGTTCTAATCAGTCTTCTAGGGTTCCTATGAGTCAGAGTAGATTTGCTTTTGAAAGAAGAGATTGTTCAGGAAGTGGGTGAGTGGAGTTAAAAAAGCAGCCACCGGGAGTCTGTGGCCATTTCAGTTAAAAGGAGGAATGTCTTTTGGGAACCCTCACCTTTGTGACTATGGAGAATGCAAAAGGCAAGGAGCTGAACTCTGCAGGGAATCCCTCAGAAGAGTGTGTCACTCTCAGCTTTGAACCAGTTTTTAGAACCTGAACTTGTCCCTTGGGCTACGAATGAACCAAGCATGTCGTCAAATGTGCAAAACTGTGCGTCTCAGGTGACTCAACAAAAAAGAATTAAAAAAGAAAAAGAGAATTCGCAAAGCAATGACAACTTGAAATCCCGAAAGAAGATTCCGATTCCTACATTACCATCAAAACTGCTGCCGGTTCATCTGGTTCACCGAGACATCCTGTGGACCTGGTTCCATCAATTAAAGCTGAGCACCAAGGGCCAGCAACTAGATGCATATAAGCGACTGTGTGAACATGCTTACCCGAGTCAAAATCAGAATTTTCCTGCCACAGCAAAGGAAGCCAAGATCCAGACATGGCTAAAAAAATCAAATGTGGCCAAATCAAATCTAGACAGTTTACAGAAAAATGAATATGTATCCTGAAGGGACTTGCCCTCCTGAAGCAACTCCTTCCTCTTCAGGAGGGGTACCTGCCTTTGAATTCGTTCTCCAACAGGACGTCAGTGCAATTGACAATACTGTAATACAGATGACAAGCTCCACCAGTGAGGCTGTGCTGGTCTCCTGGTCAAGAATTGCAGGCAAAGCTGGGAAGGTGGAGGTGGAAGAATCACCACCAGAGACTCATGCAGTCAGGTTGTGTGTGGTACATGGGAGAAGTCTCCCTGCAACCAGAAGAGGCTGGTTTCGATTCCAGTTTCATGCTGGACAAGCCTGGGTCCCTGAGAAACCAGGAAGAGTGAGTGCTTTCTTCTTGATACCTGCCAGTAGTTTTCCACCTCCGCATATGGAAGACAACCTGCTGTGTCCCAAATGTGTCCAGAGGAACTGGGTATTCAAAGAAAGCCTCCACAGTGAGTAGAGTACCCCGGAAAAGGACACTTCCAAGATTGCTGTTAACGATTGTCATCTTGTCCTTCTGGGCTTCCGTCCACGCCCTCCCATGGTCCTGCTCGTGGTGGGCACAGACTGCCGGGGTGGGTGTCCCCTTTTGCAATCTGGACTGTGAAGTCAACCCCAGTTTTGCTTGCTGCTTCCTGAGTTGAGATTCAGAAGACACTGATGTTTAAAAATGTTACAACTTTACAAATTACCATACGTCCCAGCTAATAAAAACATAAATAGTTCAAAGTCCACAAATTCCAACATTTCCTTGACCCTCTGAAGTACACATGGCTTAAGCTGAGCTTTGGTAGAGAGTGCTTCTGATGAGAATGGGTTGTGCCCCAGTTACTGAAGACAAGATTACTAAGTTTGCCTCTGTACTGAACTTTCCTTGCCTGAACACTGACTTTAGGAGCTGTTCCTTTCTAACTGTAAGCTTAATGACTTCAAGAAGTTGAATATTTAAGACAAAAATACATAATATGCTTAAGATAGAAAACATGTTTCCAAAATATCTGTAATTTGGCTCTGGTATCAGTGTTATCACCATTGCTATTACTGGTAGCCATCTTGAAAAAGATTAAGCACGATGCACTGAAGTTATAGATGCTCTTGTGTACTTCATCTTTTGTATGTGTGGGGATCAAATATGTGAATTATTCGCCAGTATTCTTGTAAGGATTAAAGCAACAACCAAAAGAAAAAAGAAGAGATTGTTCATTTTTAGGTCAGTGGCTTGGTTTTCTGATTTTCCCTCAGCCAGAAGAATGTCTGGTGTGTTCCTAGCTCTCAGACCTCACAAGAAAAAACAGTTCATGAATTAGTGGATGACTGTTTAAATCAAACAATACTACTACACTAGAACTCTGATTTTGTAATTTCAAATATTGGAATCTGGGGAGCCAGCTAATTCAATATGCTTGTGGGTCACATCACTCCTATCTCTATCATCCAACTTGATTCAAGAATCAGCTCTGGAGACACTTTGTTGTGGAGCTGTGGTGCCTGTGCCTTAGCACACTGTTCATCACCTCGTGTAACATCCAGGAACACTCATAGGCAAATGCCTGTTGTGGTTTCTTACCTAATGAGACCACCACCATCACCACCCTGCAATCAGGGGATTCCAGAGCCTTCTGAGTCAGGGAGCCTTTGATGCAGAAATGTTTGCCTCCTTTCTCTTCCTCCTCCTGATGGTGCTGGGTCTCCCATCAGGTCAGTGGCAGGGAAATGCAGTGGATCATAGCACATTCAAAGACATATAGAGCCTTTAATGCTTGTTTCCGAAGACTCCAGGGGCCCTCTCCCACATGCAGCTACAGGAGTCAGGTGATCAGGTGGTGAAGCTTCTCAGACCCTCACTCTCACCTCTACCATCACTAGGGACTCTGTCTCCAACACCAGTGCTACTTGGGACTGGATCAGACAGAGCCCTGGGAGAAGCCTGAAGTGGATGTGAAAGACCTTCTATGGGTGAGTGGTTTAGCGAATACACACCATGTCTCAGAGACCATCTAGTCACATCCATGAACCAGTTCTCCCTGCAGCTGAGCTCTGTGACCACTGACAACCACTGTGTAAGGAGATAAGGAGAGGGAAAATCAATGTGACCCCACACACAATTCACCATGCAGGACAGCTGGGGGCTGAACTAAGAGAGCTCTTATACCAGCAGGAGTAGCTCAGACCCGGGAAGAAGAAGCAGGTGGGTGTGTGAGCACAGATGAGATCTTCGGCTGTGTCTTGAGTTTGCTTTGTTCCCACTGCTTAGGAGCAGATTGAGAGGAAACTCCAGTAGAAACTTCCTGAGGAGAGTATGGGGGTGGGGGTAGTTTTGTCACTGTATGCTGAATTTTTTCTTTTCTTTTTAGCTTGAGTAATTTCTCTTAAAATTTGGTCAGTAGTTTCCATGTTCTTAAACATAGACCCTGGGATCTTCTTCAGAATTACATTAAAGTTATAGATTGCTTAGAGTGTGTAACTTTCACGTTAAGGCTTCCTCTTCAGAAACATGACCCGTTATTCTAATTATGGTTGTGTCTTTTGGTATCTTGGAATAATGTTTTCTTATAATTTTCTTTCTACAAGACTTTTGTTTCTCTGCTTGGGCTTACTCCAATTTACTTTATATTTTAGGTGGTTATTGTACATTGTACTATTTTCTGATTTTCTTTTCAGTGCTTTCTCTATCAGTACTTGGGAATCAAACTGATTATCTGTGTTTCCCTTATAACCTGTGAAATTGCTTAACCTTCCAACTGGTTTCAATAATTCTTCTAGTGCTTTTGGGTTTTCTATGTTTAGAGTGTTTTACTTCTTTATTACCATTTTGGATGCATTCATTTACCATTTGTTTATTTATAGTTATAGTTAAATTTGCAGCACGATATGAAATAATATTTGCATTTAATGGTATCCTCATCTGGTTCCAATTTGAAAGGTGAATGCTTGTACTTCCTCTCCATGGAGTGCAATGTTTGACATTGGCATTGTATGTTGCTTTTTAATGTCCTATCAAATCAGTTTGAACTCATAGCAACACTAGAGAAAACAGAATGAAACAGAATCATCCTCACAATTGTCATGTATGAGGCCTTTGTTGCAATACTGTGCCAGTCTATGTTCTTAAAGGTCATCCTTCAAAAAATGACCTTATGCTTTATCAAGCAGGATGTCTTTTTCCAAGTTCTGATTTCCTTGACAGTGTTCAAAGTATTTGAGATCAAGTAATACTATGCTCACTTCTTTCTATTAAGCATCACAAGTGTACATTATCCAATATAGGATTGTTTGTTCCTCTGACAGTCCACCACAGAGTCAAATTGTTCACCAGTATCATGATTCAAATACATTGTTTAATCTTCGATCTTTCTCATTCATTGTCCAACTTTCACATGCATCTGAGACCATTGAAAACTTCATAGCTTGGGGCAGGTGTACTTTAGTCCTCAAAGAGACATTCTTGCTCTTCAGTCTTTAAAGAGGTCTTGTGCTGCAGATTCACTGAAATGCACCATTTGATTGACTGCTGCTTCCTGAACACTGACTGTAGATCTAAGCAAGATGACCTCCATCACAACTTCAATCTTATCTCCACTTACCATATTTTATATTGGTCCCATAGTGAGAAGTTTCATTTTCTTTGCATTGATTTTTAATATAGAGTGAAGGCAGCAATTTCTGAACTTCATCAGTAAGTTTTCAAGTCATGCTATATTGGAACATGTAGTTTTATTTCACCTGCAGATCACAGATTATTAGCGGGGTTTACTACATGCTGATGTTGTGTTTTCCATTTAGTACAGCTTCTCAGGTTATTTTTTCAGTATAGCATGGTGCACAGCGAAACTCTGACGTTTCCAATCATTCTGTTTTGCTGTGAAGCACAATGAACACCCATGGAAGCAACAATCAAGAAACCACACCACAGATGGCATTGAGCAGAGATATGAAAAATAACTTCATGAAAGTGCTTAAAAGGCTTTCCAGAAAATATGGCAATTCTATAACCAACTATTCCAAGAAAATATTTCACACTCAAACAAGGTCAATCTAACAAACAATAATAGCACCAATCAATAATGTGAGTTCATATATTTCAATCTTTACAACTTAAATGTCTCCTTCAGTCAAGTACCATTTCATGTCCTTTGCCCATTTTGAGATTCAAACCTCTGTACATGTTCCACTGTCATTCATGACTGGTATTAAGTGAGATGGCATGAAAAGAAATAGGAGTTAACTCACCAGAAAATATGCAGAGAAATGAGAAAACATCATAGAATAAATATCTATTATTAATTGGGGTTTTAATAAAATCAAAATCTGTTAACATTCTCTATGCTTTCTGTGTCTGCAGTTTCTTTGATTTCTCAATAGATGGAGGCAAATCTCAAGAAAGAGGATGAAATTAGACTTTTTCTTGTCAGTTTCTGAGAAAAGACTGGAGGTTTCTCTGCTTTTTCCTTTTTTTCTTCTGGGGTTTCTAACACACCGATCTCCCCTTCAATTTCCAGGTTAAATTTCAAAACTTGGTGACAAGCATCACTTTTGGGGAAGAGTTCTCTAAAAACGACATATTTGTCCATAGTATTGATTTTCTTTTGGCTATTCTTTGACCTAGTCATCACTTCTTTCTAGTAGTATCATGAGGTTCTAAAAATGTGTAGGCATAAAAGAAGTTTGCAATAGTTATCGTCATTGATTACCTTGGATGTCCTGTGACAGGTTCAGCATCATTATTTGGACCCAGGAGTGATGAATCCCTCACAGACTCATCACATAAAACTTGCTGTCTCATATTTCTTGCACTGGGTCTACCAAAACCTGGAGAAGAGACTGGAGTCGTTATCAATATGTTTTAGTAGAAGAAAATAATTAACCATCACAATTGAGTTGACTCTCAAACACAAAATGCATGTCCACGAAGCAGTTCTCCCTGCAGCTGAGCTCAATGACAACTGAAGGCACAGCATCCATTTCTGTGTGAGAGGAACTGTGAGAGGACTCAGTGCCATCTCATGCACAAGCTTCCCTACAATAATGACATTGGCGTATAGGAACATGTGGGCTGCACAAAGCACAGAGCCAGGCTCCCGGGGCAATGGGAAAAGCATGGGGGCAAGGACCTCTTGTTGGCATCTAGGGCTTCCTTTCCCTCCAAATCATTTTCTCCAAGAATTCTCTCTTCCATAATGTTTATTACAAAGCACATCAACTTCAATATCCATTCATATGTTATATAAATAAACACAATTAAATATGTGGATGCATGCATACATGAACCCTGTGGTGTTGTGGCTTCTCTTTAACCTGTGAACTGAAAGTTCAGAGGTTCAAAACCACCAGCTATTCCACAGGAAACATGGAGCTTTCTGTTCCCATAAAGTGTTACACTTTCAGAAATGCTCAAGTCTGCCCTTTCCTGTAGGGTCGCAATGTGTCTACATTGACTCAATGCAATGAGTGGTGAGAGTGATAAATACATCAATGTATGCAAGTACTGTTGAAATCATTAACATGAATTCAATGGGTTTCATGTCCTTGATGGCTGTTCTGAATTAAAATTAAAACGTAATACTAAAAAGTGTGGAATTCAATAGAAGAGAATGTAGTGGAGAATTCATAACAACAAACATGCAAATTATAGAAACAAAATTATGAAATTAATTACCTCAGTTTCCATCTAATGAAACTAGATAAAGTTGAAGTATGCTATATCATATATTAGTATGGGGAAAATCATAAATAAAGGAACTCAAATAAATGAAATATCAGGAACAAACGAAGTAAGCCAATTAAACAAAAATGATTTGAAAAGATGAAGTTAAATGATAAATATCCGGTTTTCCTGATCATGACAAAAGAAAGAGGGCTGGAATCTCCCAGTTAAGAAAACAGAGCAGAAACACTATTGCGCATGGTATGTGGGTATGTTTTATGAACAACTGCATGCCCACTGTTTAAAAAATCACTGAAATGTGAAAATTCTTGGTAGGTAAGGAAACCAATAATGTTTCCAACAAGAAACAGATAACAGAGCCATCCAGTATATGCACCTGCATCCACATCTTAAGGGGAACAAGTCAGAATGTGCTGTTACCTGTCATGCCACAATGGTTATTGTGTATGTGATATAAAGTTCATAAATGTAAAACTAGTTTTAAAATATATTGATAACATATAACAAGTAAAGCAATGCCTGATAAACAGAGTAAGAGCTCTGTTGTCCTTTGAGAGTGCTTGAGTTTCTGAGTCTGAGGGAGAACTCTTGTTCATATTCTCTACTCCTCTGCTTCTAAATATAAGGGACATGCAAATTCTGCTCTCTACCTGCTGACAAACTGGCCACAGCCCCCGATGTAGGAGATCTCAGAGCATAGTGCCAGTCTCTGGGGTCTCTGCTGTTTCCATTTTTGCACAGGAGCTAGTCCAGAAGACAGATAATGAATATTTCCCCGACTTTGGCTTTCATTTTGGGCATTTTACATGGTAATCATTGTAGACCATGTAGAATGGTCAATTTGATATTACTATAAGTATAACTGTGAGTACATTAGCTTGAATGTGTGTGATCTAATCATGATGCCTCTGTGTTTACAGCTGTCCAGAGTGAGGAATAGCTGGTGGAGTCTGGGGGCGATCTGAGAAAGCCTGGGAGTCTCTGAGACTCTCCTGTGCAGCTTCTGGATTCACCTTCAGTAGCTATGCCATGAGCTGGGTCTGCCAGTATCCAGGGAAGGGCCTGCAGTGGGTCGCAGGCATTAGTAGTACTGGTGGTAGTACATACTATACAGACTCAGTAAAGGGCCAATTCACCATCTCCAGAGACAACGCCAAGAACACGCTGTATCTGCAGATGAACAGCCTGAAAGCTGAGGACACAGCCACGTATTACTGTGCAAGAGACACAGTGAGGTGAGGGGAAGTCAGTGACAGCCCAGACACAAACCTCCCCTGCAGGGAGGAAGCATGTCTCCAGGGGGAGCACAGGCCCCACAGATCACAGGATCAGTCCCAGCAGCACAAGGTGGTTTCATCTTGTGGAGTCTGTCCCATCTCACTGTTCCCCAGGGAATCGCTCTATGTTTATTTCGTGATTATTTATCCGCCCCTGATATCTCCTAATTCAAACATTTTATTTTAAAAATAGAAAACATTCTCACGTACAAAAGAAGCGGTTGTCCGTTATGGGGGGGGGGGGAGACCTTGACAGGCGCCCCCAGCATCAGGTATCTGCTAAAGCCCAAGAAGAGATTTGACAATCAGATGCAGGGAAAATGCAGCCCCTAGCTAGTGCTAATTGTGAAGTGTACACTCATGTCTGAACGGTTAGTTTGAGCGCACCCAGTGATGCCTTAGTACACAGGACTCATGATCTGCTTCTTGTTGCTGTTTGGAGCAATCAAATTGCTTCCAGTCCATAGCGATCCTATGCACAACCGAACCAAACACTGCATGAGCTCTACCACCCTCACAATTTTTCCCAAGTCCGAGTCCATTGATGAAGTCACTGTGTCACTCAATCTCATTGAGAGCCTTCTTTTTAACCACCCATCAACATTATCAAACATGATGTCCTTCTCCAGGCACTGCTCTCTCCTGATAATGTCCAAAGTATGTAACGTGAAGTCTTGTCATCCTCGCTTCCAGGGAGCATTCTGGCCTAACTTCTAAACATACAGATCTGTGTGTCCTTTTAGCAGTCCACGGTATTTTCAATATTCTTCTCCACCACAAAACAAATGCATTGATTCTTCATTTTTCCTTAGTCAATGTCCAACTTTCACAGGCACATGATGCAATGGAGAATATCATGGCTTGGTTCAGGAACACCTTATTCCTCAAAGCAACATCCTTGCTCTTCAGTACTCTAAAGAGGCCTTGTGCACCAGATTTATACAATGATATCTCTTTTGATCTTTGACTGTTGCTTCCAATAGCATTGATTATGGATCCAAATAAGACAAAATCCATGACAACCTCAACCTTTCCTCCATTTATTATGATGTTACCTATTGGTCTAGTTGTGAGTATTTTGGTCTTCCTTATATTGAAGTGTAATCTATACAAAAGACTAACATCCCTGATCTTCGTCAGCAAGCCCTTCAATGCCTCCTCACTTTCATTAAGAATGGTTGTCTCATATGCATACCACAAGTTGTTAATAAGCCTTCATCCAATCCTGATACATTTATTCATACAAACCAGCTACTCCGATGGTTTTCTCAGCATACAGATTAAATAAGTGTGGTGAGAGGATACAACCCTGATTCAATCCTTTACCTGCCATATCTATGCCCACCTGAGGCTCCAGCCCAGTAAATGTGATCTCCTGCTGCTGGGCCTTCTGGGCCAGACCATTTCAATCCTCTGTTAGCAGCTGCACACTAGCCTGGGGGCACCTCCCCTCCTGGGCGTCTCCAATAGGACAAAGTGCTGCCCAATGATCAGTTTGTTTGCATTGATAACGTGGCCCTTGTGGTGGCCTGTTCCCGTTAGGGCAATACCTTGCCCAGTGAACTGGGTGACAGAACACATAACACTTAGTGCCTTGTTCAGGGGTCTTAAAAATCTAGGAGGCAGTCCATGGGCATTGGTTAGCAATGGCAGCCAATACCTGCACATGCCTAATATTCTTCCTCTCTCCTTCCCCTGAACCTGGGCTTCCCAGTCTTTGTCCTTATTGCAAAAGTTTGCTTTGGAACTAGTGGCCATCTCTTTGTGGGTAACTCCCTCTCCCTTTTCTTTTATGTTTTAAATTAAAAATGGCTTCTCTATATACATCAGAAGCCTTCTGGCTGCCAAAACAAAATGAATGACAACAAGTAATACTGTCTGGTCAGAACCTAAGCTGTGAGAGAAACTGTAAGCCCAGGCTCTTGAGTTGAGCTCCTCCAGGTCCTCCACCAATTCTTTAATCATGCTAGAGCCAGGGGATGTTTTTAACCCAATCTTAAATGTATGGAACATATCTTTCAGCTGTTTGTTATCTAATGATATGTTTCACTTAACTCCTTGCAAATGATTTATAATTGGAGTACAAGTAAGGTTACATTATAGGGATAAGGGGTATATAAAAATTTGTAATGTTAGAATCACTATTGAACATCAATTGAGTTTGCAAGTCAACGATCTGATGATCCAGTAATTAAACAGCCTGTAACTGTCCAGTCACTTTTACATAAAGTGTTCAGTTTTTTAATAGTTTGGGAGTGTCTCTCTGGAAACATCAGCAATGTTTGAAATGATTATAAGTCTAAGAAAGGCAAATATAGTTTATTTTATTGTAAATATTGTGTATGTTTAGAAGTAAGCCCAGAATGCTCCATAAAAGCAAGGATGACAAGACTTCACCTTACTTACTTTGGATATATTATCAGCAATTGGAAAGAGGTCTCCACGTCATGCTTTCAGCAACTGCTTCTTCCTGGATCACACTCTCAGCCAAGGAATCTGCCTGTAATTTGTCTTACCTGCTAAGACGCAAAGCCAAAGCCTCTCCCAAGAACAATTAACAATCCGGGATTCGAAACGCCTTTGTGATTGCTGCGCCAGACTTTCTCCTGATCTGCTTTCTCTGTAGGTGCAGAAATCTGTTTATCTGCACTGGTTGTGTTAGCAGCTTTGGGGGCAAAGAAAAAAATGCATTAATAAAGCTAAATGAAGTGCATTCTACATAATTGCCTCTCATCTCATCCGTCTGTGTTAATAATGGAGTTTTTAAGGCACTGTGAACACTTTCAGGGAGTTACTTTGGTTTTGAATGTGTTCAGTTAGATAGGTAACATCATTATGCAAATTCAGACTGCTCTGCGGAGGTCAATATGACCTTTGGTCTGCTCTTGCACTGAGGCATACAAAGCCTGTTCTTTCTCTTTATAAAGGGCCCCTTGGGTCCTTTGACTTCCAAGATAGTTTAATGGGTTCAGGACTTAAAAGAGAAGTCCCAATTAAAAATTTCAATATCCTAGTCCTTGGCAGTCATTTTGGGGAGTGACCTCGATTGGAGAAAGATCTCCATGTTCATTTTTCTGAGGCCTCTTCCCTTATGACTCATAATCTTCACCATGATCTGTGCTATGTAATTTTGTGGAGTGATGGGGCTGGGGCGAGACGAGTGTACAAGAAAATGGAATTTTTTTTATTTTATTTTTGCCCCACAAAGCAACCTTATCAACTTCAAAGTACTTTCCTTTACATGTAATACCTGTAATAACTGTGTACTTTCCTTTATACTTCATAACTCTAAAATTGTATTTCATTCTTGGAAACTTTTTACAAACTCATGTTTGGATGACTGAAAGCACCTCCCTTATTTTTTTTTCTTTCCCCTCACCTCGACTATGTAGTCAAATCCCTGTCTTTTCATGTCCTTCTTCAGTCACAGAAATAAAAAGAATTCACATGGAGCGAGTCCAGGTGAGTAAGGTGTGTGGGGCCAGAGAAGCAGGCTGTTCCCCCCACCAAAACTGCCACGCTGAAATGGGTGCGTGAGCAGGTGCATTGTTGTGATGGCACAATCAGTCCCCTATCTGCCAAGGTTCAGGCCTTTTTTGGTCATAGACTGTTACACAATCTTTTCAGAACTTCTGAATAGAAAGCTTGATTAACAGTCTGATCTGGTTTGATTAACTCCAAGTGCATGATGAGCTGACATTTTCATCCGTTCGGGAAGTTAATGGTCATCCAGAACAAGGTTTGTCATCAATCAACACTTCAACTCTTTTGAAATGAAAAAACCACTCACACACTTGAGTTTTTTCCATAGCACAGCCCGTGAAAGCTGTGTTCAGCATCACAAGAGTGTCTGCAAAATCCCGCCCCACCCCCCGCAGCGCCTAGTGTGAAACAAAATTTCACCCCCACACGGTGTTCTTTTAAATCTGCCATCACACAAAACGAGGCTCCAGTGAAACAGTTTCACAAAAAATTCACTGACCAGAGAGAACTTTCCAAGGCACTTGGAGCACTAACTTTGAGTGATTTTCTTGATGCTAGCCTAGCGGGGTGGTGGGTGGGTACGTGGGGATGTGTACTATGTAAGGTCTGCCCATCAGAGCTTTCCCCATTTTGTTTCGTTTTTTTTTATTGCTACCCCTGTGTACACAATCTAGCGCTCCCACGGTTGCAACAGATTCCTACCCCTACGTTAATAGGGGTAAAAGTCACTACAGGTTTAATTGAAACAAACTACCCTTGAGACCCCATGCACGGTAGGATCTTATCGAGATGCCATACTTTACCCTGGTTAACTTCTTCATTTCCCCCATGCTGAAGCCAGGGGTGGTTAAGGACCATGCTTTTAACATTGTTTATGGATCATAACTGTGATATCCACTCATGAATCTAAAAGTCCTGAAAACCTTTGCCTTCAATTCTCAATTCTATGTAGGGGCGTGCTTGCTTATACAGAACAGCATTCCAAAATACTCCACTAGCTGTGGGCACACTTGACTCCTCAGGTGCTCTTTCTCGAGTAGTATCAGTTTTTATCAATAGGAGTATAAGGAACTAAAAATAATTGACCAATGCAATCACCTTTTAAAATATATAATCTGTGGTATTTCAGATTAAATCATAGTTCAAAATTCACCTTCATAATTCTGCTCAACAAACTCCGTAACAATTTAAACACCCTGAACATTTAGGGTGGATTTCCTAGAAAAGCCGTTTGATCCTTTTGACAGAGGTCCCCAAATACAGGTCGTAATAACTGCTGATGATCCTTCTGGTAAAGGCGAACATCTTTTTGGCTAGTCAAATATATCTTTGAGCTCCATCTGGTGGCAGAACTCAGTGATAGGTTCTGACTGAGGTTCAATGCAGTGTGCACTGGTTGGGTAGGAACTGTGTTCCCCAAGTTTGTAGGGTGGGGCTTGGAGCACGCCCATCTCCCACTTTCCTGGGTGGGTAGTGTTCACTGACAGAACCCCCTCACTGCTGAATTTTGAGTGGCATTCTTTGCTCAATGATTCCCTTTTTGCAGTGGTGGCAAAGTCCAGGTTCTCTTCAACCCAGCTGGGCCCTGACCCAGTGCCACCTTTAGTTGCCTGGAGAATTGATGGGCTTTGCTGGTACTCCCTTTGAAAATGTCAGACCTTTTTACAGTGAAAGCACCCTCCCCCACCTTAGTCTTATTGTAATTATGCCTAGCAGCCCTAGAAAGCCTGCTCTTTGTACCTCGGACGCAAGTCCTGTGCAAATCTTAAGGAAGTCTGAAAGCGTGCTCTGCTCTTTGCTGGGACGGATATCAGCATTATCTTAAGCTAGAGTCTGTATTACACTATCCACCGTGTCTTCATTATTGATGTTCTTATGAAAAGCATCCTGAAAAAGGGACATAAAATCTATATGGGGCCCCTCATTACACAGGCATACAGAAGTGTGGCTGGGCCTCTTCTCCCCAAATGGCATTATGTTTTCCCAGGCCTAGAGACAAACATAACACATCTGTGACATAGCTTATTCAGTAATCTGCATTGCGCTTCCAAGGCGATAACATTCCCAGTCCCCAATATCTGCTCTACCTCTATGTTCAAGTGAGCCTGTGTTTCAGCAATTTCAAATGACCAAATGTGGTATTGTAAGTAATTTTATGGAGAAAGGCAAGACTTGGTTAAAGTGTTCTTTTTGGTGGTGACCAGATACCCAGCCACAGCTATTGACTTAATTATGCTAAACGCAAAGGGGAGTCAGCAACTTGGCCTGCAGCTGCCTGCTGGATGTCTTTCAGCAGCTCAAAGGGAAAGCCACTCTAATGGTGCTCCTCATATCCTTTGGGTTGTCTGCATTAGGCTGTCTTTCAACTACAGGAAGGGGAAAACTAATCTGGCTTCCTCTGTTGGTTTATGGCTTTTGAGCTCCCAGGGCAGCATTACTCAGGGGGTGCAGAGGCTCTGGCCACTAGGTTCTCCTTAGAATCAGATTCGGTTCTTTCAGTCTCTGCTAAAGCTTCCTCAACTATTTCATACTCATTTGGAGTGACTTAGTCTGCTTTCAAGAATGTGGATAACTCACACAAGTCTTTGTACTACACTGTCTAGCCTTCCTTTTGCTCCTCTGTCTGCAGACGTTCCGAAACCATGTTAACTTTTGTCCACACATCCCAGGTCTCCATAACGATATTTCCCCTGCCTGTGTTTTTTACTTAAATTTGTATCAACCTTTTGCCAGATTCCTAGATATCTGCCCCCTCCCCCGCCCCCCATCCCAGGAACCATGGATTATACTTTTCACGACTTGTTGAAAACCCTGCATCCTTTTCTTTGTTACTGCTGCACCTTGCTTGTTTGTTTGTTTAGTAAGTGGGTGACCATAATACCATAAGTTTTTTTTTAATTTGCTTTCATTTTGCCCCATTTTTGTTTAAATTTTTACCAATCCCCCAGCCACATTCTCACTTCAAAACTATTCCCTGAATGCACTCTAGCTTCAGATGGGGTTGCACAAGGATCACATAAATTTGCTCTCTCCTCTCGGAGAGTTTCCTCTAGATCCCTAGCTTAGGGTGCCATTGGTAAGGTCAAGTCTCACAACCAAATGGTTCCTGAGGAGAAATTGTACAATTCAAAAGGAAATAATAAAGGCAGTAGACAAAGCGTGCAAGGGATTACCTCTACCATGAAGTCAGGAACAAGAGAGAGGGAGAGAGAGTTTGTATTCCCAAAAGGTTTAAATAATCTTGGGGCTAGCAAACCTCATCAATCCTATACACAACAACGTGGGTGGTGTCTTGCCCTAGATATTCCTGAGCTCATTGTCGGTGGAACCCAATATGAGTACTGGGGCAGGCAGAGGGGAGTCGACCACCCCTTGATCAGGGAGAAAAATAGAAACATGTCTGCTCCTATATATAAGAGCCTTAGACCACATAAAGACCAGCCATGTGCTTATAAGAAATATTTTATAGTAGCATTGTTGTTGTGAAATATTATGGTGAGATGATATTTAGTTAGGAGGATATTGCTGTTATTAATCTCCAACTCACAAATGTGCAGGCCTTCCATCACCAGCGTTTTAGCTTTCCAGAATCTTCAGAGTACAGGGAACGCTCAGGAGCTCACAGAGAACATATGTACCAAACCTGTTAGGAAAAGATGGGTAATTTCATGAGGTTGACACTTAAGGAGACCCCTACTAACCACTGCTATGAAATTATCTGAGACGACCTTGGCAGTAAAACCAAGAGATGGAGGTGACCTGAACTAGTGTGTAGTTACATCACGGTCTCAAGCTTGAATTTGTCAGAGAAGCACCAAGGGCAGACGGTGTGATGGCAGTTTGGTGAAATGCACATGATCAAGTGATGCTCTGCAAGTGTGCATATGAAGAGGGAACTGACTCAATGATCTCCAAACAAAAAATGCTAGAGTATCCTGTGATTGAACCCCTGGATTTAGTGAAATAAATGCATCTTCATTTCAAAACAATTGCTTATATGCTTCAGCAAATTCTGGCCCAAAGAAGTCCAGGTGACCAACACCTTGTGCTTGGATTTCCCCACTGTAAAATGATATATTTATTTGGAGATATACAGATTTTAATTCACCCGGAAATGAGTGGTGTCAACCTTAATTCTGGAAAAAACGTTTTCAACTTTGTTAGGAGGTAGGAAGCTTAATGGGGATTGAGCTTTAAAACTGCATGTTTACAGATAGTGTCACAGATTCTATAGTCAATAATATGAACAATTTTTCAAAATTAGACAATCCTTGAGTTTAGTGAATAAATGTAAGGTGAGACCAATGAGCAGTCGTGATGGGGCTGTGCCCAGAGCACAAATGGAGAGGCTGTCTCTGGTTGGAGATGCTCACATTTCAATTGAACCAGAGCCCCCTGGGTAAGGGACATTTAAAAGAGTGTCTGCGCTCATTCTCTAAATGTTGAGGATCAGCTGCATGGATGGACCTAATTTTAATGTCTTTTGATTCAAGATGTAAAATACTGTTCTTGGCTCTTATTCGTATTCTGATCCTGTTTTTAAATGATTGTTTTCCATTTACTGCTCTCCTGAATTTTTGCACTTGAAATCATGACCTGGCTGATTTTGCACTCTTGTGGATATTCCAGCAAACAAAATGGGGTGTCTCTATTCAGAATCTTGCATTTTTAGAAGCTACAGAGTTAAATACTGTCTTGCCTGGGGCCCAACTTTTCTAGGTGGCATGTTCTTCCCTGAGACCCTATGCCACTTGAATCTCTTTACTTACACCGAAGTTGACCTCGATCATCAGGCTCAGGGATGGAGTGTGTGTTTTGCATGTAAGAGCGATGGGGTTGGTGATGACCATGGCGCAAGGTAAGAAAAATCCTAGTTGCATAAGATTAGTAGGGGACAATGCCGACTGGAAACATTCTGCCAGAGGCTTCAGGTCATATTGCATAAATAAACTGCAGAGCTAGGAGTGGAGTATGTCCTTTGGACCTAGCGCCTGGTTTACCCTTTCCTTGCCTTCGGAATTTGGACTGAATAGAACCCACCACCACGTGATTCATTTCCTCACTTTCAGAATTTCTGTTGGATTTTGCAGTGATTCTTGGAACTCAGAAGCATGAGGGGATCTCCTCAAGGGAGGAGCGGTGGAAATAGGAACTGAATGGCTTCGTAGAGGAGTTGGACATTTGAGGAATTATCAACCCTAACTCCTTGGGACTAATCTGGTATGCATGCTTCTCAAAGATGTTGCTTCTACTCAAGGAAAATTACCAAGTACTATGAGGAGGTTAATTGGATGTACAGAAAAATAAATAAGGGATCTTGAAGAGTGTGCGGTTTAAAGGTATCTTGGGGTCCAATTTCAAATTAATTGATGGTTTCAACAAACTCTATCCTGCCCACTCTCTAGGGCACAGGACATAGCGTAGCCCAAGGCAGGGCACGGACTATGAGGGGCTGGAGAGAGAGAACACTGAGCTCAGAAATCCTTGGATTTCCTTTGGCCTTTCCCACACACCTCAGTAG
The DNA here is from genome assembly GCF_050624435.1 of Tenrec ecaudatus. Taxonomy (NCBI): domain Eukaryota; kingdom Metazoa; phylum Chordata; class Mammalia; order Afrosoricida; family Tenrecidae; genus Tenrec; species Tenrec ecaudatus. The sequence continues at coordinate 80,207,141 of NC_134546.1, forward strand.
GAAGAGGGGAGTCTGAGCTCTATCACTTTCTGTTTATAAGACAAGGGCTCCCTCACTTGCAAATTATTCTCAGGCACTTGGGTACAATTTTACCCTTAGGCTTGGAAAGCTATCGGTTCTCTTCACACTCGGCTGTGAGCCTCTTGGGGATCAGAGCTGCGGTCTAAAGATGCTACTGCTATTTTGTTCTCCTGTCCCTGGTGACAGTTCCCCAAGGTGAGAGATTCAGATATCTGACCTGGGTATATGGGGATGAGTGTGACTTCAAGTGACTGGCAGTTACCATCTGTTTTTGTTTTCAGGCATCCTGTCACAGGTACCACTTCAGGAGACAGGTCCAGGAGTGGTGAAGCTCTCTCAGAAGCTGTCCCTCACCTGCACTGTCTCTGGTGTCTCCATCACAAGCAGTGGTTACTGCTGGAACTGGATTGGCCAGCACGCAGGGAAGGGGCTGCAGTGGATGGGAGAGATATGCTATGAGGGTAGTACATATTATAACCCATCCTTCCAAAGCCGACTCTCCATCACCAGAGACACATCGAAGAATCAGTTCTCCCTGCAGTTGAGCTTCGTGACTGCTGAGGACATGGCCATGTATCACTGTGCAAGGAACACAGTGAAGGGAAGTCTGTGTGAGCCCAGACACAAACCTCTCCTGCAGAGGAGACACTGGGCAGCAGGTGGAACGTGGGACCCACTGAGCACACACACCCAGGCCTAGACAGGCACAGATGGATGACAGGGAGGATTTCCTGTTGGAATTAGGACCTTTTTTCTTTGCTATCAGAATCTCCAGAGACAATTTTGCCTTTCTGGTTTTTCTCTTTCTCTAAATTTTCTCCTTGCTGCAAGATTGAAAGGAAGAACTAGCATTCTCTGTTTGCAGTGCTAATATTAAAAGTGACGCTGACCTTCATTATCATCCTCTATGCCCCATTTCCTTTGTGAGAAATAGACTCTCATCCTCACACTATCTGTGACTCAAAATCTGTTGACAACGAGATACAGGCATGTGCAGATTCCTGCGTGCAGTGCATGATTTTAAATGCCCTGAGCTCATGGCTCTATTAAAGTGCATGTTCGGGTCTCTGGAGGTGTCTGTCTGCATTATTCCCTGTGCGCTGTGGGTAGTGGTTGACTCATGTTCTCTATGTCTGAGAAAATAATTGTGGAGACATCTGGGTCTAAATTTGTGACCTGTCCTTAGTGATGCATGCTACCCCTTGTCTCTGTTTATGCTGAAGCAATGCTTCCAGTTATAGAGAGCCCCATACTGACAAGGGGTGAACTGGAATGTCATCTCTGGTGGGAGGATTCATAAATAAGGTCATTCAACAGAGTCACAATGAAGGGAACACTCATTGGAAGGACAGCTTTGATTCCAAAAGATAGTAAATGAGTCACAAGAGGAGGAAATAGCAGACCAATATGTCAGAATGCTCTTTATTCTCATTGAGAACAGCGAGACTTCTCACATATTTGAAGAGGACATCCTGTTTTACAGAGTGTCACCAAAATAGGGAAACACTCAGTTAGATGCACAGATAGAGCGGCTGCAAAAATGGTCTCAAAATTAAGAGCAAGTGAGGATGTTTCAGGACTTGGCAGTTTAGTTATTTGTTCTGCTGTGCACAGAACCATTGTGAGTAAAACTGACGCAAAAGCACCCAATAACATCTTTGATGGAGTGAAGTGCAGAAAATTGAGATCTATTTTGGTCAGTCAAGTGTAATTAACTAAAATTATCATAAATTATGCCATTTAAAAATTAAAAATTGTTAAAATTATTTAACACGTAAAGTACAATAAATATATCATTTCTAATTAAGTTACAACTACATGCCTTGCAAATAATTAGGAACTCAAAGTGCAGTACATAAGTAATAAATACTATAAAGAAATAAATATTACATAAAAGTTCACTCTCCCTGGTGGCATAGAGGATTTCACATTGGGATGTTAAGTGCAAGGTCAGCAGATAAAATGCACCAGACATCCTGAGGGAGACAGATGAGGCTCTCCAGAGTTTTGCAAGGATTGCAAATTATATAATCCAAATTCATAGGAGGGAATAGTGTCAGAGCTTAAACTGTGAGACTCTGACCTGAAGAAGGCTGTGGATGACAGAGGAAGCTCAAACACATTTGCAGGATCTTCACAGGGAATACACCTCCAGTGATTTTCCTCTCACCATGACTGAGGGGTGGAACAAGCTGGCAGTCAGAGAGTATTGAAGAGATAGCTGTAGAAGGTTACATCTGACTTGGATGGTTACAAACTTGTCATTTGATCTCCCCTTTGATATTCTTTGTGATTAATCTGGGTTTTAATATTTTCTGGTTCTGTTTTATACACTGAGAATTTATTTCTGCTGTGCTCAGTCATTGTTGGTAGCATTTTTGACTCTCTTGATATCTTTCTCTATGTTTTTCAATTTATGTAGTGAAGAATGGGTGAATCTACAAAGACAATAAGGGTTCCTGGGGGCTTCAGCAAGAGAGGTGGGGAGAAAAGGGAAGTTGAGAGAAAGGAGTTCAACAAGGAAGAACACGTTTTCTAACTGATGGTCGTAGTAACTGTGAACACTGCTTCCACGATTGAACTATAGAATGGTATGATGTTTGGATTAGATCTTAATAAAATAATTTTTTTAAAGAAGTAGAACATTCAAAGATATTAGTTGTGGGACAAATGTAAAACATTTTTATTTTGAACACTTCAAAATCATTTTAATAAAACAATATTACACATTAAATAATAAGTCTAATATTGATATAGTTATCTAATATATCTCATTTAAATTTTTGCCAATTTTTCAGTTAAAAAATTGTATAGTGCCTAAAGCCCTAAGGAGCCATTCTACTCTGCTCTAGATGGTCAGTATAAGTCAGAATTCACTTGGTGCCAGTGGGATATAGTTATTGACCTTCCAATAGCTAGTTTGTTTTCTATGTATTCTGTAATTTGTTTAATCACAAAATACTATTGTCAGGAATTGTTCTTTCCCCCCATTATCGTGGTTTCCATAGAATTTCTTACATTGTGTTTTTAGGTTAATGAGGCCATCTTTTTCTGTGACATCATTTATGGTATTATAATACCTTTACTAACATTTTGATGGTCTTCCTTTTAAATATACTTTTCTAGTGTGCTTCAATTGACAAGGTAGCTTGATAAAAATAACCATATTCTTCCTTCCATTTGCATTTTTTCCTTCTTTTGCAGTGTAAGGACGTCTTAACAGTATATTTAGGTTAAAACCATGTCCGAGGTCACCAGCAAAAGCTCAGTTTACACACAGGCATTGTATACAACAGCAGTTTGCTCACCCAGGGAAGAGACAGAGTTGGCTCATCATAAGGAGTGGACACCAGTCTCCACAGGCAGCAGTCTCACTCTGTGGCCAGTGCATGGATGGAGGTCTACAAGCATCCCTTGTATGTGCTGCAGTTGAACAGTGTTCCCTCCTCACCAGCACAGATAACGAAATAGGGTTGTGCTATGAGGTGGAATCTACTGGAAGGCAGTGAGCTGATTTTGCTATTGTTCTTGTTTTGTATATTCCATGTAATGTGTATAATAATCAGTTTTGGGAATGTTAGCATGTGTTCAGAAGAAAGTAAAAAAGGTATGTTGTAGGATGCCAGCGACTAAAGAGCGATTTTGGATCCAGAAGCCTTGGGAAAGGCAGTCAGACAGCAAGGCCGATTCCAGTAGCCAGACTGACACATTTGGTCCAAAGCACACCTGGGTCTATGATGGACTCTGGGGAAGGACAGCAAACTGCACTTGGACTGCCTGCTTCCTCAATTTCCCATTCCTATTTGGGTTTGTATCTCAGATGTATTTTGTCATTGTGGGTAACATTCTTGATATTTTGTTAGTTTTTTTGTTTGTTTTACATTAGATGAAACCCAGAATGGATGAACATATACAGATAGCAAAGAGAATAAGAGATTCTGGGGCCTACAGTGGGGGCTGGGATCAAAGGGAGCTGATGCCAAGGAGTTCAATAAGGAAGAGGGTGTTTTGAAACTAATTTTGGCAGCAAATATACAAATACTGCTTGATACACTTGAACTATGAATTGATATGTTTATTAGCTCCAAATAAATCGGTTTTGGGGTAAAAATGAGAAAATAAATATTGAAGACTTTTCAATTGCTAATAATATTTATTTTGCAATTATTCCTTTTATATTTATTTTTTTAATCTTTTTATTGGGGCTCATAATGCTCTTATCACAGTCTGTACATACATCAATTGAGCAAAGCACCCTTATACATTCGTTGCACTCGTCATTCTCATAATTCACCTTCCACTTGTGTTCCTGGAATCAGCTCGGTTTCCCTTTTTTCCCCCCCATCCCCCTCCCTCCCCGATCCCACCCCTGGTCCCTTGATAGTTTATAAATACTTATTATATCTTATCTTACACTCCCCGGCATCTCCCCTCACCTGCCTCCCCATTGCCCATCTCCAAAGAGGAGGGTACACATAGATCTCTGAGGTTGGTTCTCCCTTTCTACACCCCCTTTCCTCCTGGTGTCGCCACTCCCACCGCTGGTGTTGAATGGTTCGTCTGTCCTAGATTCCCTGTGTCTCCAGATCCCCACTGCACCGCTGTATATCCTCTGGTGTAACCAGGTCCGCAAGGCAAGGTAGAATTGGGTCATGATGATTGGGAGGGGAGGAAGCGTTCAGGAACTAGAGGAAGGTTTTGAGTTTCATTGTTGCTACACTGAACCCTGAATGGCCCATCTCCTCCACACTACCCCTCTGGAAGGGGTGTCCAACTGTCTACAGATAGTATTTTAAATTCAAATTCTGCTTATATAATCATCTCTTTTCTGGTTCAATATTTCAGCTTGCTTTTTAAAGTGTTGTAAAATCAAGGCTTTTCATCAGTTTCTGATTATGTGTGAAAAAATTATCTTTCACTTTGTAACTTATTTTTCTCATGATACATGTATAGGCAACAAAATATTTTCAACATTATTCTCCTGCATAATTCAGTGGCATTAGATTAATCATTATGTTCAAAAATTGCCAACAGCGCTTTTTCGCAACGGGTTTGCCGCCAGAATATAGGTGTCGGTGAAAACCATCGCAAAAGCCAAAGCCAAAATGGGAAAGGAAAAGACCCATATCAACATTGTCATCATTGGTCATGTCGATTCTGGCAAGTCCACCACAACTGGTCACCTGATCTACAAATGTGGTGGGATCGACAAGAGAACCATCGAAAAATTCGAGAAGGAAGCTGCTGAGATGGGGAAGGGCTCCTTCAAGTATGCCTGGGTCTTGGATAAGCTGAAAGCCTAATGGGAACGTGGCATCACCATTGATATTTCCCTGTGGAAATTTGAGACCTGCAAGTACTATGTGACCATCATCGATGCCCCCGGACACAGAGACTTCATTAAAAACATGATTACAGGAACATCACGGGCTGACTGTGCTGTCCTCATCGTTGCTGCTGCTGTGGGTGAATTTGAAGCTGGTATCTCCAAGAATGGGCAGACCCGTGAGCATGCCCTTCTGGGTTACACACTTGGTGTGGAACAGTTAATTGTTGGTGTTAACAAAATGGATTCCACTGAGCCACCCTACAACCAGAAGAGATACGAGGAAATTGTTAAGGAAGTCAGCACCTACATTAAGAAAATTGGCTATAACCCTGACACAGTAGTATTTGTGCCAATTTCTGGTTGGAATGGTGACAACATGCTGGAATCAAGTGCTAATATGCATTGCTTCAAGGGGTGGACGGTTACCCGCAAGGATGGCAATGGCAATGGGACCACACTACTGGAAGCTCTGGATTGCATCCTGCCACCCACCCGCCCAACTGACAAGCCCCTGCGCCTGCCTCTCCAGGACGTCTACAAGATTGGTGGTATCGGGACTGTTCCTGTGGGCAGAGTGGAAACTGGGGTTCTGAAACCTGGAATGGTGGTCACCTTTGCTCTAGTCAATGTTACCACTGAAGTGAAGTCTGTTGAAATACACCATGAAGCTTTGAGTGAAGCTCTGCCTGGGGACAATGTAGGCTTCAATGTCAAGAACGTCTCTGTAAAAGATGTTCACCGTGGCAATGTGGCTGGTGACAGCAAAAATGACCCACCAATGGAAGCAGCTGGCTTCACTGCTCAGGTGATAATCCTGAACCATCCAGGTCAGATCAGTGCTGGACACGCACCTGTGCTGGACTGTCACACTGCCCACATCACTCGCAAGTTTGCTGAGCTCCAAGAGAAGACTGATGGCCGTTCAGGCAAGAAGTTGGAAGATGGCCCCAAGTTCTTGAAGTCTGGTGATGCTGCCATTGTTGATATGGTGCCTGACAAGCCCATGTGTGTGGAAAGCTTCTCTGACTATCCTGCTCTGGGTCATTTTGCTGTCCGAGACATGAGACAAACAGTTGCTGTGGGTGTCATCAAGGCAGTGGACAAAAAGGCTGCTGGAGCTGGCAAGGTCACCAAGTCTGCCCAGAAGGCTCAGAAGGATAAATGAATATTACCCATCACACCTGCCACTCCAGTCTTAATCAGGGGTGGAAGGACAGTCTCAGCACTGTTTGTCTCCATTGGCCATTTAAGTTTCATAGTAAAAGACTGGTAGATGATAACAATGCATCGTAAAACTTTCAGAAGGAAAATAATGTTTGTGGACCATTTGTTTCTTTTTTGTGTGGCAGTTTTAAGTTATTAGTTTTTAAAATCAGTACTTTTTAAAAGGAAAACAACTTGACCAAAAATTTGTCACAGGATTTTGAGACCCATTAAAACAAAGTATAATGAGAAAACAAATTGCCAACAGCTGTAAAATTTCCTATCACACACATCACAGAAACACAGGAAATAGAATTCTGACTCGATAATTTCCTCCTTAACATGGAATAAATAGATGGACATGTCTGATTAGAGCACATGGGAGCAAATAAAGGGGGAGGAAGAGAAAGTGGAGCACATCCTGGCCTACTGATCCTTGAGGACATTATTCCCACTTAGAGTGGCCAATCCAAAGAGAAGAGCATAGGGCCGGTCCCACTATGAGACATGACATCTCTCACTGACTCATAGCCCTACATAGGACAACATTGGAGACATAGTGTGGGGATTTGAGGCCAAACTCAAAGGGCATGCAACAGAACACCAAGGGGAACAGAGCAATGAAGTCCAAACTACCAAAGTAGCAAAACTAGACATTGGGGCATGGCACCAAGGCATGGCACCCCATCAGACTCCACCGGAAAATACTCCTAAAGGCCAACAAAGAGTCCCTGAACTGACTACAGGCTCTTATTTGTTCTTGTAGTTGTTTTGTTTTCTTTTGTTGCTTTGTTTTCTCTGTCCTGATTTTGTGCATGTTATTATCTCCGCAGATTTGTCTAAATAAGATAGGATGGATAAACAATCTGGAGGAGAAAACAACAGGACCAACAGTTCCTGGGGGATACGGGAGAGGGTGTTGGAGGTGGGGAAGGAAGTGTTGTTAACAAACCCAGGGACAAAGGAACAACCAGGGATCCAAATCTGTGGTGAGGAGGGTGAAAATGGCCTGGTAGGGCATGATCAAGGGTAATGTAACTGAGAGGAATTACTGGAAACCAAATAAAAGCTGAGCATGATAGTTGGACAAGAGGAAATTAAAGGAAACAGAGCAAAGAACTAGGAGGCAAATGGTCATGTATAGAGGTCTAAATAAAGGCATGAACATATGTAAATATATTTATATGTGAGGTTGGGGAAATACATATATGTGCACATATTTATAGGTTTAGTATTAAGTAGCAGATGGACATTGGGCCTCCACACAAGTACTCCCTCAATGCAAAAATACTTTGTTCGATTAACCTGGCATTCCATGATGCTCACCTTCCCAACACAATCACTGAAGACAAAGCGGTTGCATAAGCAAATATGGTGAAGAAAGCTGATAGAGCCCAGCTATCAACAGATCTAACATCTAAGATCTTAAAGACTTGAAGGTAAACAAGCGGTCATCTAGCTGAGAAGCAACAAAGCCCACATGTAAGAAGCACAACAGCCGGTGTGACCGTGAGGTGACAAGGGAATCAGGTGTCAGGCATCAAAGAACAAAAATCATACCATTGTGTGCTCACCTCCCCAATACAATCACTGAAGACAAATGGGTGCATCAGCAAAAGTGGTGAAGAAAGCTCGTGGTGCCTGGCTATCAAAAGATATAGCATGTGGGGTCTTAAAGGCTTGAAGGTAAAAAAGCGGCCATCTAGCTCAGAAGTTACATGCCCAAATGGAAGAAACACATCAGCCTGTGAGATCACGAGGTGTCAAAGGGATCAGGAACCAGGCATCAAAGAACAAAAAAAATCATATCATTGTAAATAAGGGGGAGTGTAGACTGGGGACCCAAAGCCTCTCTGTAGGCTCTTACAGAAGGGGTGGGGAGAAGAGACGAACCAGTCAGGCTGTAGTGTAGCAATGATGAAACATACAACTTTCCTCTGGTTCCTAAGTGTTTCCTTCCCCCATCCCACTCTCATGATGATCCCAGTTCTACGCTACAAATCTGACTAGATCAGAGATGGTAGACTGGTACAGATAGGAACTCATAACACAGGGAACACAGGATGGATGATCCCTTCAGGACCAGTGGTGTGAGTGGTCATACAGAGAAAGTGGAGGAAGGGTAGGGTGGAAAGGAGGAACCAATTACAAAGATCTACATATAACCTCCTCGTTGGGGGATGGACAACAGAAAAGTGGGTGAAGAGAGAAATCAGACAGTGTAAGATATGACAAAATAATAATAATTTTTAGATTATCAAGGGTTCATGCAGAAGGGGAAGTGGGAAGGGAGGAGAAAGAGTAAGGAGCTGATATCAAGGGCTCAGGTGGAAAGCAAATGTTTTGAGAATGCTGATGGCAACAAATGTACAAGTGTGCTTGACACAATATATGTATGTATAAATTGTGATGAGTTGCATAAATCCCCAATAAAGTGGTTTTTTAAAAAAACATGGAATAAATAACACTGTTACTTTCTTGCTTCAATTATTTTGAATAGAAGTGTGCTTTAAGTCATTTTCTCTTCCTGTGGAAAGAATTGAGCCTAAACTCTTGTGTTAGTCTGGGTACTTGAGAGAACGAAATCCACAGAAACTCATGTATAAGAGAGTTTTATACAAAGGTTAAGTGCACATCAAGAAAACATCCCGACCCAGTGCTGTCCAAATCCCAAAGTCCAACATTAACCCATTAACCCATATGCAAAACACCAGTCCACAAAGACCTCTTCTATCTCACACTAACTTATCTCTGCTAACTTCAGGTGGAAAACTGAGTCAGTGAATGGTTAAACATCTCATTGCTGGCAGGGGTCTCTACATGGCTGCTTCAGCACCATGGCTGCATATGGGTAGGTCCATGTGGCTTCTCCTTGGGGATGTCTTCCAGGAAGTCAGCATTGAAAGCTGAAGTAGGGAACTGCTAAGGCAGCTTCACCCTGGTCTGACCATTAGAAAGCAATAAATCTGAGAACTAGAAAGGCGAGGCTCACTGAGCCATTTATCCCTCCACCCTTCAATTAACCCCACATGTGCCAGGTTGGCACAATAAACTTACTACCTCAACTCTGCAATAACGTTATTGTCTTTCAGGCAGATTTCTTTCTTAATCCGTATTTTATTGTGGAATATATTTCAATAAAATATCTATATAAATATCTATATATATAGATCATTCTTCCTCCTGCTGTATCCAATCCAGATTCTTTGCAAGATGTAGCACTCTCTACCTCCAAAGCTGTTTACAGAGAAAGAGAGTCAGTGTGAGTATAGACAGAAAACTATCCTCAGGGAGAAAGGTGAATTACAGGGGTGCTAAGGACCCACCAGTTCTGGACCAAATGAAGAAAGAAGTGAGGACAGGAGCCTGTGTAAGGACTTCAGTGTCTGATCTGGTCAGCTAGAACTGCTGTGCTGACCACTATGGTAGCTCTGCTGCCTCAAACATGGTGAGGATAGAGATTATCTTTAATTTCAGTAGATGGGGATGGACATAAAGCTACATTGAACATAAAATCTGCACTGATGTTCATATGATTGGTAAAGTGAAGATCTCATAGAGAGGACTGTGTTCTCCCAAGGACTCCACCAGCATCGCTTTTCTAGTCTGAGGTCCAGAGCTACAGGCTCCATTTAGGCCTTTCCACCTTTACATATAAGTGCACCTCCCAAATGCAAATAACAGTCCCATGAAACCACAGCATGCATGTACTTAAATTCATATTCCTTCTCACCATGGAGAGCATTTTCTGGGTGACACAAATCTTATCCACATGAACATGAATTGTGTGTGGGTTTTCTTCTTTCTGGTGGCGACTCCGGGAGGTGAGTGCTTCAGGGATTCATTCAAACATGATGTCTGGGGAGGCAGCATCTGAGCACATGACTCACTGTATCTCTTTATCCCCAGGTGTCCTGGCCCAGGTGCAGCTGCAGGAGTCAGGCCGTGGACTGGTGAGGCCCTTACAGATCCTGTTTCTCACCTGTCCTGTCTCTGGATTATCTTTAACCAGCTATCATGTGCAGTGGATCCGCCAGGCTCCAGGAAAGGGACTAAAGTGGGTTGGTGGAATATGGAGTGATGGGAGAGCATTCTATAATCCAGCTCTCCAGTCACGAGTCACTGTCACCAGGGACATGTCCAAGAGCCACGTTTATTTAAAACTGAACTCTGTGAATCCTGATGACAAAGCCACGTATTACTGTACTAGAGACACAGTGATGGGAAGTCAGTGTGAGCCCAGACACAAACCTTAGTACATCAGGTCATGGTTTCAGCAGATGTGAAAGAGACAAGTCAGTTATGTTTTCCTCTCAGAAACTGTGGTTTCCCCACCTTGTCAGCACCTCTCTAGGGACCACCAAGCACAGTGACTCTAGCAAACCTTCATGTTTCTGAACCTGCCTTCTTTTCAGTAGAATGGGCTTTCTCTGTTTCACCATTTCTCCAAAGGCAGACTTCAAAGTAATAGGTATCGATGAAATCTCAGTTTACAATTCAGGGTACTACCTAGTACTGTTTGTTGTCAAGGTTAGAAATTAAAAAAAAAAAACAAAACTCACTGCCATCCAGTTCATGACAATTTATAGTGATACCCTGTGGGTTTCTGAGATTCTAACTGCTTATAGGAGTAGAAATCCCTGTCTTTCTTCTTTGGAGTGGGCACTGGCATGCAGATTTCAGCCCAACATATAACCACTATGCCACCAATCTCATTATAAAAATATTAATGTAGGAAAAAATTATCATTTTTCTCCAAGCCATCAGATGGAGGCTCAATATTTCCATTCTAGTGAACACTCATAAGTGTATTTTTATGTAATCTAGAAAGACCTAAATAATACTGAATATATTGAATTGTTAGGTACCATTGAGTTGGCTTCAACTCTGAGATCCCATGTACAACAGGATGAAATGCTTCCCAGAAGTGCACTATGCTCACAATCATTCCTCCATTTGGACTCATCGTTGCAGCCTTTGTTACAATCCATCTCCTTGAAAGACTCTCTCTTTTTCATTGACAGTCTACTTTACCAAGCACAAGACCATACTCCGGGTTGTGGTCCTGCTAATGACATGCTCAAATAAGGGACATAAAGTCTTACTTGAATGCTTGGTTCTGGTACATATTAGTCCTCAAATAGATGTTTCTTTATAAATGTTTAAAGAGGACTTGGGCAGCAGATTTGCCCAGGGAAATGAATCACTTGTCTATGGCTTCTGTCAATAGTGACTGGAGATCCAAGTAAGATGAAATCCTTGACAACTCAATCTTATCTCCATTTTTCATGACACTTTTATTGGTCCCATAGTGAGGATTTTGGTTTTCTTTCATGGACTCGTAATCTGTAGTTAACACACCAGTCCCTGGTCTGAATCAGTAAGTTTCTCAAGGCATACTACCTTATGGCACGTGGTATTATGTTATCTGTGTACTACAGGGTATTAATAAGGCTTGCTCCAATCTTATTTCTGTGCTTTTTCATATTTAGGACTTCTTAGATTATTTTCTCAGCAAAGCATGATGCTTAGAGAAATTACTGAAGTTTTCGATGATGTCATATTACTATCATGCACGATTAGCATCCATTTAAGAAACAAATGAGAAATCACACCCCAGATTGCACCTAGCATACATGATAAAAATGATTCCTTGAAAGAGTTGAAAATTCTTCTAGGAAAATGTAGCCAGAAACTTAGTAACCACCTATTCAAAGTAAAGATCTCAACACAAACAAACAACACACCCTGCAAAACTAACAAATAAGCCTACTTCCGGGAAGATGGCGACGGAGTGACACACACCAGAGGGACTCCGCAGAATCCAGCCCAGGAGAGTTGCTCAGAGTGAAATTCAACGCCACTGGATCACAGGAGGTGCATCATAATGATAAGTAGGCACAGATCCACGGGGTTTTGAGGGGCTGGGGGCTTTTGGCTTACTTCAGTGGAAGCCGGCTGGGGCTCGACCCTAGTTCAGATGCCGGATCTGCCCAAGCCGGGACCATTTGGAGCCTGTAGCAGTCAGCACAGCCACAGTTTTTTCCCTATCTGCCTCAGGGCAGGAACAGGACTCTTGCGGCTCCACCGGCAGGGATCAGGGTTCATCTACATTGTTGCTTCTGTTTGCGTCTCTGATTTATATTCCCACACAGCCTTGGAGGGCTGCGCAGGGGCTTTTTCAAGGCACAGCCGCAGCCGCAGCCGCGCCACGTGGTCTGAGCAGGGAATAAACCCAAACCCCCAAAGCTCCATAGGCAGGGATCAAGCTTCAGCTACACGGCGGCGTCTGTTAACATCTCTGCTCTCTGTCCCCCCATTTCTCTGGGGGCGGCTCAGCAGTTTTCTTGCGACCCTTCTTGGGGCTCAGCTGCGAACTACCGCTGGGGCTTGGGGCAGGGAGTAAGCCCTTGTAGATCCACAGGCAGGGAGTGGGACTCAGCTACATAGTTTCTTTTGCTTCCCTCGCTTCCCTGTACACCTGCACAGTCTAGTCTCACTTTTTGATTTTTCTCACCCCCCTTGTTCCTGCCCTGCTCTCTCATACCCCATTGCTGACTTACGGGGCACTTCCATTGCCCTAGGGCATTTGTGCCTGGGTCACACCCAGCTAGGTGAGCCCCACCCTGCATAGATAGCCCAAGGCTAGGGTAAGGCCTGCTTGCTTTCCAGGGGATACTCCTCAGACTTCTCACCAGGGAGTTCATGCCTGTGTACCTGGGGACATAAGGCAGCTCAGCCAACACTTATCAATATTCAAACCAATAGCAGGAACTTCAGCCCAGCCTCTGCAACACTGGTGCAGGCAGTCGATCTGCCATCTGGGGCACTCCCCTGATAGGGAAGCCACAGGAAGATAAAGTGGTAGGTTAATCCCATAGCAAAATCAGCTGTAGGCAGATGGAAAAAGAATTCCTATAAGTCTTCCAGAGAGAGACTAGAAAATGGCACCTGGTCCCTCAAAAACAACTCAACGCAAACAGCCATCACCCCCAACGACCTCAACGAAAAAACAGGAGAAACAAAAGGCAAAGGAAGAAGATGTCCTGAACATAACAACATACATAGAAGAAGCAGACATTGAGATGCCATACAAAGAAGCTCTCAGAATGGTGCTTGGAGCGATGCAGAATATGAGGGAAACACAACAGAAAAAGGATGAAATGATAGAGGAGATAAAAGACATATACCAAAGGAAAATACAGGAGCTTGAGGAGCAGGTAACGAAAAACTATAGCAGAATCATGTTCCTTGAGAATCGATTGGAGGAATCAGAGAACCGCATCAGTGTCGTGGAGGACAGCCAAGCAGACTTTAATAAACGTGAACAAAAATCTAATAAGAGCATCAGAGAAGCCGAAGAAAACCTAAGAGCTATGTCTGATGCTATGAAGCGGAACAGCATTAGAATTATTGGCCTACCGGAGGAAGACACAACAAAGAAGTCATCTGCAACAATAGCGAGAGAATTCTTGGAGGAAAACTTCCCCAGCCTAATGAATGAAAACCAAGCAACCATCCAGGAGGCTGAAAGAACACCAGCACGACGGGACCCCAAGAAGAAATCACCAAGGGACATAATAGTTAAACTTTCAAACTTTGAGGAAAAGGAGAAAATCATGAGAGCAGCTAGGGAAAAGCAAGCAATCACATATAAAGGTTCCCACATAAGGATATGCTCAGACCTATCAGCAGAAACTATGAAAAAAAGGAGAGAGTGGAGTAACATATTCCAAAAATTGAAAGAAAACAACGCAAATCCAAGAATACTCTACCCAGCCAAATTATAGATCAAGATCGATGGAGAAGTAAAAGTCTTCCCAGACAAGGAAAAACTCAAAAAATACGTTACAACAAACCCAGCCTTATAAAAGATCCTCGCCGACTCAGTATGGGCAGAAGAACAACACTCACCAAGCACAAATAAGACACCAGCATATAGAACAACCTCACCCAGAGCACAACAAAGAGAAAACAGACACCAAGATAGCAATGGCTTAAGGATGAAAAGAAGTCAAGAATGATACACATACAAAACACACACTAATGAGAAAGTAAAGTAGGAAAACTCCCAACACAAAAAGTATAAAATGGCATCACAGAGTCCACACATGGAGATAATAACCCTGAATATCAATGGCCTGAACTCAGGCATTAAAAGACTGAGACTAGCAGAATGGCTTAGAAAACACAACCCATCAATTTGCTGCCTACAGGAGACACACCTCAAGGCTACAGAAAAAAATAGGCTGAGAATCAAAGGCTGGAGAAGGACCTACCAAGCAAACAGCAATACAAAAAAAGCAGGGGTTGCAATCCTTATCTCGGATAAAGTTGACCTCAAAGTGCAAACCATAAAAAGAGATAAGGAGGGACACTATATAATGCTCAAGGGAATGATAGACAATGAACCACTAAGCATTGTAAACATATATTCCCCGAATGAGATACCAGCTCAATACGTGAACCAAACACTCCAAAAGATTCAGAAAGAAATCACAGACTCGACAATTATAGTGGGTCACTTCAACACACCACTCACTGAGAAAGATAGATCACAGGGAAAGAAACTCAACAAGGAGACTAGAGAGCTAAACTCCACAATTAGACAATGTGACCTAATAGATATTTACAGAGCTTTTCATCCAAATACAAAAAAGTTCACATTCTTTTCAAGTCCCCATGGCACATATTCGAAGATAGACCACATGCTGGGGCATAAGGCAAATCTACATAAATTTAAGCACATTGAAATAATACAGACCTCTCTCTCTGACCACTGTGCCATAAGACTGGAAATCAACAAAAGGAAGACAAAGAAAATAAGAGCAAATAATTGGAGGATGAATAACTCTTTACTGCAAAAGGAGTGCATACTGGTGCAGATCCGAGACGAAATCAGGAAATTTCTCGAAACCAACGAAAATGAGCACACGACGTACCAAAACTTATGGGACACAGCAAAGGCAGTCATCAGTGGAAGGTTCATAGCAATACAAGCTCACATGAGAAAGGAAGAGAGACTCATGACGGATACGCTGACACAAAATTTACAAAAACTAGAGCTGAGTCAGCAGGACAACCCTACTAATAGCAAAAGAAAAGAAATTATAAAAATCAGGGCTGAGATTCAGGAGAGGGAAAATAAAAAAACTATGGAAAAATTAATATCGCTAAAAGTTGGTTCTTTGAAAAGATAAACAGGATCGATAGACCATTGGCAAACCTAACCAAAGAAAGGAGGGAACAAATATCAATAGCAAGAATAAGGGATGAAAGAGGGGTCATTACAACAGACCCTAATGAAATCAAAAGGATAGTTACACAATACTATGAAGGATTGTACTCCAATGAATTCAGCAATTTGGAAGACATGGACAAATTCCTGGAAAAACAATCCCTCCCTAGACTATCCTCGGTGGACATCAAGAATCTCAACAGACCCATCGCAATAGAAGAAATAGAAAAGGTTATCAAGGGATTACCAACAAAAAAATCCCCTGGACCAGATGGATACACTGGAGAATTCTATCAAGCATTCAGGGAAGAACTAATACCAATCCTACACAAACTTTTCCAGAACATAGAAAAAGATGGCAAACTCCCAAACTCCTTCTATGAAGCTAGCATAACTCTGATACCCAAACCAGGCAAGGATCCCACAAGAATCGAGAACTACAGACAAATATCCCTAATGAACATTGATGCAAAAATCCTTAACAAAATACTAGCCAATAGAATACAAAAGTATATAAAACAAATAATTCACCATGACCAAGTGGGATTCATACCAGGGATGCAGGGATGGTTCAACATACGAAAGACCATTAGTATTATTCGTCACATTGACATGAAAAAGTATAAGAATCACATGATAATATCAATAGACGCAGAAAAAGCATTCGACAACATCCAACACCAATTCCTGTTTAAAACACTAGCGAAAATAGGAATGGAAGGAAAGTTCCTCAAGACAATACAAGCTATATATGAAAAACCAACAGTCAAAGTCATAGTCAATGGAGAAAAGACTAACACAATCCCACTGAAAAAGGGAACCAGACAAGGATGCCCCTTGTCTCCACTCCTATTTAATATCGTGCTGGAGGTTTTAGCTAACAGCATAAGGCAAAGAAGTGACATCAAAGGTATTTGTCTGGGGAAGGAAGAGGTGAAACTATCATTATTTGCAGATGATATGATTTTGTATATGGAAAATCCCAAAATTTCCACAAGGGGAGTACTGGAAGCAATAGAGGAGTTTGGCAGAGTGGCAGGATACAAGATCAACAAACAGAAGTCCATCGGACTGTTATACACATCAGATAAGACCACAGAAGAAGAGATCAAAAAGGTGGTACCCTTCACAATAGCCAAACACAAACTGAAATATCTAGGGATACACTTGACTGAAAAAACAAAAGATCTATATAGGGAAAACTATAGAACACTATTACAAGAAACCAAGAGCGACCTCAACAAATGGAAGAATATTCCATGCTCTTGGATTGGGAGACTTAATATAGTTAAGATGTCAGTTCTGCCAAAGGCACTATATAAGTTTAATGCTATCCCGATACAATTACCATCATCTTTCTTCAAAGAAATGGAAAAACTGATTACCAACTTCATATGGAGAGGGAAGAAGCCCAGAATTAGCAGAGAACTCCTCAAGAAGAAGGACACCGTGGGAGGGCTTGCTTTACCTGGCTTTGGCACATACTATGCAGCCACAGTTCTCAAAACTGCATGGTATTGGTACAATGACAGATACTCAGACCAATGGAAAAGAACTGAAAACCCAGAAATAAAAGCATCAGCATACACACAGCTGATCTTTGACAAGGGCCCCAAATACATCAAATGGGAAGCCAATGCCCTCTTTAACAAGTGGTGCTGGAAAAAATGGATATCAACATGCAGAAAAATGAAGCAAGACCATTATCTCACTCCATGCACAAGAAAAAACTCAAGGTGGATCACAGACCTTGAAGTTAAACCCAAAACTATTAGGGCCATCAATGAGGGAATTGGGACCAACTTGAGAACTTTGGCGCAGGGAATACATAGGAATACAGAAATAGGGAAGGACACAAACACAGAGGAGGCACAAATCGACAAATGGGATATACTGAAGATAAAACACTTGTGTACATCTAAAGAATTCACCAAGAGAGTAATAAGAGAGTCCACAGACTGGGAAAACATCTTTAGCAATGACACATCAGACAAAGGCCTTATTACTAAAATCTACAGTACTCTGCTAGCTTCCAAAAAGAAAAAAAAAAACAATAGCCCACTTGAAAGGTGGGCAAAGGACTTGAACAGAAGTTTCACAGGGGCAGAAATCCGAATGGCCAACAAACATATGAGAAAATGTTCCCGATCTTTAGCCATAAGAGAAATGCAAATTAAAACAACAATGAGGTTCCACCTGACACCCTCAAAGGTAGCCCAATTCAAAAAATCAGAAAGCAACAAGTGTTGGAGGGGCTGTGGGGACACAGGAACTCTCATCCACTGCTGGTGGGACTGTAAGTACGTACAGTCACTATGGAAATCAATCTGGCGATACCTAAAACAGATGGAAATTGAGTTACCATATGACCCAGCAATCCCCCTACTGGGCATATACCCAGAAGAGGCAAGAAACAAACCAAGACCAGACATCTGTGCTCCAATGTTCATTGCGGCACAGTTCACAATTGCAAGGAGTTGGAAGCAACTCAAATTTCCATCAACTGACGATTGGATTAAAAAACTGTGGTATATACATACAATGGAATACTACGCATCACTAAAAAGCAGTGATGAACGTATGAGGCACATAGCGGCATGGGAAGAACTGGAGGAAATCATGCTAAGCGAAGTAAGTCAGGCACAAAAGGACAAGTACAACATGAGTCCGCTGAGGTAAGAATTAAAAAAAATAATTTTTTAAAGCAAAAGTGGCATAGGGAAAAAAGCTACTGTATACATACATTTTAGGGGTGAAGACGGTGTAGTATGGAAGAGACCAGACGAAAACCAGGGATGTACATGGTAGACAATGGTGGAGGAGGTGGGGAAAGGAAAACAAAAGGATGAATACAAGGAAGAAAGGGTAGTGGGGTCAGGGGGCATTAATCCACCCAAGGGGAGGGTATTGTTTATATCTCCACAGGGAATGTGGGACCAGACTTTAACCCAGTGTCACAAGGTGTGAATGCAATATCCCGGTGTGGAGGAGGGAACCGGTGGAGAGGTCTGGGAGGCTGGCCCCAGCATCATAAATTAAGTGGATTCCTGCCCCTCCCCCGAAAAGAATTTGTTCCAAAGGACGACATTGACTCTGCAGCTCTGGGAGATGGACATATTTGATCAGAGCACACAGGAGCAGATGAAGGGGCAGGAGGAGAGAGTGGAGCACAGCCTGGCCCACCAGGCCGTGATGATGATGTTCCTGATTAGAGCAGCCAGTCCACAGAGAGAACAACATGGCTGGCCCTACTATGCGACATGATGCCCCTCAGTGACTAAGGGCGATACAGGGGACAGCACCGGAGACACAGTGTGGGAATTGCACCTGACCTGATCCCACCACGCCGAGGCAAATCACTGGGGGAGTGCAGAGGAACAGCAAGGGAATGGAGTGGCAAGGTCCCCAGCGAATGCTGAAAGTGGACTCTGGGGTCAGGGCGTGGTGCCCTAACAGACTGGACTGGAAAACGCTCCTAAGGGCCAGCAAACGATCCCTGAACTAACTACAAGCTTTTCTCTTGTGAACTGTTTTGTTCTGTTCTTTGTCAGTGGTTTGTTTTTGTTGTTTTGCTGTCTGGTTGTATACTGTTGCTTTGTTTTCCTCTGTCTAGTTTTCGTGCATGCTAGTGACTCCACAAGTCTGTCTGAATAGGACAGGCTGGATGAACTATCTGGAGGAAAAACAACGGGACCGACAGTCCCGGGGGGACTTGGGGTGGGGGGGTAGGGGGCGTAAGGAAGTGGTGTTAACAAACCCAGGGACAAGGGAAAAACATGGGACCCCAAATGGTAGAGAAGGGGTAGTGGCAGGCCTGGTGGGAAATGATCAAGGGTAAGGTTGCTTAGAGAAGAGGTATACTCTAATCTAGCCCAGGTGGCGATGAAGCATGGTAGTAGGGCAGGAGGAAAGTCAAGGGAGATGGAGGAAAGAGCTAGGAGTCAAAGGGCATTCATGGAGGTCTAGACAAAGACATTTACATGCAAATATATATAGGAGGATGGGGAAATAGATATATGTGTCTATATTTATAGGTCAAGTATTAAGGTGGCGGAAGGACCTTGGGCCTCTACTCAAACACTCCCTCAATGCATGAATACCTTCTTTCATTAAATTGGAACTCTATGATGCTCACTCTCCCGACACAACGGCTGGAGCCAAAGTGGGTGAACAAGTAAATGTGGTGAAGAAAGCTGATGGTGCCCGGCTATCAAAAGAGATAGTGACTGGGGTCCTAAAGGCTTGAAGATAAACAAGCGGCCATCTAGCTCAGAAGCAACAAAGTCCACATGGAAGAACACACCAGCCAGTGTGATCGAGTGGTCCCAAAGGGATCAGTTACCAGGAATCAAAGAACAAAAAATCCTATCATTGACTGCACACCTCCATGATAGGATCGCTGAAGACAAATGGGTGCATAAGCAAATGTGGTGAACAAAGCTGATGGTGCCCGGCTATCAAAAGAGATAGTGTCTGGGGTCTTAAAGGCTTGAAGGTGAACAAGCAGCCATCTAGCTCAGAAGCAAATAAGCCCACATGGAAGAAGCACACCGGCCAGTGCAATCACGAGGTGCCCAAGGGACCAGGTATAAGGCATCATGCAAAAACAAAAAGAGATAAGTGTGTGTTTATGTAAGTGTATATATGTGTATATGTATATATGTATATGTATATATGTATATATATATCATATTAAATGAAGGGGGAAGTGCATTGTGGAGACCCAAGGCCCAAGTGTCGGCCAATGGAGATCCCCTCATAGAGGGGTTTAGGAGAGGAGATGGGTTAATTAGGGTGTGAGGTAGTATCGATGAAGAACACAGCTTTCCCCCAGATCCTGGATGCTTCCTCCCCCCAACTACCATGATCCGAATTCTACCTTGCAGGGCTGGATAGGACAGAGGCTGTACACTGGTACATATGAGGACTGGAGGTACAGGGAATCCAGGGTGGATGATACCTTCAGGACCAAGGGTGTGAGGGACGATGCTGGGAGAGTGGAGGGTGAGTGGGTTGGAAAGGGGGAACTGATTACAAGGATCCACATGTGACCTCTTCCCTGGGAGAGGGACAGCAGAGACGGGGGGAAGGGAGACTCCGGATAGGGCAAGATATGACAAAATAACGAGGTATAAATTACCAAGGGCACATGAGGGAGGAGGGAATGGGGAGGGAGGGGAAAAAAAAGAAGAGGACCTGATGCAAGGGGCTTAAGTGGAGAGCAAATGCCTTGAGAATGATTGGGGCAGGGAATGTATGGATGTGCTTTATACAATTGATGTATGTATATGTATGGATGGTGATAAGAGTTGTATGAGTCCCTAATAAAATGTAAAAGAAGAAAAGTGAAAAAAATGAAAAAAACTGTCTCCTTTGAGTTATAAAAATGTGCTACAAAAAAAAAACTAACAAACAAACAAGCAAACAACAAAAAAAACGGAGAAGAATAAAAACCCTGTTTTGAATTTCAGACATGTTGGAGGGAGCAAGCTTGTTCAAGTAGTCTGTGAAAGTGGCAATTTCCAGGTGGTCCAACAAAAGTCCATGCTGTACAGTCCCTCAACCAGCACTCTTTTCCCAGGACTGAAAGATAGAGATGAGCTCTGTCTTCCATCCCCACTCACTGTGGAGGACAGTGGAACCACTTCCTCTCCTGTTCCATGATAGAGTCCCCTCAGGAACCGAGCAAACCTGGCTGAACATAGCATGAGAAAGGCTGTGATTTGTTACATCCCTGTACCTCTGTTGTTGTTTGGGGCCATTTAGTCTGTTTCCACTCATACAGACCCTATGTACAACGGAAGAAATGCTGCCCGCTTGTGTATCGTCCTCTCAATTGTTCTTATATTTGATTCCACTGTTGCAATCTTGATGTCAGTCCATCTTGTTAAGGGTCTTCTTATACACTGACCTTCTCCTGTAGCAGGAATGATGTCCTTCTTGAAGGACTGGTCTCTTCTGACAACATGTCCAACATATGGGACATGAAGTCTCGCCAACCTCGTCTCTAAGGAGCATTCTGGCTGTACTTCTTCCAAGATAACCCTGGAGGTTTTTAATGGGTAAGCCACACAGTTGTTCCTGTTTAAGAGGGAAGCTTTACATTGACCTGGGACCTCGC
Source organism: Tenrec ecaudatus (assembly GCF_050624435.1). Classification (NCBI taxonomy): domain Eukaryota; kingdom Metazoa; phylum Chordata; class Mammalia; order Afrosoricida; family Tenrecidae; genus Tenrec; species Tenrec ecaudatus. Next base: position 80,229,053 of record NC_134546.1, read on the forward strand.
TGTGACGTTCATCTGGGGTGAAGATAAAAGCTCCAGTCCCTCCACTGGGACAGAGATGGATACCAGGTGGGCAGTTTGAATGTCTCGGAAGTTCTTTTCTTCCTTCTTTCAAGACAATATTTTTGAAGGCACCATTTGTGTCATTCACTTCCATCTCCGGCAACTACAGAAGCCAACCTGAGACTGGGGCTCTGAAGGGGGTTAGGGACCATCTTTAGTTTGTTATCCATCCTTTCTCTGAATAAGACTGAACATGCAACAGCTACAACATTTGAACTTTCCATAAATACAACTAGTGCAAACGGAATACTCTCAAGGTCATTTACATATGACCAGCAAAGCAGACAGTCACAGACATGGGAGATTTTCCAGATTAGAGCTCCTCATGAGGGAGTTCAGAAGAATAATGCTCAGCTGTTTTAAACAATTATAGGAATGTTTCCCAAAAAAGCTACATTTAAAAAATGGTGATAGAAGAAATTTTTTTAAATATCTAACAAAACCGATAAAATTTAGGAATAATTCAACAACTCCAAGAACAAATCCAAAAGAGAAACACTAAGAGAGTTGAAATAAATAAGTCTGAAAGATAAAAGTTGTAAAATTGAAACAATGGAAACCTGAATCAATGAGCTTAGACAAATCTCTCAACACTAAATTAAAAGAAATATCTATTTTTAAGAACCCTAATATAAGAATTTTGTGGGACACTTTTAAACGGAACCATTTATATTGATGAACACCTTTGAAGAGAATGGAGAAGAAAAGGACACAAAGGATATATCGTCGGGGAAATGATTTTTTAAAAAGAAAAAAATCTGTTTGAGAACTCAGTAGCATGTGGTATTTTCAATGGCCTCATAAAGCCCACGGGAGAGCTGGGAAACGATAATCTAAACAATACTAGAAAAGATCAACGAGTAAAAAGTAGTAACATTCCATGCTTGTGAGAATGACAATGACCTATCTGTCTTGAAGGAAGGATAGCCAGAATGCTCTTTAGAAGCCAGAATGGGGAGATGTCCTGCCATATACTTTGCATATGTAATGAGGAGGGTCAGTCCCTGGAGAAGCGTGTTGTGCTCTCTTGCTAGGATTTCTGAAACAGGGGTTCAGGTAAAAAGAAAACAAACAACCCTCCACTGTATTGATTCACATGATCTCTGTAAGAATGGGTTCAAACAGAATGGCTGAGGGAATGTCATAGATCAGGACGTGTTCTGTATTGTCAGAATGAGTGAAATCCAACGGGACATCATCTACCAAGAACAGCAGCAACGAGTAATGTGACTTAATATATTTTGGTCTGCGTTTGTTGGCAACTGAATGTATTCTTTAGTGAAGTACTTATTCGTGTCCTTTGTCCATTTTGAGTCTCAAAACTGTACCACATGTTCGGTCCCAACTGATATTTAGATAGATGTTAAGATATGGAAAGAGGCGTGAACTCCCCAGAGAATGTGCTGAGAAATGTGAAAATAGGGTAGCATAAATGTCTACTATTAGTCAGGGTTTCTATGAAATCACATTTTATTTTCTCTATGCTCACTGTGGACCAACAGTTTCTCTGATCTTCAGCTTAAAGCTCTTGATTTCTCAATAAATGAAGACCCATCCCATGGACGAGGAGGGCATTAGACTGGACACTTTTCTACTTCTCCCATCCTATCCCCAGAATTTCACACATCAGATCTCTTATCCAATTTCCAGTTTAAATCTCAAAACTCAAGGAAAAAATTATATGGTTGGCAGAGTTCTCTAGCCTCGACAGAACATGTCCATAAATCCTGTTTTTATTTTGCATATTCTTCAGTCTGGAAGTTACTTCTCTCCGGTAGTGTCAAGAGATTGTAAAAATGGGCTGACATTAAAGAGATTTCCATTATTTGCCATTATTGATTGTTCCCACCTTCTTAGGTGTCCTGTGACAGGTACGGCATTAGGATTTGAGCCCAGGAGTGATGGGCGCTCCTTAAGGTTGGAAATCTTGGTGACTCTATACTTCCAGAGCTGGATCTGCCAAAAGAGGAGGACGAGGCTGGAACAGCTGTTAACAGTACGGTTTTATAGCAGATAACAATCTTCCATGTCAAAGGAGTTGAATCTCAAGCTCCCAAAAATGTCCAGACAGCAGTTCTCCTGCAGCTGACTAAATGAGCACTGAGGGAGCAGCTGTCCATTACTGCATGAGACTGACAGTCAGGGGACCCAGTGCCATCCCATCCACAAACTGCACTGCAATAACGGGTTATACAAAGCAGAGGACCAGGCTTCTCGGGCAAGGGCAATAGCGGAGTCACGGGAGCCAGGAGTTTCCTCTTCAGGTCTAGGGTTTGTTTCCCTCTAAGATATTTTCTCAATAGATATACTCCACCTTAGTATTTATGACTACATCCAATGTACTTTATAATATTCATTCATTTATACTTTATATACATAATTACATGAGTTGTGGTGGCATAGTGATTACTTAATTGGCTGAAAAAACAGAAGGTAAGCAGTTTGAAACCACCAGCTGCTTCACAGGAAAAAGCCTGGGCTTTCTGCTCCCATATAGAGTTAATTTCAGAAATACTCAGGGGCAGTTCTCCCCTATCCTGCAGGGTTGTCATGAGTCTGCATTGACTCAATGGGTGTGAGTGAGTGTGAGTTATGCACACATTGAGATGTATGACTTATAGCTATGACATGTATTTAATGATTTTCACATCCTGCACGGCTGTATTGGGCTAAATAAAAATGAAAGCACAACATTATGACCTGTGGGATTCAACCAAAGAGGACTTAGTGAGGAATTCATAGCCACACACATCTGTATCATATTGAAATACAGCTCTCAAATTAATTACCTCCATTTCCATTTCATGGAACGAGAAGAAAGGAATTGTATGCCCCAGCACAGGTAGCAGGGGGAAATAAATAAATATAAGGACTGAAATAAATGAGATGGAAGGGACACAACTGGTAAGCTGATTAAACTAAAACGGCCTCTGTGAGAAGACAAAGTAAGGAGACATACACAGACTTTTCCTGATCATGACAACAGAGGGAGGACCCGAACCTCCACATCAGAAACCAGACAGCAGATGCCATGTCGCATATTTATGGATAAATTCATGCCCACAGTATAAAAATATCACTTCAATGGAGAAATTCCTTGGAAGGCAGAGGGGGAAATGTTCCATGAAAGAAACAAATAATAGAATCATCCACTATCATCACACATATCCACATCTTAAAGGGGATGAGAGGATGCATTGTGAGCTCTCATATCACAAAGTTGTTGTGCATGTAATATAAAAATATAAAATATAATATAAAGTTTATAAACTGAAAACTACTTTTAAAAATATTGATAATATACAACTAAAGAAATGCTTGATAAACAACCTTTTTCAAAGCTTTGTTTTTCCTTGAGAGTGCTGGTACTTCTCTGAGTCTGAGGGAGAACTCTTGCCCATATTCTGTTCTTATCTGATTTTAAATATCAGAGGACATGCAAATGCAGCTCTCTGCCTGCTGAGAATCTGGTCACAGTCCCTGATGTCGGAGATCTGCGAGTACAATCCCGGTCTCTGGGGTCTCTTCTGCTTCCATTTTGTGCCCAAGAGCTAGTGCACAAGGCACATAATGAATTTTGTACCAATCTTGGCTTTCATTTTGACCATTTTATATGGTAATCATTGTAGACCCTGCTGTGTATGTGTGTAATTGTGAGTACCTTAGTATGTATGTGTGACAGCTGATCACGGTGCCTCTGTGTTTGCAGGTGTCTAGTATGAGGTGCAGCTGGTGGAGGCTGGGGTGATTTGAGAAAGCCCGGGGGTCTCTGAGACTCACCTGTTGGGTTTCTGGATTCACCTTCAGTAGCTATGAAATGATCTGGATCCACCAGTCTCCAGGGAAGGGCCTGCAGTGGGTCTCAGGTATTAATATTGGTGGTAGTACATACTATACAAACTCCATAAAGGGGAGATTCACCATCTCCAGAGACAACTCCAGGAAGACACTCTATCTTCAAATGGATAGCCTTAAAGCCAAGGACACTGCACATGTACACGCAGCATGACACACAGCGAGGGGAAGTCAGTGAGAGCACAGACACAAACCTTCCCGTCAGGGAGGAGAATGGTGTCCAGGGGGCACTCAGGACCCACAGAGCACAGGACTCAGACCCAGGAGCAGGTGCAACTGGAGCTTCAAGTCTGGTTTCCTGTGGGAATCTGCGGATTCTTCTAAATCTGTTTCCCTAAAGAATCTCTCCCTATTAAAAAAAAAAACAAAATCCGTGCCTACACCTTTTAGCTGTGATTTCATAAGTTATCATGCAATAGGAAAATATATTCTGTTCTATAGCAACACTCAGCCTGTTTACCATAAGGAGAGGAAATTATTGAGCCAGGGGTCTCTGAATCACAGTTCCCATGTCTCTCAGATAAGTACTTCCCAATGAGACTCACAGCCAACTGGGGCCTGAGCAAAGGTAACTATAAATAATAGGTGTTTGACTATTGGCTGAAAATGTAACACTATATTCTTCCCTCTTAGTTTCTGAGGTATTCTGACAACTTTTTAATTAAAATCTAAGCGGTCAGCCTATTTTTATTTGGTTGTTTCTTCAAATTACACCATTTGGTTTAGTTTGTTTGTTTTTCCAAACAATGGTGGCCTAGTATTTTAATTTTTTTTTGTATTTTCTGGAAACCCACCTGAAAGTAAATAAATTCACTAATTGTATTTCATTCTGTGGATGTTAGTATGTTCTGTCTATCCTCCAGAACATTCAGCCCAGGATGGTCAAGACAGATAAGAACTTATCTTAAAATTCTGGATTCAGAGAGCTCACCTGCTCAGTCCCACAGAATGCCAGCCCACTATTTCTGTTTTTACCCAGAGGGTTCACATTTGTCCTTTAGTCAGCTTACCCTACTTCTGTGTTAGGGTGACTTGTACTCATTCCACACTAGAATGATACTCTGAAAAGTCATAGGAGTGTAGTTGTTGAAGAAAAGTTCTTCATTTTTCGTGACTCACAAAAGCCATTCCTATTTACAGCACATATTGAATTGGAGCCACTTCGGGGTGAATTCACTGAGATTGCTAGAGTTAGCTGATCTTCAAACTTCTGAGTATCTAGTAATGTTACCATAATCTAATGCAGAAAAGAAAACTAGTATCTCACCATTTAAATGCCCTTGGATTTGTTATGAGTGGCTTATAAATATATACCAGTAAGGCACTGACAACAGAGGAACACAGCCTTTATTCCTAGTCAATCTCAATCCTACAGCCACAGATACCTCCTCAGCCACAGTCCTCATCACTTTCTGTGGCCTGGAAACACTGGTCCTGGTGAATGGAGGAGTCATGGACAGGACTGAGTTCTCTGAGGAAACAGCCAACATTTTCATCCCAGATGAGACCCTTTCTAACTTTATCACAAAGGGACCACTCACATGCTAATCTCCTCATAGTCCATCAGATAGAGTCTCATGATACACTGTTTAATGTATGGCTGACTCACTCTAGATAATACACCTGAGAATCTGGACCTTGTTCACAAGAATATTTCGGCTTCTTCATCTTCCGCGGGGTTAGCTCTCAGAGGTGAGAAGCTCAGGAATTGAATCCTGAAGGTTTGGGAGTGCTTTATCTGCACACTTGGCTCACTGTCTCCATGTGCAGCTGCAGGGCTTGAACCAGGCTTGTCAAGCTCACAGATGTTATGCTTCACCTCTTCTGTCTCTAGATTCTCTATAATCAGCTGTAGGTCAGTATGCTATGGAGTGGTGAGAGCACAGACTATTCTCCTACCCTGATGTCTTGAGTACATGGCCCCAGTGACCCCTTCCATAGTCAAATTAATTGAAGGCTGGGCTCCATTCCTGTAAGGCCATTGCCAGGCATCACTGTGAAAGGAGGCTGGGAGAAGGCAGTGTGACTCCATAACTCCAGGTGAAAAAAGGGGTCTGAGCTGCATTCTGCTACATTATCTTCTCTTCTGTGTGGGCCAAATTAGTACTCCTTTAAAAATAATCAGCAAGTCAGGCTACTAGAAGAAAACAAAATTTGTTTAATGCCCAGTCATCAAGCATATCTTAAATATAAGGCTCACCACACCACCAAGTCTTCAGAACAGGCTTCAACTCAGAGATCTTATTTTGGTCCATTGCAGAGAAAGGTTACATTCGAGACCCCTCAGTGAACAATACATTCTTAATCTACGGTTGACTAAGTTCTCACCCCTTCTAGATAACTGTTAGCTTATGCAAAAAAATACAAAGAAAACCACAACAGAATGGTGATAGTCATTCTATCACCAGTCTAGAGATCAATATATACGTTGTATTGGATAAATAAACCTTATTTGGCTGTTTCAAGTGTTGAAGAGCAGGGATCTTACTTTGAGGAGCAGGTTCACCTCACCCAAATCACCGTATTGTGAATGGCCTCATATGTGGGAGTTGATCACTGAATAAGGAAGACTGAAGAAGAATCGGTTTGACTGAATTGTAGTGATGGCCAAGAATACGGAAATAACATTGGTCTCCAAAAGCACAAACAAGTCTGTCTTCGAAGAAGTGAGCTCCCAATGCTAGTTAGAGGTAGAGAGTCAGAGCCCATATTACATACTTGGGATAATGTTGTCAGAAGGGAGCAGTTCCTGGAGAAGGACAGTATGTCCGGTAAAGTAGAAAGGCAGTGAAAAATAGGAATCCCTCAACAAAATGGATTGACACAGTGATAGCGAGTGGGTTCATCCTAAATTGCGAGTCTGTTAAAGGAGAGCACAGTGTTTCCTTCTGTTGTTTACTGGGTCCCTATGGTGTGGAATCAACTCAATGGCACCTAACATTGAAAGCCTCAGAAACCACTAATCAATACACAAGACAGGCACTTAATACTAGTGTGATAGTTATATTTACAAAAGTTATTTCCATGGCAATGGATACCAAACCTTTCATGTGAACTTTGCCGGAACATAAACTCTCTTATTGAAAAAAAAGAACGGGTTTCCTTTGCTAAAAAAAAAAAAAGAACAAAGTGATGATAAAATCACTGAGGAATTCCTGTCCCTCATTGACTTACACCATTCTCCTGGAGGGGGACTGAAAGAAATTCTCTAAGATCCACCCAGCATGTCTTTTGGCAGAGTATTTCCCATCTTGGGCCCAAGTGTGAGGGTAGCACTCAGTCACTCAGGTGTGAGTGACTATTTGTCCAATCATTTATCCCTCTACACAAGTGGTTCTCAAGCTGTTGGTTACAACCCCTTTGGATGTTGAACCACTCTTTCACAGGGGACTCCTAAGATCATCAGAAAACACATTTTTTCTGATGGTTATAGGAACTGAGACCTTATCCGTCTCCAGGCAGGCCTGCCAACATGCAGATACACCCACATATGAGCCCCTGACATGAAGACTGTTACCTATGCTACACCAGGCTTCAAGACAAATTTTCATTTATTTATAATTATAAATAAATATTTCACAGTATATAATTACATGTTGTTTGTGTGATTAATCTTTAATTATGCTTTAATTATGTTCAATTTGTAACAATAGAAATACATCTTGCATAAGAAATGTTTACATTAGGATTCATAACAGTATCAAAATTACTGCTATGAAGTAGCAACAAAAATAATTTTTATGGTTGGGGGGGTCACCACAATGTGAGGATCTGTATTAAAGGGTCAGAGCATTAGGAATTTTGAGAAACACTGCTCTACACCGAGGGGTCAACTGCAAGACCTGAGGATCCATCCAGAACAAGTGATCTATGAGTTGACTGGGTTTCAAGATGCTCACAGGGTCCAGAATCAACCGAATCACAATTAAATTCCATGAGAAACTTCAAGGCTAACTCTAAAATAGATTAAAGACCAGAGGATTCACACAGTATGAATAAACACTTTTTTTCTTAAGTTCAAGTTATTGGGTGCAAACATAACAATAGTTGTGAGAGTACACTTACTAACATTTTCTATGAGACCAGTAATAAACTGTTAACAAGGTCAGATAATGATACTTCAAGAAAACTGCAGACCAATATTTATAATGGATGTACATGAAAAAGTTCTTGAAAATATTGGGAACTGAGTCAGAAAACATATTGAAATAATTTTATACCATGATTAATTGGAATCTTCCCCAGAGTTGATTTAACATAAGAAAATAAGCTCTGTAGTATAGCAATTAATGAAAAATGGATTAACTATCTAAATAGACACACGAGACCTACCAAACAAAATCAAAGGCTTTTCATGTTAAAAAAAAAACATCTCTGCAAATCTAACATGAAAAATATAGTTTAATATGTGAATATGCTAATACACATTCCTATTTTTAAAAAGTCAAAATGTCAGACTTAGAGGAAAGAGAAAACATCACCCCACCTCAGAATAAGGACAAACATAAATGTTCACTTTCACTACTGATATTAAAATTTGACTGTATGTTCTAACTAGGGCAATCAAAATCAGATTTTTTAAGGAAGACACTTCCAAAATGAAATAAAATTTCCTCTAATCATAAATTAATGTTCATATCCATAAAATATACAAAATATGCCACAAATAGCTTATAAAATTTAAAAACATTGTAAGTTACATTTCAACACGCCAAAATAACTTTTAAAACTTAACCCACTAACTATTAATTGCTGATTAACAACTCCCAAACCATTGACCCTTACACCTTAACATGCTGAGCATCCTTACAACACACTGATAATCTCCTAAAACCCTGAACCCCTAACTACCTGAAAAGCTCCTGACCATCCAGAATGTCTATTAACACCCTGAGCATTCGCTGATACCCACAGCCAATTAAAAAAAATTAGGATTTCCTTAACAAATCCTAACACAATACACCAGAGGTTGACCCCCGGGGAATATTTATCAGGTCCAGTGGTTGTTTTTGCCACCACTGCCTGTCCTGCTTAGCAGCTGACCCGTACAGTGTACATACGAATTTGCTCATAGTTCTTTTTTAAAACTATAGTCTGGTCCTCCAATGGCCTGAGTAACGGTGAACTGGCCCCCTGCATAAAAAGTTTGAAGACGCCTGCCATATACTCTCTCAAACTAATCTAATTCATTTATCCAAATTGTTTGAATCAGGAACACAACTTTGAATATATTCTATAACCTTAATCCTAACTTTATTACACAATGTCTCAATATCAGAAACCACTTTCCAAAACTATACTGTTTAAACCATAACTCTATATCTTTATACCATAACACATAAGCCCCTAAGCAACTCCAAACATAAACTGTTAGGTAGGACACATTCTCAGCATAAAGCCCTTTAATCTGTCTACCAACATCTGACTCTTAACTCATGACACTTAAATTCTATTTCTATCCATTGACTCTTGTTCTTGAACCAGGAACATTAATCCCAGGATCTAGCTTCCCATCATAAGTACAGACTGACTCTAGCACTCTACAACCCTAAACTGAACCCAAATCTAACCCATCAAGAAACTCAAATTGCTAATTATGTATGTGGAACTGTCTGCTCTCGCAAACTTTACCTATATGTAAGGATATAAGGTAAGTAGACAGGCAAAACCAGGAATCACAAGCACATTTTCAGTAAACTTTTAAGGCATTTGCATCTGATTCATGGAAGGTGGCAAAATAAAGTGGTTTATACATGTTTATATATGAATATTTTATATATGAAATGAAAAGCTCATTAGCAATAAGTATACATGGAAATTCCCACCCTGGAAAAATGGATCACGAAGAAACACTAGCAAAAAAGTAAAAGAAAAGAGGCAATAGTTAGAAGAAATGCAAATGAGGACTTTTAGGTTTATGACCAATATGTGAAGAGCCCAAAGTCACCATTCCAGTCCCCAAGAAACAAGGTGACCAGATTGAAATCAGAATACTAAGGTCACAGGGCATGGTTTTGTTCTGTTGTCCATTAAAAAAAAGAGCTGTCATTGAGTAATTTCTGACATATAAAGTCTCTACAGGGCAGAGTACAAAAGGCCCTGTGTGTTTCTGAAACTGCAACTCTTTAAGGGACCAGAAAGTGTCATCAGTTAATGGTTTTGAATTGCTGAATGTGTGGTTAGCAATCCAACACATAACCCACTACATCCCCATGGGGGCATCGTGTTCTTATAAACTAGGGAAAACCAGATGGCAGCTCACAATAAGAAAGGTATTCTTTTCAATGTCTCTAATTAATAGATATAGTTAGGACCCAGACCAAACATCGGTCCTCAAAACAGGGGGTACGTACACATAGGTAGGTATGCTCTCAGTTGATTTCTACTGTGAAATCATTCTGTGTTCCTGCCTATGGGACCATTTTGTTTAGTGGTGGTTTTCACCCTATGCCCTTAATAATCTAATTAATTGAATTCATTGAAAACTGTGATTTGCAGGATGTGATGGGATTAACTAAGAGAGAGACCAAAATAATTCATTCCAGGAGAAAATACCTTTGGAAATTATCCATAAAAAAATCTTATGAAGTATAGATTTACTCTGAAACCACAATGTCACCATACAGAATCAAATGGTGGGCCGAATGATTGCTATTTATCAAATTATTATTTAATTTAAATACATAGAGCTTATTGGTAGTCAATCTTTCATGCCATGAATGCACAAGTGGGTTTCAAAAAGATCATGGAAAAATAGAATAAAGATAATGGAATTTATACATTATCCTTTTGAAGCCTCTGCATATCTGTTCCTAATAGAAAATGCTAAAGACTGCAGTATCATTATGTTAAACAGAATGTAATAAATCTTTTATAATTCCTCAATTATACATCTTAAACTTTTTTAAGAAACCTGTTCATTTTCCATAAAAACTCAGAACGAATATTAAGAAATTTACATAGAGTATCTTTATTGAAGATCTCTTAAAATTGGTATTAATTTATTCTCTAGCTATGGTAAAGAGACCAGTTAGGTTACAGTATATCTGTATGATTCACATAGAAACGTGTGAGACGGAAAATTAACAGAAAGGCTTAATTTTTCTGGGTCCTGCAAATTTTGCATATTCCAAAAGGTGGTTTCTCGTGTTATAGTTAAAAATTTAATCTCACTGTATAGTTTTGAGTTTTCCTTCTTTGAAAGAATGCCAGGTTATATAGGTTCTGGCATGTGTGTACATGCACGCATGTGTGCCTGGCTAAGTTTTTGATGTCCATGAGCATTATAATGGTTACCAGGGATAGGTGTTCATGTAGAGATTCAAAGTTTGTGTCTACTCAGAGTGTCCAGGGAAGAAAGCCTAGGTGATGCACTTTGAGAAACCAGTCACTGAAACCCTTCTGCAACATCCCTGTGCTCTGACACATTAAGAGTTTCTAGGAGTTGGTGTGGGTTTGATGGCATCTGTTTGGCCGGGTTCATTTCTAGGGGTGGGAGAGAATGCTGGTTTCATTTGCTACCCTCAAGGCTGTCAGTTCAACTCCACCAGCAGTTCTGTACAAGAAAAGCGAGCTGATGGTTCCTATATAGATGTTGAATCTCAGACACCTACATAGGAACACTAAGAGTGAGAATTGACGTTGTGGCAGTGAGTTTGCCTTTTGGGGTTAAGGACAATGAAGGTTTGTAGGTGGCACAAACAGCTTGAAATAGACTGTTCCAATGAGGGTTGATGGGTTAAATCCAGCCTGCATTACTGTGAAGACAGGACTGGAGATCTGTTTCCACAAATGATACTCCAGAAATGCTATGGAGCTTTTCTGCTCTATAACACATGAGGTTGCCATGAGATGGAATTAACATGACATGGCACCTAACAAAAGGGAAAACTAAACATGATGAAAGCATGTTCATGTCTATGGACACATTGGTTTTTATGCTGAAAACATGGCTAAATCAGAAAAACAAAAACATTTTTCATTGAGAATCACTGTGCCCATAGTGAAAAACATGTAAGCCTACTGAGAATTTGCATATCTAAATTACTTAGTGAAGAAGTCCTACTGCTACAGTAATTGTATGGCAGCTCCATGAAATGTAAGCAGTTGTGTCCCATGATGTGGCAATCTGGTCACATTAATTATAGCCTAGAAACCACAATGAAGAGTTTAAGGTCCTATGGCATCACAGAGTGCACCAGAGTGCACCTGAGAACAATAAAGCAATGAATAAAACAAGTCTTTTATCAAGAATACTTGGATAAAAGGTTAGAACAATTAAGTATTCCCATGCAATGGGAGATAGAAAATGGTAACTTTATTTTAAATAAGATGGCATCTTACTATATATAAGAATTATATATCTGAATGTTACCTTGTATTAGGAATAATTGTGATTTTTTAAATGAGGAGCTAACCTTAGTAGGACACAGTTCCTACAGAGTCAAATCAAACAAATTGAAGAAGAAACAGTTAACAAATGAAATCAATCAAAAGGATTAAAGAATTTAGATAATTAGAATTGGGTTCTATGAAACATTGTCTGTATCTGCTAGGATAACTGATAAGTGAACGCTTTAAATACTATGTTACTGTGAAAATAACTCAAAACAACCAAAAAAGTGCTTACCTTGAAGGCATGTGTCACTAAAAGACAATATTAATGCACAAACCAAAATTTCCTGCCATCGAGGCAATTCTGACTCATAGTGACCTTATAGGACAGTGTAGAACTGCTCTCTGGATTTTCAAAACTGAAACTCTTTACAGTTGAAGAAAAGCTATTCTTTATCCAGATTAATACACAAAAGGACCTGAAAATAAATAAAATATTTGCTGGATTCTGCAAATCAAAAGGATGATAAAGGGTGGACATTAAATCTGGGCAAGCAATGCTCTACGAGTCACAAGGGAACATAAGGGGGTAGTGGCATGGGTGGAAGAGCGCAGTGATAAAGAGAGATGAGCCATTAACACAATCAATCTCTGAGCTGAGGTGCTCTTCACACTGCAAGTGGATAGGTACAGCATCAGCAGAGACAAAACCCAGGAGAGTATTAGAGATTAAAGTCTTAGCACCCCAGTTAGTAAAGGGCTGTGGAAGGCAGTGCATGCCTAAAGTACATTTAAAGGGTATCCCCATAGATTAAATCCTCCTCTGCATTATTTCTGATCATTAATAAATGTTCTCCTTAATTTTTTTTGAGATTGGAGTCCCTTTTGCAGTCTAAAACAGAGCACAAGCTAGTTTCTGGTGGGCAGAAATGATTAAGGAAGCACACGCAGTCAAGATCTTTTAGAGTAAAAAGGAGACACAGTTTTAAATATAGTTTAAAGAGAATATTGTTAAATCTTAAGAAACAAAGACAAAGTAAAGACAAACAAATCATCTATCTGGATGAGGGAAGCCACCAACAGGAGGTGGAAATGGCTTCCCAGGTTCAAAATTGAGATGTGAATTAAAGAGATTGTGGGAGTGGGGCAGGGCAAAGGAAACCGCCGCAAAAGCATGATTGGTGATCAATGAATACATCACAACGACAGACACTTCCATCCATAGATAGCAGGCTTACAAGATGGGTCCAGGGCCTCCTGACCAATGCAGTCAGGGAAAGGCTGATAGGACATGGTTCCTGTCTAGGAGACCCCCTATACTTTTTGGTGACCTCCATCAAGGACACACATGCAGGCAAACCTCCAAGAGACTGCCCCTCCCTGGGTTGCCTGGAGAGATTAAAGTAATCCAGTCTCCAAAGCCCTCTGCCTGAAGGCCAGATTACCTACAGCCTTGGTTCCTGGGCAGAACACACTCAATGGAGGTTGACTCTATGCGAAGGACGTAAACTGTGTCGGGTTTGGGGCTGTGACTGCTATGGCATCCTTTTGCAAAGCAAGGTGCTGGGAAGTTAAGCTCTAATACAGACCTCAGTCATCAGTGGGTTGGCCTGATGACTGCAAGGTTGGCCTCTCCTTTTGGTAAGGCCACTCTGGGGTCCCTTGATCTCATGCCTGACACATGACAAGGAGGGAACGGACACTAGACAAGAACCTACCCTCAATCGGGCCTTTCTGGCTTGAGGGGTGAGGGTGCATGAGGGGTTCTGGGCAGGATAAAGGAGGCAGAGTATTCCCATGCATGAATGCTCTGTGGCCTGTACCCAGCTCAGAAAGGATTTAAATGGAAACGTCCCAGGGGATCGTGACGTCCTAGAACTGGGGCCGACAGGATGCAGGAATTGTAATGTCCTCAGGAACCAAGACACCTCTGGGACATCACCCTGCAGGGGACTCCACGCATGGAATCCACATAGAAACATAGAGACTCACCTACCCTTGTGGGAAGCTCACTCGGAACCTTCTCAGTCAGAGGAAGTAGGTTCAACAGGAAATTGCATCACCTAGGTATGGGGTGGGGTGGAGTCTGTCCTAAGGGGTGTGACCTGGAAGAGATGGGGAGGGAGGGGCCGAGAGGTGAGCTTCAGCACCTGAAGTAGCAACTGATTCTTTCTTAGTTGCATAGTCTGGAAGCCCTGCTGAAACCTGTTCATTTTGGGTAACCCTGCCTGCATTTGAAACACAACAACACAAGCCATGACAGAAAGAAAAGCTGACAGAAAGGGGTGAGTAGAGAGCAGGCATCCCAACTGGGAATATCTCCAGGTGACACTCCCATTGCATGGACTACAGAGACATACCTGACAGCACCTGATGCCATCTGCTCCACATGACCATGCCTCTCCTGGCACCATATGACTTTCTCATGAACTCCTCCAAACATGCAAGTCAAAGAAGAGGCCTAAGACATGTAGACTCCAGAGCCACAATGGAAAGACACTTCACAAAACTTCCTCCTCAGACACTGGTTTCAGGCTCTGCTCCTCCCTATGCTAGACCACCCAGATTCCAGCCTCCTTTTCCATGGTGCATGCTCAGGTGAGCATATAAATTAGAGATTCCTGAAAATGCCACAGCTGTCTTCTGCTCCTCCTCTTCCCCTCCCCCTCTGTCTCCATCTCCTCATTTCTAAAACGTGTTCCCCCCAATCTGTGAGTTCTGTATTTCTCTCTTGATTCACTCTTGCTGTGTGCATAAGTGTCTTATTTCCAGGAAGTTTCAGTCATCTAATTGTCCTTCACCAACAGTGTTTCCTTTAATACATTTGTTATGTTGAGGTCTCTCCCTTCCGTTTCCATATTATTGAGTGTTTTTATCAGGAATGGGTGTTGGATATTGCATTATATCTTTTCTGCATCTATTAACATGATCAGAGGGTTCTTATTTTCCTCCTGTTTATGTAGTCGGTTACATTAATATGTTTTCTAATGTTGAAACATCCTTGCATCCCTGGTAATAATCCCACTCAGTCAAGGTGAAATATGAACTCAAAGGCATGGATAGGCGCTCTCTAACTCAATCCATCCCATTTCCACAAATCTGTACATAAACTGTTAGGGTGTATGATGTAATCATTCTCCTCGGATAATTAGAGTCATGAAATCATCAAATTTGTTACTGTGTTGTTAAAACACCAGTATAATATATCCTGTTGCAGAGTATATTTTAAATGCTATTACCCCAGATTCTCTGCAGTTGTAAAATTGTGTATTAAAGTTTCTCGTGCATTAAAATAAAAAATAAAGTTCCCATGCAAATCTACAGTTGTTCAATATTGTCCTTAACTCTTGATTCATCTTGCAGTTATATATTTTAAAACCATGATTATATGTTTTCAACAACTGTTCTGAATGATTATTACGTTAATGCTTATTTTAAAAAATACTCTTAACATTTTAGTACTTATTATACTCAGAGCCAGTGTACAATGGAAGTTGTTATTGTTTGGTGTCATTAAGTGAGTTCTAAATCATAGTGACCCTGTGTACCACAGGAAGAAATACTGGCCCGTCCTATACCATCTTCATAATTTTTCATATATTTGAGCTCATTGTTGCAGCCTTTGTTACTCTAAAAAGTTTTCTTCTTGTTTGCTGTCCCTCTACTTTACCAAGCACCACTTTTAATGTGTTGTAACTATTGTATTTACCTTCAGTTTTCAAATACACACACAAACACACTAAGGTTTTACGTATATGAATAAGAACATACATTTAAAAGAACAATAAAGTCAGACCTGCCATATGAATTCTAGACTCATAGAACCATAGAGAGCAGAGTAAAAGCTCCCTAGGCTTTTGTTTTTTCGTATTTTATAGAACATACTGTTTCATCTTTACCATAGCAGGTAGTGTCATTATAAACAACAGTCCAAAACTAGACAGGTGATGTAGTGGTTTATTTTCTCAGTCTCAGACATGCATAAGCACCACATGGAAGCTAAAATGTACTTCAGTATCCAAGAGATGAAGAAAATATTCATTTTGGACAACAGAAAAGGGGGTGAAGGGAAACATCGGACTGGGCAAGATATGACAAAATGATACTTTATAAATTATCAAGGGCTCTTGGGGGAGCGCAGAGAGAGGGGGTAAAAGAAGACCTGATGCAAAGGGCTTTAAGTGGAGAGCAAATGCTTTGAAAATTATGAGGGCAAAGAATATACAGATGTGCTTTACACAATTGATATATGTGTGGATTGTGATAAGAGTTGTATGATTCCCTAAAAAATGTTTAAAAAGAAAATATTCAGTTCGTTTTCTATAACATTAAAATTGTATTGCTATGGTAGAAGTATATTGCTTATTCTTTTATATGGCCCTGAGCACACCTTTTACCCTGTGGATATTCAGTGTCACATAGGGAGGTTGCTGCCTTTAGCTCAGTCAGTGCTGTCTATGAGGTATGTGACTTTGATCATACATCTGATAACAATCTAACCGTTTGTCAGGATAAGAATCTGTGTGTTTGCGGGTTTTTTTTTCCCCACAAAGACCTACACATTTATTATTTCCAATTCATCGCAATCCCTTCCTCTATGGTCAGTGTAATGAAGAACAAACTTTCAAATAACGTTCGTGGGAATGATGTCATATTAATCTCTGCCATATCAAGTAAGATTCTTATTTTCCTGAATGTCTATGCAGCTTAATGAAGCCTTAACTCCTGCCTGTTTTTGCACTTATGTATTTCCAGATCACACCTATGACTACTCTCCTCCCATTCTGGGTCACGCTGAGACGGGTCGGAAGTGGCCATGTCCTAGCCGGAAGTGAGGGTCATACTCTGGTTCCTACTTGCTGTCCCTGGGGCATGGTGCCAGAGCAGCGCCAGCAGCCTGAGCCCTGTGTAGTCGGCGCACCCAAGTGAGGGGTCGCGCGGTGACCAGTTTGGGGGTACTCTGGTGCACACAGCAGCCTGGCCGGGATACAAGCGCCCTTCTTACCCCTCCCCTGCACCGTCAGCACGCCTCGCGTGGTGAGATGTGGGAGGGTGTCCCAGGGGCTGGTTCCATGCCCCCGTTTTGGGGTTGGTTGGGGTTCCTGGGGAGAATTCCTGTTGGAGAAAGGAGGATCCCAGACTGGGACTTTGGGCGTCGGGGTTCCCAATTCATTGCGAGAACTTTGCATGCCTCCTTCCCCCTTCCTCCATTGTTTCCTTTCACACAGCGGTGCCTCCTCCCTGAGACTCCTAGAACGTCTTCAGCTCACAGGTGAGCCCCAGGTCTGTTGCTTCCCTCACTGCAAAGGAGTGAATGCTATTCAGGAAGCAAGTGGCTGCATCTGGAGCACAAAATTTTAGGGCTTCCTCCGGAGGTTTGCCAGTCTTGTCCCCTGTGTGGTATCTTCCCAGGGAGCGGGGAGGGGAGGGGAGTGGGAGGGGTGAACACAGTCCGGAAACGCCCTGGCTCATTCTTGACAGCTGGTAGGGCGGCTGCAGGCAGCGCGCTCAACCTTGAGGGTGTTGAAGTGATAGTCCAGCGCACCCACCGCGCATTGAGACACGATTGGCATTCCCATGTTGCTGGGCTAAATCCAGGACTGGGGCCTCAAGGGAGGTGACCCAGGTTGGTGGCTATCAGTCAACAGTCTGGCAGGTGGCAAGTAAAAGGAGAAAGAGACAGACCCAGCTGTACAAAGGTGGTGTTCAGTGAGCAGGAACTCAGCCAGAGAGAATGCCAGTCTTTCTTTGGGAAAGCGTATAAGTCTCCAAAGAAGGACAAGAACCCTCATACACTCTTCAAAAATTTTGCATGTTATTTTTTAATTTTTACAAAACCCTGTTTGTTTGTGTTTAACAGTAGAAAGAAGCTGGAGGAAAGCTTCTTAGTGGAGGACAGACAGCTGGAGAGAAGATTTCTTTAAGAGGACAGGAGAAAATTGCCATCAATAATGAATTGCTTTTCATGCAGAGAAAGTAGCCAGTAAAAGACATCCAGGCAGTTGAACTGGATCCATATTTCTGAAAATTTGTTAGTGTGGGGGAGTGTGGCAGTTGCTCCTGCTTGTTCCCCAAAGGAAAATTTCCGTTTCTGTTGCTTCTGAAGAAGTAGCTTGTCCGATGTTTAGACTTATGCCGACTCCATTTTAACTGTGTATTCCCACCTGGTATCATTTTATCCCTATTCTAATGAAAATTCCCTGAGTGTGTTGCTTGGTTTGGGGGGTTGTTTTTTGTTTGGTTTTGGTTTTGAATAAGCGCTTTTAGGAAATTTTCCAGCTTTAACGAAGCCATGAGCAAGATCCGGGAGTTGAAGGAGGCTGTAGTGTTGCTCAAGGAGATCATCCAGGTGGGGTGTGGCTCTGGCATTGAGGGACTGAGGGGCTGGCCTGGTGCTCCACACCATGCCTTGAACACGTGCTGGCATGACAAGAGGCAGCACTCCCCTGAAAACTCACTTCCAGAGATTCTGACCCAGGGACCCTATGAACAGGGTAGAACTGCCTGTGGGGGTTTCCCAGACTGTAACTCTTCACAGGAGTAGAAAGCCTCATCTTTTTCCAGCCCGTGGTTTCCAGCTGATGGCTTTGTGGTTAGAAGCTCAGCATGCAACCCACCAAACACCGGGACACCTGATCTCTACTTTAGCCTTAATTCTCCACCCAATCTAGCAGTTCCAGGAAAGCTCATCCCCATGCCACATGGGACTTCCTACAGTTCCCTGGCCAGAGGGAAGTTCTGTTCCAGTCCCTGCCTGAGTGTGGAGGGTGATTCATTTGCAGAGACCTGCTTTTCTTCATCCCGTGAAGGTTCACACTGTACTTTCTAGATGCCAACTCCTGTGAAGAGACCAAAGCCCTCCAGCATGTCTGTGTAGGCTGATAGGCCCTACAGTCAGAATTGAGTTCAAATTCTGGTGCTTCTATTCATTAGCTGATTTCCTTGGGAAAGTCTTTGAGTCTCACTGAGCCCCTAGTGCTTCGTCTCTAAAGTGGGTCAGGTGTTTGAGGGTTAAGTGACTCAGTGCAGGTCTGGCAGGCAGTCAGTGGCTGCTGCTGTGATCTGTGCTGCAGAGGCATGCACACACATCATAATGATGCTGAACCGAGTGGAAATGAGGCCATGGGACACTTACACTTGAGGATGAAGGTCCAGGAACATTGCTGGGGCCTGTCCTCCCTTTCAAATGCCTCAGGGGCACAGGCATTTGAATGGACAAGAAGGAGCTGGACACAGGCCAGCCAGGTCCTGGTGCTAACTGGCCTCCCAGAACTCATCCTACTTCTTGATGAGAGCAGGGAACTTTTGGAGGGAGTTGAGCAGAGCAGTGACATGGCCATGGCAGCATGAGGTATATCACTGGGGTTTCAGTGTGGAGCCTGGTGCATGTACTTGGAGAAAGGGCACAGGTGCAGCTGCAGAAAGAGCGGGTCAGTGGTTGGGATAGTTCAGAAAGGAGGTGTGGCTTTGACATAGGGATTGTAGTGGGGGCTTATGGGAAATATCCAGAGTCATTTTGCGTTGGGGCAGATGATAAAGGGGGGTGGCTGGCAAGATTTGGTAGCATACAGGGTCAAGAAATAAAGCTGACATTCAGCTCTGTGATGTAGCTAAAGCTTGGGGACCTCCTGGATGAGGATCAGGAGGCAGGATGTGGGCATCTTATGCAGACATTTGCATTCCTTAGCTGAGTCAGGACCCCAGGAATAACTTGCAACCTTGACTGGCAGTTAACTGGATGGGTCTTTTCCCTCTGTGTCGCAGCAAGGGCCAACCTGACAAGCTCTCCCGAGATGGCCAAGCAGCCAGACTACAACCTGGAGAAAATTGAGAACAAAGCCGAACCCGCTGTAGACATGCTTCTCAATTACCTGCAAGGTGGCACTGGTTGCAAGTTGGTGTGGAGCTTCGGGGCTGGGGAGTGGGCGGGAGGGGGGGGGTAAGCGACTCAGTGCAAGTCTGGCAGGCCGTCAGTGGCTGCTACTGTGATCCGTGCCTCAGAGGCATGCAAACACATCCTAATGATGCTGTACTGAGTGGAAATGAGGCCATGGGATACTTACAGCTGAGGATGAACGTTCAGAAAAATTGCTGAGACCTGTCCTCCCTTTCAAATGCCTTAGGGACACAGGCATTTGAAAGGACAAGAAGAAGGAGCTGGCACAGGTCAGCCAGATCCTGGTGCTAACCGGTCTCCCAGAACTCATATCCAGCTTCCTGATTTAGGCAGGGAACCTTTGGAGGCTGTTGAGTGGAGCAGTGACATGGTCATGGCAATATTAGGTATATCACTGGGGCGTGAGTATGGAGCCTGGTGCAGGTACTTGGAGAAAGGGTGCAGGTGTACATGCAGGGAGAGCTGTGAGGAAGTTGTTGGGATAGTTCAAGAATGTGGCTGTGCATAGGGATTGTAGTGGGGGCTGGTGGGAGATATCAGAGCCATTTTGGGTTGGGGCAGATGGAGGTGGAGGTGGGGGGCAGGACTTGGTAGCATATAAGGTGAAAAAATGATGAATTCTCTAATAATTTTTCTTCCTGAGCTGCCCTTTGAGATTATCTGTTCAGCTCTATAACTCCATCATTTCTTCCATTTGCCTTAACTACTCTAAGTAATGAGCAATTTCAATGTCTCTTCTGATATCCACTTTGATTTGTTTCTTGCTTTTCTGTCTTTAATGACCTTTTGCTTCCTTCACATATGATGTTCTTAATATCACACCCCCACTCCAGCTCATTAGGTCATTAGTGTTCATTCCATTAAGTCTCTTCATTAAATGTTACCTAAATTCAGATTGGATAGCCTCCAAATATTATTTTAGCTCTTGTAGACTCATTTTAATATTTTTCAGTTTCAAACAATTTACAGAAATTTTAGACTAAATCTAAAATAGAGTTATATAGTTTATGTTTAGCATACTTATATCTTCAGAGGAGTGACTAACTTCTTGACTAATTTTTAATTTGTTGAGTTTTAGTTGTTGACTTATAACATTTCTTTACATATTCTGAATACAAGATTATTAGGTATCTCATGAATAGTTACTGATGTAGGTTGCCTTTTTCCAATTCTTGATTGTGTCTTTCCAATTATAAGTGACTTTAATTTTGATGAAGTTCAACTTATGTTGAACTTGGGCTGCTTATGTTTAAGATGTCATAATTGCTTAAAATGCAAGATATCTTAAGAAACCATTCCCTAATCCAGGGTCACAAACATTTATGTATATGTTTTCTATTAAGGGTTTTATAGGTTTGGATCTTACATTTAGGTCTTAAGATCTATTTTGAGTGTTTAAAAAAAAATGATCTATTTTGAGTTAGTGTTTGCATATGGTGGAAGGTGGGAGTCAAAACCCATTCTTTTTTCCTGTATCTAGTTGTTTCGACAGCATTTGCTGAAATCACAGTGACTTCTCTGTGCACTCTTTGAATCAGTTAGCTATGGATGTATGAGGTTGAACTTTTAGACTCTCAGTTATATTCCATCAATATGTCTACCTTTATGTCACTACTACACAGTCTTAATGACTATAGCTTTTTAGTAAGTTTTCATATCAGGCAATGCGCATTCTCCACCTCTATTTTATTGTTCCTTAGGATTATTTTGGCTATACTAAAACTGTCACATATCCATAGAAATTTTAGCATCAGCTTGTTATTTTCTGGAAAAACAAACCTTGAGAGGAATTAGGTGGAATCTGTAGATGAGTTGTAGAATATTGCCTCTGGATAATAATCGGTATACCAATCCATGAAAACGTCAGCTTTCTACATGGCTCATTTTTTGCTAGATCTTAGTTTAAATGTTTAGCCTTCTCACATCTTATGCAAAGTTCACTCCTCTGTTCTACTATAGTACATTATTTATAAAGTTGACATTATTACAGTCTGAATAGTTTGTCTTGCTTGGTAGAGTTAATGCTTCAAGTAAGTCTTTTATTATAAAGATTCTCTAGGGCCAAACACAATGCCTACTAACAGTAATTGTTTTAATTTTTGTCCACACCAGTCTGTGCTGAGAGTGGGTGAATGGAGTGTTGTGGAGCTGGAATACCGCAAGAAGTATGCTTGAGTGAAGGAGGTTTTCGGCACCCCCATAGAAGCATGCACTTAGTGAATCATGGTTCCAGAGGGGTCAAGTCCCCCAGAACATCTCTCTGGTGGGAGAGCAACTATCTGGAGAGGTCTCAGATACACCAAAAAAATTTTCTGGCAGGTCCCGGACTCCTAGAGTATCATTCTGGTTTGGTCCGGACCCCAAATAGCATCATTCTGGCGGGGTCATGGATCCCTCAGAGCATCATTCCAGCTGGGTCCCAGAACTCCAAAACATCATTCCACCGAGGCTTCCAGTGCTTCGTCAATTTGTTGAAACTTTTTTATTGAATTCAGTCAATGCTGGCAACTGGTTTTGGCTAATTCTGTCAGTGCAGCTTGAATATCTTCTATTAGTACTGTTGGTTCTTGTTTATATCCTTCCTCTTGAGATGGTGGAATGCCAACTAGTTCTTCTTGGTAGAATACTGTGTATTCTTTCCATCTTCACTTCATGCTTCCTGGATCGTTCAAAATTTTCCCCATAGAATATTTCAGTATAGCACCTCAAAACTTGGATTTGTTTTTCTTCAGTTATTTTAAGATATAGTGAACATGTTCTTCCATTTTGGTTTTGTCACTCTAGGTCTTTGCACATTTCATTAAAGTACTTCTCCGGCTGCTTTCTGAAAGTTTCTGTTCAGCTCTTTGACATCATTTCTTATGAAGTGCCTTAGCTATTCCATGATTAAAAGCAAGTTTCAGAGTCTCTTCTGACATCCAGTTTGATCCTTTCTTTCCTGTCTCTTCAATGACCTTTTGCTTTCTTCATGTTCTTAGTGATATCCCACGGCTCATTAGGTGTCCTATCCTTAGTGTTTAGTGAGTCAAATCTGCTCCTGACATCTTAATATTCAGGTGAGATAGACTCAAGTTTGTATTTGGCTCCCGTTGGCTTGTTTTAATTTTCTTCAGCTTGAATCTGAACTTAGCTACGAGCAATTGATGGCATGCTCCACAGTTGACTCCCAGACTGATATTAGCTGCTGACATTGAGCTTCTCCATCTTCTCTTCCCACAGATGTAGTCAATTTGATTCCTGTGGATGCCCACTCAGGTATATGCCATGAATGATTTGTTAGCCTTGTAAAATTCTGTCATGTGATCTCCAGATTTATTTCTATCACCAAGACCTTATTTTCCAATTATTGTTCCTTCCTCTTTGTCTCCAACTTTTGAATTCCAGTCGCCAATAATTATCCATGCACTCAGACTGTGTGTTTGATCAATTTCAGAGTGAAGATGATGGTAAAATTCATCAGTTTCTTCATCATCAGCTTTAGTGGTTGGTGCATCAATTTAAATAATTGCATTGACTGGATTTTCTTGTATGCAGATAGATAGTATTTTTTCACAATAGCGTTGTACTTCAAGTAGATCTTGAAACGTTCTTTAGGAAGATGAATGTGATTCCTCTTGCATGTGCCATTCCCAGCACAGCAAACTGTTTGACTGTCTGATTCAAAATGAAAGTCATAAGAACATCCAAATATTAGGTCAGGTTGTTACATCACTAAGACATAGGATATAGGAAACTTTCAAATTCATGAGTAACTGAAAGTTCATTAATCACAATAGAAGGGGGATTATAGAAGCCCAAAGAGGGCCAAAATGCCAACATAAGCTTTATATTGCATAGAGCTTAGAAGATTGGTCCTTCCAAACAAGGCAATCTGGGCAAGATGGATAAGTTACAACTTGTGTGTATGCAACCTCGAGTACTGGTATATCTGTCAAGGACAAACAGTCAGTCCGCTAAGGGACTGCTCCTCCTTAGACTACCTGTATAGAGGGTAGAGGTAATCCACTCTCCAATGTACTCTACATGAGGGCAAGATTATTTACTTCATTGTGACATTATCCCAAGGAATTCAATGATGTGAGTTTGTTTTTTTGTTGTTGACTTTGCATGTTATGTATACCCTGCCCAAAGTGAAATTATAAAATGTAAGGCCTAACGTAACAGAGATTTTGGAGGAGCTTGTTATCTTCAGTCAAAATGAAGCTGGGACCATGAAGCTGGAGACATGAATCAAAGACATGAGAGCACAAATATAACCTCAGGTACATCACACATGAATGCTAAGACTATCTCATGTACAGATATGATTAATTGAACACTAACAAAAAGAAACTGGATCAGCTATAGAATGGCATCAATAATATCATGTATGAAGAAAGCAACATCATTCATAAGGCAGAAAAGAAAGAATGAGCAAGGTGGACATCAAAGAGACTGATACTATCACTGGTAGAAATGTAGTTAAAGCAAATGGAAGAAATGATGAAGGAAGAGCTGAACAAAATATTTCCAGGAGCAACTTAAGAAAACAAAGTATTAAAGTGAAACGTGTTGCCCACTGGGGGAATCATCAAAGTTATAATAATGAGAACAAAGAGAATTTCATTTTGTATATGGTAGAAAAAAAGATTGGAATAGGCTCACACCCCAAGGAATCTTTGCCGGACATAATTTAAAGAAAAATATTAGCAGAGACATTTATAAATCAAATTGTTTGTGGCTTCCTTTCACCAGAGAACCTAAACACACTCAGTCATTTCTGCAAAGCTGTTTATTTATACCTTTGTAATCAAGAGTGGATATTTTTATCCATATGGTCAGAATTGAGGACAGGGGACTAAGCTCTCTCTCTCTCTTTAAATGTCTACAGGGGAACTCCCTTAAGTCTACCCTCCTTAAAATCTCTTCTTTTGGGGGTTGAGATGAAAGGGTAGGGAACTAAGCTTTAAATTTGCTCTTCAGACATGCGACTTTTGGCAGATGTGTTGTGGCATCAAATAAATGATGGACAGTATAATGCCTTGATAATTTAGAAGAGTCTATTCGGTTATCACTGGACTGCTAGAATCTAAAAGTGACTCTTTGATTGCAGTCCTAAGTGGATATTTCAGTCAATCTTTAAAGGCAAATGCTCATTTATCATTTGTCTAGGGCTTAAACCAGCAAGGACAAAAGCAGAATGTAAAACTAATGTTATTCTTCTTTAGAATGAGTGAGTCCTACAGGGTACAGGATTGATGATAACATCCTGGTTAATAAAATAAAAATAGCAATATCCTGGTTACAACATCAAATTCAACAATATTATTAATTACAATGTCCTGATCTCCAGAACATAAGAGTACATTTTAAAATCAATCACTAGTGAGACTTTCTGAGATGGGAGGGTGAAGGATGAAGGTCATTCCCCAGTCAAAAAGATGGCGTGATTGTCACTAGTGATAGTCTGTCCCAGAAGAACAGATAATAAAAAAATATTTTAAATTCCGTTGTGAAATAATTCTTTATTGTGAATTAGGTGTGGATTTTCTTTGGGCCGGGTCTGCTTCTCGAGAAAACAAATCACCTGGCTGAACTTCAAAGCATCTGCCTCCAGCATTTCAAAAAGCTTACCTCCTGGGACAGAACACAGCCTGATATCCCCAGTGTTCCAGGAAGCAAGTTTTCTGAGAAGAAGATTATTTATCACAGGCCCTTCCTGGCTCAAATCCGACAGCTACAGCACTAAAAACTCACTTCCTCTTATCAACGCATATGTCCTTGGCTAGTACCCTGTTTAAGTCCCATTGCCTCACTGCCAGGTGCAATTTCCCTGACCTAACTTGTTGGGGCTCAGAACCTGCCCGGGGGCTCAAGATGCCCCCATCCCTTTCTCAGCTCTCCCTTCCCTCCGGAGAGTTCTTTCCTTGCTTCAATAAAATCTTTCTCAACTTCACATTCCTGGCTAAATTGTATCTCTGTTCTGCACCTCTGTTAAACCTCTCATATTTATCCATCAGTTTCATATTCAGCAATTTAAGTTATTTTCCAAATCGGCATTTGCTTGTAACTATCCATAGCCTATAACCCCTCCTGAGATATTAATGTGCTACCATTAGCAGGAACGCAGGACGTTAAGGCAAGGGACTTCAAGGGGGTCAGCAAGCATATGAGCAGTTGCATGCATGTATAAGTGTTCTTTCACAGAAATTATCATCGGGGTCCTTTTGGCAGGTTCAATGTAATGTACCTCAAAGAAAGCAGATAAGGTAGGCCATACGTAAATTTTATTTTCAATCAATTATTATTTTTTGCCAAAGCTGGAGGTTTCATTTGGACTGATTGTGTCTTCTCAGACAATTCGAGGCATGTGGCATTTGGTCCTTGCAGGGATCAGTTGAACTCATTCATGATGACAAACACATCAACCAAGTAAGCTATATCTGCAGTTCACTTTTATCACTGAAAGTGCTTCGAACTGCGGTCTTGCTACCTGATTGAAAAACACTTTGAGTTCATCATGAAGCTCAAAAACATGTTTTAAAACTCTTCCTCTTAACTACCATCTCACTTCAGTGGGAAATAACAGACCATAACTCGGCGTATCCAACTCGTTGCACAGTTGGGAAAACAACCGACTGTTTAAAGTGCTTGCCTTTACAGAATTGAAAGAACTTATGGCACTTTTCATTACTTCTTGTAACTCTTGTGGCAGCATCTTTATTGCTAATATTTTCCAATGAATCATACAGTGAGTTCCGATGAATTTTGGTGACTCATTCAGAACCAAACATTGAAATCCAGATCAACATACTAGCATAACTGGAACCCCATCTGTGCAAACACCACAAACCTTTTCCCAAGAGATCTTATGCTCTTTCAGAAATGAAACAAATGTATCAAATACTTCAAGTGAAGTAGTTGTCGTTTGAAGAGGTTTACAAAAAAGAAACTCGTCTTTAAAGTTGTTATTCATAAACCTCATGTAAAACAGTAACTCTGAACAGTTTGCAGCGTCCATAGTTTCATCAAACTGGATGCTAAATATTGGAAGTGGAGCAGATTTAATTTCTTGGATTACCTGATCAAGAATATCAGCAGACCTGTCAGCTATTCTTCTGGGGACAGTGTCATTAGATAAGGAAATTACACTCAATTTCGTAACAAATTCATCTCCGACCAGAACCCAACGATGTCTTTGACCGCTGGCAACAGTAAATTCTCAGCAATGGTGTGAGGTTTCATAGCTCTGGCGATTCTGAGTGCCACCAAATATGAAGATTCCATGGCTGCTACGTTTTCTTTGTGGTTCTTGCTACCAGTATCAAGGCTGGCTTTCTTGAGTCCTTCAGCTTTGCTTATAAAATAGTTGCTATCCTTGCCGTCAAAGCTATGATGCTTGCTATCAAAATGGCATTTTTGTTTGTTTGGCTTCATGGATTTGGCTTATAGGACTTCACAACAAATACCATATTGCGGTTTCTCAATTCCTGCTGCAATAATTGAGGTAAAAACATACTGCAAAAAAATCCTTACTATATTTTCTTTTCTTAAGGTTCTTCTACACATGATCCATTGTCATGTAATGGTTTGCTAATGAAAATAATATAGAACAATAGTTTTAATAATGCAAAAGATGATAGATGGCATAGTTCAGTCAATACAGTTCATTAAAGTTTCCTATGATTATGATTCTATGTGTTGTTTTCTTTACATACCTGTTACTATCACAAGGGGGCAGTATTCACACCAACCACAACTGAATATAAAAAGACCGATCGGTATCTAGAGTAAGTTCCCATGCTACATATGTATATATTTTTGTAGTTGTTGATGATTTTACATGTTCCCAGTAATTATAATTCATGAAATGTTTTGCCTTCAATACTGCTGCTTTCAACACAGGAGATGCTTTTAACAGAGTAGCTGCTTTCAACACAGCAGCTACTTTCTACACAGTAACTGCTCTCTACACAGTAGCTGTTCTCTACACATGTGTGACTGGTCCATATAAGTACATTTTGGTGCCAACCCTGTCATATACACCTGTATTTGTATGGGGTGTATATAATGGGGTTGGCGAGAAGATGTCATCACACCGGGTACAGGTATGTGCGCATATCTGCATGTGGGCAGTCCTGCCTGGAGAAGATAGAGGAGCTGTGTCTTGGTTCCTAAGAACATTGGGAATATGTGTTTTCCAATGGTATTAGACTACACCTGTGAAAGTGTCATTTGACCTCCAAAGAGGTGGTGACCCACAGGTTGACAACCACAGCTCTAGAATTATATAGGTTTCCTATCATTTATCACTGATGTAGACCAGAAATACATTCATCAATGTGAATTATATCCACATCCAAGTGCCCTATAGAGTTGAAAGCTAAAGCCATCTCCCCTGAGGAAGCATTAAGCAAGGACATTGCCATCTAGGTTGCTCCTAAACCACTGATAACAGAGTGCACTCATGTGGAGTTTCATTTTCCTATTGACAATTACCTTAGGTAAGATAATATATTGGGATGGAGAGAAGACTGTGGCATCTCCAGAGCCCTCACCTTCTGGTTTACTTCCTCACAGGTGTGCATGCCCAGATGCTGTTAGTGCAGTCTGGGGCATAGGTGAAAAAGTTTGGAGATTGGTGAAGGTGTGCTGTAAGACTTCTGGAAACACCTTCACCAGCTACAGTATGAATAGTGTTTGGCAAGCACCCAGAAAACGCCTTCCGTGGAAGGGCTGGATCAACACCGACACTGGGGAATCAATATATGTCCAGGGCTTCACAGAGGGCTATGTCTTCTCCTTGAATGTGTCGGTCAGCACAGTTAATCTATAGCTTATCAGCCTGAAGCATGAGGAAACTGCCACCTAATCCTGTGTGACACACACTGTGAAACCCACATCCTGAAAGTGTCAGGAAATCTGGGGGGATGGCAGCTGTGCTCACTGAGGCAGTGACTCCAAATTCTTCGCTGAATCCTTTATTTACAAGTAATGCACTTAGAAATGACAGACAAAGAAAATTACTTCCTGAGATTGGCCTTACTTTCCTGTGACATTAAATCACCCGTCAAGACAGGAGGATAAAAAAAATTCCTTGGTATGTAACCTTGTTTCACCTCTCTGTGTAAATACTGGCATTACAGCACTAAGAACAATGCAGACTCTATGAAGAGTTGATTGAACATCTCCAGAGACAATGATAAGGACACAGTTTATCTGCAAATGTATGGTTAGAAAATAGAAGACAA
Organism: Tenrec ecaudatus; assembly: GCF_050624435.1. Classification (NCBI taxonomy): domain Eukaryota; kingdom Metazoa; phylum Chordata; class Mammalia; order Afrosoricida; family Tenrecidae; genus Tenrec; species Tenrec ecaudatus. The sequence goes on from NC_134546.1 coordinate 80,258,429, forward strand.
GACCCTCTCTTACTCTGTGAGAACGCGAGAGGAAGTCAGTGTGATCCCAGACACAAACTCCCTGCTGGGATAGAGCTGGGCAGCAAGCTCAGGACCCACAGATCACAGGACACATTCAGGGACAGGTGCAGAGGAACAGTTTCAGGGCTGGTTTCCTGTTGTGGTCTGGGGATGCTTCTCCATCTCCCTGTTTCCCCCAAGGGATTTCTCTATTTTTATGACATAGGAATACAATATAAGAAATATGTAAAATCAAACCTATTGCATGTGGGATGTATAATGAATTGAAATCTCAACCGCAGAAAGTGGGGAGGGAGGAGCAAATTAAAAATATAAATTTTATTTATTAGTATTATACATTACTTATTATATGCTAAACTTGGCGGCAATTGCATTGTTTAAGTAATGTTTGATAATAGTTATATGGATTGGATTTCCTTGAAGGCAGATATAATCCTTTCACAGACCGTACTCTGTTTCATGATGGGTATAGTAAGATGCTTTCTGACAATGAATGCCATGCCATTCTCTTGACTGTGCTGTTCCCGGCATAGTAAATCCTATGATTTTATGATTCACATTGGCCAATACCAGCCACTCCATTTATGCTCATTAATGCCTAGGATACTAATCAATATTCATGCATCTCATTTATTTTTGACCACTTCCAAGTTCCCTAAATTTGTAGTTTGCAAATTCCAAGTTCTGGTCCTTAGAAGACTTTCTCAGCTGTTTTTCTTTACCTTGAGTCATGCCCCATCAGTAAATGAAGTTGCTGAGGGCTCCACTCCCAGAGGCATTACCCAAATCATGTCCTCATGGCCATCTCTCCTCCAAGAAATCAGCCTCTCTTCATTGACATTTTAGGGCCCTCAAACTTGAGGGGCCCATCCTCTGGCAGTAGCTTCAAAAATTTCCTACTTCCTTTGCTTAGACTGTCAGTATTCAACAATACTTCAAAGGTGTGCATAGGTTTTAGCAGCTTCTTCCTCTGAAGAGGGGAGAGGGGTCCTTCTGTATTGTCTATTCTTAGTCTGGAATCTTTGTTGAAATCTGCTCATTTTGGGTGACCCTGCTGGCATTACATATAACACTGACATATATTCCAGCATGCCAGGGAAACACAGGCCACCACAGTATGATGAGCTACCAGACAGGTGGTGTGAATATAACATTATTTTTTCAGAATATATAAAATAAGTTCTAGCTAATATTTTAAATACAATAAATAAGTAACAGCATAATGCAACCAGATAGTGGAGTATTTCAATTCACCATTTTCAATTATGGACTTAACATTGAAATAGACAGCCATAGTCTCAGGACTTCCACAAGTCTACCCAACCAGGAAGACTAGACTTTTTCTTTTTCTTTTCTTTTTGTGTGTGTGTTCAATTTTTTATCCCACTCTACCCCAAGACCTTCTAATGCTGTCTTTTCCAAACAAGTGAATACTAATAGCAAGGAATCATCTATTTCTTCTGGTCTTAGAATTCAGGAGACTCATATCCATGATTCATTACAGCATTAGATGAATGGTTTCCATGTGTCTTCAATGATCATCACTCTGGAAAGGGACAGACAATTAGCTGCACTTCATGTGGTTTAAAGTTCCCAGTCACAACTCTCAAGAGCCAGATGTAGGACATTGTCTTCGTGGGCTGTTATGTCAGTGGTTCTTGGTGTTTCCTGAACCTCAAAGCCTCCTCAGAGAGAAAAAGTTAATCCACTGATGGTTTTATTTAGTTTAGATCAGAGCAGATCAGATAAACATTTAGGGACAAATTATGAAACTGGTGAAGGTGAAATATTCTCTTTATTGGACTTTTAACTTTTTTTCTGAACGGAGCTACACTGTCAGTGAGACGGTAACAAGGGCCAGGTTGACCATGAGTATTCAGAGTGACACACTCATATTTGTCTATAATCTGAACAGATTTGTCTGACACACCGAGTAAAGCTGACATTCCCTGAGATTTTCCTCTCCTCAGGCAGCAGGAAGCGCAGGGCAGACCTGGGCGCTAGGACACACCTGAAAGTCTGTCAAAAGGTGCAATTTGGGAGATCAGATTCTTCAAAATCTTCACTAAGGAGACAGAGGTAATTTCTATCCTGGACATAATTCTCACAGACAATAAGGAGGGAGCTTCTTCGAGGGCCCCAGGCTACTTGAGCTGCAGATTCACAATGGGTTTGAAACCACTACTCCCCGGGTGTGGACTGACGGTGGAGAGCCACCATTCAAAACTCTCCGTGGGTGGCTGCCAGTGTGTGTGTGTGTGTGTGTGTGTGTGTTGTGTTATGTTGTGTGTGTTGTGTTATGTTGTGTGTGTTGTGTGATGTTAGTAGGATCAGGTTCTGTCCTTCCTAGCAGTCCCAAGACCCGCACCTCCCCTGCCTTGGGTTTCCAGGGTTATAAGGCTGGAAGAGTCTGACATGGAGGGCAGGGCAGAAATATGCAAAGTGGAAGACATCCATTTTAGACCCACGGGCTACCTCCACAGGGGAAGATCCCTCATCACCCAGCTGGGGGCCACAGTGTGATTGCTTTCCATTCTCCTTGCAAGATGGGGTCTTTCCCCCTAGATCACCTCACTGCTCTTCTCCCAGGTAAGGATCGCCACAGGGTTTGAATGGGGGGGGGATGGGGGTGGTGGTGGTGGTGGTATCTTTGATCCTATCTCCACAGGTGTGTGTGCTTAGGTGCATCTGGTGCAGTCTGGGACAGAGGTGAAGAGACCCGGGAGTCTTTGAGGATCTCCTGTAAGATATATGAGTACAGCTTTACTGGAAGTTGGATCCACCGGATTAGGCAGCCACCTGGAAAGGGTTTGGAATGGATATGAATGATTGATCCTAATAACGCTGACACCAGGTACAACCCATCTTTCCAAGGAAAAGTCACCATCTCCACAGAAAACTCCATCAGCACCATGTCCCTGCAGTGGAGCAGCCTGAAGGACTCAGACATGGCCATGTATTACTGTGAAAGACACACAGTGAGAGAACCCCCTTCCTGAGAGGGGCAGAAATCCTCAGCCTGATGTAGCAGCAGAGCAGGAGTCTCAGAGCATCTCTCAGTCCAGCACCAGAGGACACAGTGTCTGCTGTTTCCTAGAGCGTGAGAACATGAACACAGGCCACTGACACGACAGGGAGACATCTTCCCACGTGGGGCACTGATGCCTCTTACTGGATTGGGTTTCTCTGGAGCAGCCCACTCTGCCTTCTGAATAACAGCAGGGCTGTAGAGCAGATGAGGTCAGCTTTCTTCATGAAATTCTGTGTTCAGCCCTTGCTGCCCTTGAAGAATTAACGGGTGCGTTGTTGTAATAGGAAAATCCTCAGGTCAAATTTCCTGGCCTTTTTCTTACGAAAGACATTCCCAATATTGCTAGAAAATTTCCCCAATAAGTAGCCATGATATCCGTGTATATTCATTTGCTTCCTTTCTTACTTGACTCACCTGCCTGCATTCAACTTGATTTGGGAAACAGCTTTGTAGAAATCTCCAGGTGGAACCCTGGCGCTTTGACAAGAGCAAAGTGCTCATGGGTCCCAACCTTTGACTGATCAGTTACACTCATGAAAATGCTTGATACAGTTTCCTTGGTAAAAGTGGCCTTACCAGGAGGAGACTCTGGAGTCTACTGGGCCAGGGCGTCTCGGTTCAGAAATGTTTATCTCCTTCCTCCCCATCTTTCTCCTGAAGGTGCTGGTTGTACCATGTGGTCAGTGTCAGAGAGAGGATAATTGGAATTGGATCAGGCAGCACCCAAAGAGAGGCCATGGTGTATGGAGATCTCCTACTATTGGTTACTGTGGTAGTGACCTTGACTCTTCCAAAAAGCATTTCTCCCTACCTCTGACCTCTGAGGGCACTGAGGACACATTCGTGTGTTACAGTGCAGGTGGACACAGACAGGGAAGGCAGGGTGGCCCTCACATACACTATCCTGCAGGACAGCCTGGGTGCTGGGACCAGCAGGGGGCGCTCAGCACTAACAGCACAGGCCCAGGAGCAGGAGCAGCTGCAGAAGCAGGAGCAGGAGCAGGTGCAGGGCTGTGCTCAGATGCAGCTTTCTGCTTTGGCTTAAGTTCCTTTTGTTCCCAACGCTCTCAAAGGTTCTGAGGGATCGCTATTTACAACCGCAGGAAGTGTACTAGTGTCTCCTAAATTGTAACAAGAAACTCTCACCGCCATCCAGTTGACTGCGACCCAAAGTGATCTTCTCAGACAGGCTTGAATTACTCCTGTAAAAGGGTATTTGCATGGAAGTGGTCGTACTTACGAACTTCTGTCGTGTGATCTTCAGGGTTTTTTCTTAGTTTCAACTTAATTTCTTGAAAATATAGAAAATATGATGTTCACCATATGAATAAACCGGCAGTTGGATTCCCTGTCCCTTTGTGACACTGCAGTTTTCTGAAATGAGGGAGCCATTCTCAGGCCGGACAGACTCTTGATTGATTTCATGAAGATAATGTGGCCTTATTTTTTTTTCTTAGCATGCACATAGATTGTTGGGATATATTTCTTCTATTGGTTATATTGATGGGCATTTCTCACCTAGAGAGATTCACAAGTGTGATAACTTTTATATTTATCGTGCATTTTGCATGAATGTTGGTTTTTTTACTCAGAAGATACCATAAGTATATTTATTTATTTATTTATTTTGCAATCTTCAATCTAGGATGGACATTTCTGTGTTTTCCACAGAAAGTGAGCACACTTTCTCTTAACAAACACCTTCATAATTACTTGTGTGACAGTCACACCGTTCCTTATCTGTTGAAATCTGTTACACCATTCCTTTTGCTTAAGAATAAATATAAATGTAAGACAAGTGTATAGTGCACAAAAAAGCTGAAAAGAATGAAGTAATTTTTAGGAAAGTCACAGAAAGCATGCTCATCCTTTATTACTGCTTGTAGCTCAGACAGGTTAAAACTTCTCAGCCCTGGTTAGGAGGGTGATGGGGTTGAGAAGGGAAAACAGTTGCTTACAGTCCATCAAAAAAATACTTACATGTTAATAAAATATTTTTTAATTTTGTTTTTCCCTATATTTTCAGGTTATAAAATAGCAATCCCTGTGACTCAAATTTTAAAATCATGTAGGCTATTTGAAAGGTGAGACATTACCACCCATCACCTGGTCCCTGTGCACACAAAAATTGACAAGCTGTGTCCACACAGATTACAGTCCACAGAACCATCTGCGTCCAGTTCTAGTCAGTAGTACAGAGTGACCTTGAGTCAAAATGGTCTCCAGACACACAAAAACAATGTGTCACCATCTATATTAAGGTTAATGTTTCCTCCAATTTTGGAAGTAACGTTAACTATGGCAAGGGCAACAACCTAATAAGTGTTCTGAATTAATATTGGCGGTGACTTCATTCCCACTTTACACAGAATGGACTATATGCCAAACAAGTAATTCACAAAGTAAGTCTAGAGAGACTGACCTAGGTGTGCCTGGAGGTGTTGGGTCCAGGAGCAAGGAACTTCCCAGTCATTCTCAAGTAGGATGCAGTCCGTATTCTCCCTAAATGATATTACGCTCATGATTCTTTTCAGGTGCTCAGTATTCTGAATTCTAGTCTTAGTCAAATGTTTTGGATCATGACAAATTTGCTCTTTATGATACTGCTTATGTATCATAAGTAATCTTCATTTTGTCTTTAAAACTTGACAGATTGTACTCAGGCATCTCCCTTTAGGTATTACTTTCATTGTATTTTGAAATAAACTAATTGTTCTTTATGTTTGCTTTATTCACTGCTCCACTGACTTACTTTCTATTAGAATGTGAGCATCTCTTTAGTCTTCTCATTCTTTGTTTGCAGACCAGTGTGCTCTGCAGAGCATTTTGTCCCACAGTCTCCTCTTCGATGACGAAGGAAACTCATACAGCATTCCATTTCCATAACAACATGTCCTGTCACTTCAGCTACACAATCTATAGAAATGTGTTAAAAAAAAGTTGTGTGACTGACTCAAAAAATATTCAGTTCAGTTTTCAATATAAAATGAAACATGGAAACCTTCAAAAAGTTAAATTAAATTTGAGATGTCATAATGCTACACAGACTAAAAACTAACTGCGCAGAAAGGACATGATCAAATGGGATTGCTGTATTCAGATAAATGAGAATTTCATCTTATTTACTCTTTCTGTGAGGTAGAAGCATTTATTACCCTTGGTCTCAGAGCTAAGTCTTATGAGGATTTATGCTAACCTGGCAAGAGTTACACCATATTATTGTTTGCTATTTTTTTCTTCCTCAGAGGGGCAGATTCTTCCCTTTCTAAACCATAATCCACATTTGTTTGCTGGGAATTTGCTTGGTGTTGAAGTGAGAAAACAGGGAGTTTTCTGTGTGATCTTCTGATTGAGTCTGAACACCTTATAGGACCTGGGTAGTGGGGCTCTGACCTTCTTGCCTGTGCTGTAGTTTATATATTCCCTGGTCCATGTTCCTTTCCTTATCAGCAGTATCCACATTCTTTAACTGTGGACTGTTTTTCCCTGTTGACTATGCCTCTCACTCCCCGCCCCCACTTAAGTGTCATGGGTAAGATATGGATGTGTGTTTGATAGGGGAAATATTTCACCTCCAGTTATGAAAAGTTAATAAAAAGGACCTTCCTCTGGTGAGAAATCTTTCAGCTTGAGAATGGTCTTCCTCTCCAGGGCCAGAAGCAAGAAGACTTGTTTTGAATGTTCACTCAAAATCCTGGACAGGTTTTACAGTTAGAGCCCATAGAACATGGGGCTCCACTAATGGCCGGCCCCAGTGGTTTCTCACAATCTCAGTAATCAATACTCAGCCTCTAGAAATTGATCACATTTTAATTTACATATATATTTTTCAAATACACGGTTTCAGTGGTTTCTGATCCAGGTAAGCAGATTTCTGCTGTGCCTCTCGGAATGCCCCTCTCTCTAGATTTTGGGTGGCATTTTGATATGTCCGTCCATGTCAGTTCTCTGATGCACGCATGCAGTGACTCCCAGCACCAGTGCATGCAGGTCTCACATTGCAGAATAAGGAGCTCATGCCTGACTCAGAAGAGGATGAGACAGGCCAAGACAGAGAGCGCAGGGGTCCACAGTGGAAATGGAGTTGCAGGGGTCCAGAGAAGACACAAAATGGGTACATAGGCACAGAGTTGTGGTAATCTTCAGGTAAATAGATGTTATAGGGGGATGTGTGCAAAGAATGCCTCATGGCCCAACTTCAAGAAAACCTGATCTATATTTTATCACCCCTTCTGCTCTGTACCCAGGTTCTTCTTGCTGAAACCGGAAAAACCAGTGTCCTGGCGTTTTAAATGAAGAACATTCAAAGGTTAGTGTGTTCTCACAAGCCCTAAGCTCTTGGATAGTTATAGGACCATTCATAAAAGGAAGTATTTTTATGAACATGTGTGCTCTACTCTTGATAATTTCCCAAATTTGCAGTGATATATCCTGATCTTAAGGTTTCTCTCTCTCCCCCACCTCTCTCTCTTTCTCTCCCTCTCTCTTTTACAACACTGATATTATTTTTAATTTAAGTCTACAACTTTGGTTAATCCTCTTAACATCACTTTAATATATATTGCAAACTAATAGAATTTATGTATGGATTACTATTAGACTTATGGTGATAAAGATAATATTTTCCTATATTTTAAATATCGTTTTCCTTTGATTTGGATGTTTTTAAGCATTTATAGACTTTTATATTATAAAATTGGTTGCTTTTCAATTTTTTTCCCATTGTGCTTTGTGGACTGGTTTTTATGTGAGTAGTAGAAATTAGCAAAATTTATGCCTTTAAAGTGATATTTTTGTTTCAATTCTTTTAAACGAGTAAGAGAATATGCCTTGGAAGTTATAGGTGGCTATTTATGAAAAAACTCTCATTAGTGTAAGAGGGAGAATGATACAGTAAAATGAGTAAGACAACTCCCCGTCCCCCATAAATCACTAAGAAACCCCTAAACCTCATCACAACCAAGAGCAATGGTCTCGGTGAAGTTACATAATTTCATGTTAGCTTGATAAATAAGCATAGGGGTGGAGTCTAGCCTGTCAACCAGGTCATGGTCTGAAGATGCTTGCTTATGTGTGTGACCTTCTCATGAGGCTTCAGGAATTTCCTCTCTTTCTCCTGGGAGGCAGGCCATACACTCTCTGCTTCACCTTCCTGTTGAGGAGACACACTTAGAGAACTGGCAGAACCACAGCGAGACTTGCACCAGGCCTGACATACTTCCATACCACTGGATCCACAAGACTTTTCACCAACATGCCTGTGAACTTCCTACATTTGGTATCATTGCTGCGTAAGTCTGAAGAGAAATTTATGGACTAGAATCGAACCTATGGGCTAATATGGACTTGATCTGGACTGCACTTGGATGTTTCCTCAATATACGATTGCTCTTTGATATGAAGCTCTTTCTTACACACATATGAGTGTCAGGATTTGTTTCTCTAGTCAACCCAGACTAACACAGCTCCCTTGAATGCTCAAAATTACTTCTTGAAAAGTTGATTTTGTCACACCTCACCTATAAAGTCAGTGAAATTATAAGAGTCATGTGTAAGTGGGTACATCTCTACCAGCCATGACTAGCTGTCAGCTCACTTGGTGAGATGCACCTACCATTAGGCATCAGGAGTCCAGGATACACTTGAGATCTGCAGCTGCACTATCCTCCGTGTGATTAGAGCAGTGCTTCTCCACCTTTCATTCCATTCCTCATGTCGTGGTGACCCCCCACCCAACCATAAAATGATTTTCGTTGCTACTGCATAGCTGTCATTTTGCTAGTTATAAGTCAGGTGACCCCTGTGAAAGGGTCGTTTGGCCCCCAAAGGAGGCGCAACCCACAGATTGAGAACCCCTGCTATAGAGTTATCTAGGCTTCCTATTATTTATTCCTAATGTAGACCAGAACTACGTTAATGAATGTGATACTCATGCACACAAAAATGTCTTAGAGAGTTGAAAGCTGAAGCCATCACCCCTCATTCAGCAATAAGCAAGGACATTGCCATATAGGTTGCACCTGACCCACTGGCAACAAAGTGCACTCATCAAGGGGTGACTATGCGGCTTCATTTTCCTATTGGCAGTCGCCCTGGGTAAGATAAGACATGGGGCTGGAGAGAAGACTGTGGCAGCTCCAGAGCCCTCACCTTCTGGTTTACTTCCTCACAGGTGTGCATGCCCAGGTGCAGTTAGTGCAGTCTGAGGCCGAGGTGCAGAAGCCAGGAAAGTAGGTGAAGGTGTCCTGCAGGACTTCCGGAGACATCTTTTCCAGCTATGGTACAAATCAGGTGTGACAAGCACCAGAAAAAAGCCTTTAGTGCATGGGCTAGATCAGCACCCACGCTGGGAAGTCAACATATATCCAGGGCTTCACACAGGGCTATGTCTTCTTGGATGGCTCAGTCAGCACAGCTAGCTACAGATTGGCAGGCTGAAGTCCGAGGACACCACATTGATTCCTGTGTGCAACACACGCTGTGAAAACTCACATCCTGATACTGTCAGAAAACCTGGGCGGGGTGGGGGGGTGAAAGCTGTGCTCAGAATATTGACCTGAATCCTTATTTACCGGTTTTTCACTTAGTGATGAGAAACCAAGACAATAACTTCCTATGAAATGAACAAAACTTTCCTGTGAAATGAAATCATCCCCTCAAGAGGGGAGGATAAAATTACCTTGGTATGTAGTCTTTGTGTGTACGTACTTCCATCATCATCTGCAGAGACAGTGACAAGAACACAGTTATCCGCAAACAGACAGTTACAAAATAGAAGACATGGCTGTCTATTACTCTGTGAGAAGAGAGTGAGAGGAAGTCAATGTGATCCCCAACACAAAACTCCCTGCTGGGAAAGAGTTAAGCTGCAGGGGGCGCTCAGGTACCACAGATCACAGGATACGCCCTGAAGCAGGTGCATATGGACAGTTTCAGGACTGGATCCTGTTGGGATCTGGGGACACTTCTCCATATCACTGTTTTCCCCCAAGGAATTTATCTAATTTTATGGCTCCTGGTCTACCATTGATATCTATGAAGCAAAAAGTTGTAACAGGAGAAACTATTGACCCATGCAAAGAACCAGTGTTTGATGAACCTTAGGAAATCAGGGATACATTTCCAAACTCATCGAGGGCAGCTGGATGCACTTAATGGTGAAAACAGTAAGCACTGGAATACTAGTTGAAAGCTAGAAAACTGTCTGTTGACCTGCTTCAGAAATAGCAGACTCGCTGTAGAGATCTCATTGTTTTACTCCAAATAGCACACTCTTGGAGTTACAAGCGGGAGTCAATAATGTCTAGTTAAGGGTCTGTAAGAGGTCAGAAAAGACTGACATTCACATCTGACCCTCTTCTCTTGAACACAGATGGGTCGTTGCTGGAGTCAACTATGACCTTGCATCCCTTTTTATCCTAGTCGGTTTTCTTTCTAGTTCAGCTGTGTTATCTCGTTTATGCTTATTACACAGTTTATGGTTCGTGCTCTCAATGTAGACACATTCAAATTATCAAGACATCTGTACACATACACACACACACACACAAATACTGTATGCTACTCTGAGTTGTTCCAGTTCGAACAGCACGGTATACTGTTTGTTTGTTTCAGTTTGTACTATTGTTGTTAGATGCCATCAAGTGGCGTCTGTGCATCAGAACAGTGTACTGCCTGGACCTGGGCCATCTTCACCATCTGTGTTTGAGTCTGTTGTGGCAGCTACTGTGTCAATCCATCCCACTGGGGGCCTTATATTTCTTCACCACCGTCTAGTTCACCAGTCATATGACATTCTCCAAGGACTGGTCGCTCTTGATCACATGTCCAAAGTACCGTATATACTTGAGTACCAGCCAAGCTTTTCAGCACATTTTCAATGCAGTTTTGTGGTAAAATTAGGTGCATCCGTGGATACTTGGGTCGGATTATACTCGAGTATATACATGGTACATTGGATGATGTCCTGCCATGCTCACCTCCACAGAGAATTCTGGTTGCACTAGTTCCAACACAGGTATAATTGTTTTTTCTAGGAATCTACTAAGTATTAAGTATTCATCACCATAATCATAATTCAAAGGTATCAAATATTTTCAGTTTTAATAATTTAAGGACAAGCAAAGACTTTTGCAGGTGTATACCATTTAAAATACTATGGCTGTGTCAGGTGCACATTATTCCTAAAGGTGACATCTTTATAATTTACACTGTAAAGATATCTTTTACTGTAGATTTACCAAATGCAATGTGCTTTCTAATTAAATTCCTTGTGGGCCACAGTAAAATGAAATCTTGAAGGACTTCATGGTTTGCTTTCTAGTGGCTGCATGAGTACACATATAAGTCACTGGAAATTCTAGTGTGGGAGGTGTTCTTTACCCCATTTGTTTTATTCATTCAATCATTTACTTATATGAAAGGCCTCGGAAATGTTGATTTTTCACTTCACATTATAAATCAAAACTATGTTGTGTTTTGTTATTCGTTAAAGTTGTCCAACATTTTGTTGTATTGAGAACATTTGATTCCATTTCTCATTGGGCATTTTCATTTATATAGTTTTCAATTATATTGTACATGTGTAATGATTTCATATTTTGAGTCTTATAGCCATGGAAAAGGAATTTGTAAGGTAGAGAGCATGGTGCTGTGTGCACTTATGTTGCCTTTAGGTTTACAGTCTTTGGTCACCTTAGAGTTATGTATGTTAGCATAGTGTCCCTGCCAACTTCAGAGAGTTGTCTCATACATTTTTAATAATATCATTTTTAATTTGATTTCTATTGTATGATCCCTAAGCTTTTATTTTTATTTTTCCAAAGCTAAGGTTGACTCATTACGTTGTGAAATTTTCACTGCTTTTATGAATCAAAATGTCATATTTATGCCATGGTGGTAACAAGTAGAAAGATTTTGGTACTGCAAAAAAGTGCCTATGCCTCCCCGATTGAACACCATATTTCCAAATTACTGACAGTCACCGATCGGTTTGTCATACCTATATAGGATTCTCTTTTTAACAATTTTATTTCAAAGCCATATGATAAATTCTGTGTTTTAATGTCTACTTCAAGTTAAGATGTATCTAAACATTTCCATGGGTTGATAGCTCTTTAAAATAACATTACTTATATTTACTGTATAGATATACCACCGACTGTTTATTTATTTATATGCTGAAGGCCACGCTGGTCATTTCAAGCTGGGTTAATTGTGTGTAGAGCTGCTATAAATCATTAGTGCACGGTTTCAGGGGGACATTTATTTTCAACTCATCGAGGCAAACACCTGGGAGCATGTTTCAGGATAAAATGGTAAAGCAATGAGAGGCTTTGTAAGAAACTGTCTGATTGTCTCTCAAAGTAGCTGAACCACTTTACATTCCAGCAATTGAGTCACGAGAATCCCTTGTCCTGTGCTCACTTGCAAAATAATGACTTTGTAAGGTTTGGAGATGGAAAACATTTCATTTATTAGGTCAGTAAAATCATCTCCTAGTTTCAATTTGCATTTTCCAAAATGAAATTATTTGAATTTGAGTAATATTCCCATGTATTTACTTTTAGTTAAATTCGTCTTGGTTTACATATTTGATCAGATATTCTGGATATTTTATTTTTATTTAAAAAACGTATTTACATAAGAAAAATTTGCCATATTAAATTAAAGTTAATTGACACAGATTCTGCAAACCTTTACCAAGTATGTTGCATGCTTTTCATTCTCTTTTAAGGGACTTTTTTTGCCACAGTTAGAATTTTTTAAATCTTGATCTACCCTCGTGATCAATCTTTTATTATGTGTCTATGTTCTCATTGTGATGTATCTAAAAAAACCTCTCATTACCAAGTGTAAATTCATTCAGATTTTCTAATTTTCTAGTCTTATTTACATTTTGGTCAGTGGTCCATATTAATTTATTAGTATTATTGCTATTGTTATTATAGATGCTGTGAGGTATGTGCAGAACCTCATATTGTTGTTGGACTGGAAAGGGTGTGTGGCAGGCTGTCATAAGCAGAGACCAGGTTGATTTGAGACATTCTAGGTTTATTCCTGCTATGACTTACATAAGGAAACATCCAGTGGACTTCTTCGCAAATCCAGTGAGAATCAAACAAGTTATAGACCCCAAACTTCCTTTCAGGTTGCAGTGGGGGTTAGTTTACAAGTTTACAGTCATCAGAGGATAAAATGGAGCAAAGTTCACAGAAACTTTACATTTCCCCAAGGGATTACGACAGCATCAATTTCTGTCTTCATTACTCCAGGGACTGTCACACCAATACCCCCTAAGGCTTCAGTCTCCTTGCTCCTCTAAATGGTCATGCTTCCCCTTCCTGAATTAGGAGTATCCAGAATAATGAACAGGCTTTTAACTAATTAAGTTTAAAAGGAATTTAATGGAGGGGAGGGAGCTGTTACATTCTTGATCCCTTTTAACAAACTAATCTCAACCAATTATGATACATTTTCACTGTTGATTAAGAACATGCTACCACTTCCCCTTTCCTTTATCAAGAGGGATTTAATTGTTCCAAATGTTCCATTCAGGAGAAGACTGTGGAAGAGTGTGTATTCTCATTGTGCCTCATTTTGTACCCAAATCATTATATCACAATTGCATTGAGTTCAGTGTGCATTTAGTGATAGTAATGTCAACCCAGGTATTCTGTCATGACCTTACTAAGAAATTAATCCTACTTAAAAAAATAGATCGTGTAATTCATTTTCTGATAAAGTGATATTATGCCTTATATATTTCACCTCTATGTCATTTTAATGCTCTCCCTGGTAATTAACATATCTAAAGTGCACAAGTGAATTTGTATAGCTCAATAAATTTTAGCTCTGTATACACATATGCTTTCTAATACAATTAAGAGTTACAGTCTTGGAAACTCACAGGGGCAGTTCCACCTTGTCCCATTGGGTCACTATGAGACAAAATTGACTCGATGACAGAGAGTTATTATTTTTTGTAAGCATGTATACAGTTCAGCACACACAGTCCCCATGCGTGTTTGTCCAGTCTCCACAACCTTACCCATCCTGATTATCTTCATCTAATAATGGGATTAATCAAGCTCAGGGAGGAGTTAACTCACCTTACCACCTGTGGCAATGACCAGGTCACAGCCCATGGGTGGATGATCTGCATGAGCACCCCCAGCTGGCCACACCTGGGGATCCCTCTTCTTACTTGTGAACTTTTGAACAGAAGGAAGAACATTAACAAGGGTAGAAAATCGAACTAACCCAGAATTCTATTGAAGTTGAACATGTTTGCTAATTCTTCAAACACAACCTGTGAGTGGAATTCAGAGTGAGCCCAACACAAAGTTCCCATGCAGACAGGGCAAGTCTGGAGGGTGTTTAGGATGCTTGAAGTATAGGAACCCACCTAACCGAGGGTGCAGATGCAAGATCACAATTATTGTTCATTGAAACAGGGTTATTCTCACCTAGCAAGGATTAACATAGAGCAGTGATTCCATTCCTATTTATTCCTTGAGTTTTCATAACTTGTATCCAATGATATTGCATTCCATTTATTAATTAAGATACCATGCTTTCTCAAGCAAAACAATATTCTGGTTGTTAATTTTCATTAAATCGGTTGTGAATAATAGAGTCTCTCTGTACAATACACTGAAACAGCGGTTTGTCCAGCACCATCCTCATAGTCTTTCTCATGTGTGAGAGTATTGTTGTAATCACAGAGTCAATCCATCTTAATGGCCCTGTCCTTTCCCAGTATTAGTGCCTTCTGATAATGTATCCAAAGTTTATGTGACAAACTTGTCCTCTTAAATTCCAATGAGAAGTCTCGATGTGCTGCTTCTGAGACAGGCTTTTTTTAATGATAGAAAATGAATTCTGATCATATGAGAAGCCTGCTTTGTAAAAAGAGGGATACACCTTACTCCCTCCCCTACTCCATTCAGGAATATATTATTTAACATGCTCATTGTTGTATGAATCTTACCATACAGATTGGCCACACTTTTGAAGACATTGGAGTCTATGGTATTCTGTTTAGCCTGCTAATCCAGAGACCAGGAATCTGGGTTTATTTCCAAGTTCAGCCCCTTTGCATACCTGGGAATACTTAACAGCCTGACTTTAGATGAACACAAGGGGGTGATGATTCTGCTAGCATATACATAGAACTTATATTAGATTTGTTTAAATAATAAAATTAAAAACCATGAAAGGAAGGTCATCAGATGCCCCAATACTCTCAATATATCTTCAATTCTTTTTTTCCATTCATCTACATTCCTTGTATGAATATACTGTATTATATTGTGCCGGAATTTTGTATGAATTTGTGTAAGTATAAGTTTTCCAAGATGTTGTCTCCTGGGTATTGTGTGTGTTATAGTTGTTGTTTTATTGTTAGGTGCTGTTCATTCAGGTCCAACTCATAACAATCATAGAGACAAAATAACAAAACACTGCCCAATTAGGTGTCATCCTCAATATAATTCTTAAGTTTGACCCCATTATTGCAGCCACTATGTCAGGCCATCTCAATGAGGGCCTTCCTTTTTATCACTGTCCTCTACTTTGCCAAGTATGATATGTTATCTCACTCCCTTTTCCAAGGACTGGGTTCTCTTGATATCATGTCCAAAGGGAGTGAGGTAACATATCACCATCCTTGTTTCTAAGGAGCATTCTTGATTCATTCTTCCAAGAAAGATTTATTGGTTTCTTTGGCCAAACCAAAAGCAAACTCACTGTCATCATGTTAATGCTGACTCATAGTAAGTCCCTGTGGGTCCCTGTGGATATCCAAGACTGTAACTCTCTATAGGAGTAGAAAGTCCAGTCTTTCTCTTAAGGAGCTATTGCTGGTGGTGCAGGCGCACTAGTTAAGCATTAGGATAAGATCACATGGTCGGTTCCTTTGACAGACCATGGTAATGCCAATATTCCTTGACAGCACCACAATTCAAATGCAATGTTTATAAATCCTATTTAGTCAACGTTCAATTTTCATATGCATATGAAGCAATTGAAAATACCAAATACCATCATGTGAGTTATTCTTGGTGTGATGATTCCTAGCAGTAAATTTGTTTTTGACAAAGACATGTTTACCAAATATAGTAATATTTTTGGTCATTTGGAAGTTGTGTGACCACAATGGTATATTCACATGTGTAAATATAGACTAATGTAGATGTCATGAATCAGAAGAGTTATGGCCTGGTTTGTGGTGAATATTTTAATTTATTATCTATTTATATACCTATTTATCCTCCTGTGGGTCCTACATGGTTTGTCTATCTCTCCCTCTCTTTGGATATCTCTATCTATCTATCACTGGAAATAAGAGTCCTTGATCTGTGGCTGCATAACGCTCCCTGAACAGAATGTATCCGGGTGAAACGAAGAGCTCAGGGAGAGGAAGTTATCATAAGGGAACTGCAAGCATCATTGTTTGAGTGGGAGGAGCAGGCCTAGGGACCTCACTTTATCCTGTAGGCCTTTATGTACAAATGCACTTCCCACATGCAAATACCTCTTAGGCAGCCAGATGAAACCACAGCATGAACACACTTAAATTCTGACTCCTTCTCACCCTGGAGAGTGTTCCTGAGGTATCATGGATCTTATGGACATGAAGGTCAATCATGTGTGGGTTCTCCTATTTATCGTGGCAACTCCGGAAGGTGAGTGCTTCAGAGACTCATACATGAAGTCTGGGGATGCAGCATCTGACACATGACTCACTGGGAATCTCTTTATCCCCAGGTGTCCTGGCCCAGGTGCAGCTACAAGAGTCAGGCCCTGGACTGGTGAAGCCCTCACAGACCCTGTCTCTCACCTGTGCTGTCTCTGGATTTTCCTTAGCAAGCAATGCAGTGAACTGGATCCGCCAGGCTCCAGGAAAGGGACTGGAGTGGGTCGGTGATACATGGAGTGGTGGGAGCACACACTATAATCCAGCTCTCCAGTCCCGAGTCAGCATCACCAGGGAAACCTCCAAAGGCCATGTTTATTTAAAACTGAGCTCCGTGAATCCTGAGGACACAGCCATGTATTACTGTGCCAGAGACACAGTGATGGGAAGTCAGTGTGAGCCCAGACACAAACCTCCCTGCAACAGGCCATGGTTTCAGCAGATGCAGGCAAATGAAGTATTTTTCTCAGAATGCTTTCCTCTCCGGAGCTGTGGTTTCCCCACCTTGTCAGCACCTCTCTTGGGATCACCATGCACAGTGATTCTAGGGAACCTTCATATATCTGGACATGCCTTCTCTTCATTGGAATGAGTTTTGTTTATCTTTGAACATCTATCCAAAATCAGAGTGCACAGTAATATGGCTTGATGATATCTATTTTCAATTGACTGTATTAACCAGTATCATTTATTATCAAAGCTAAAAATATTCCAAATATCAAAACTCATTATTCCCCTGTGGGTTTCTGAGACTGCAACTGTTACAGGAGTAAAAAGCCCCTTCTTTCTTCTGTGGTGCAGCTGGTGGTTTCTAACTGCTGACATGCAGCCCTCATCCCAAAGCATAACCACTCCGTCACCAGGGATCCTTGTGGAAATATTAATGCAGGAAAATATTCTCATGGGAGTCCCGAATTTTCTCCAAGCCATCAGATAGCTGGCCAATGTATCATTCCAGTGAATGCTCACGAATGCACATTTATGTAACAATCTTAACTTAGAATGATCTGGATACTCTTGCCCATGTTGGTATTGTTAGGTACCCTTGAGTTGGCTTCAACTCCCAGAGAGCCTATGTACCACAGGATGAACTACTGACCGGAAGTTCACTATCCTCACAGTCATTCCTCTGTTGCACCCATCATTGCAGCCTGTGTGACAATCCACCTCCTCGAAAGTCTCTCCCTTGGTCATTACCATTCTGCTTTACCAAGCACAAGACCATTCTCTGGGTAACAGTTCCTCATGATGACATCCCCCAATACGTGAGATAAAGTCTTACGTGAATGCAAGAAATATTCAAGATGTGCTTAATCCAAGACAGACCTGCTTGTGCTTTAGGAAGCCTGTGATATATTTAATATTATTCTCTAACACCATAACCCAAATGAACCAATTCTTTGATATTGCTTATAGGGTGTTTGGCCATTATTGGAGTCACTCTTAGTCTCCACAACCACGGACGGTGTTTCTGGTACTACAGGCAGTGTCCTGTGTTGCTACTAAAATTTCACGTCCTGGGTTACTTTGAGTCTCTAACAGCCATCCTGCACCTAAACAACCTTGGATGCTTACAGCTCTATAAATAGATAGACAAGACTTTTACTACCAATAATTAGCCAAGACACAGAGAACGTCAACATAAGAATGTTGATAAAACAATGTATTATGATATACATTTCCTTTTGCTAGGTGTGTTTCCCTCATAAAACATACCCTAACCCCTTGCACTGTCCTTCCACCTGGGAAGAATGCCATGTGTTATTTATTTATTTTTGATGGTGTTAAGTGATTCAATTCTCGGTGATTCAATGGAGAACAGAACTAAATAATACCTAGTTCAGCCATATAATCACCATTAATATTTTGAGCTCCTTATTACAGCCACTGAGTCACTCCATCTCATGATGTGCCTCCTTCTTCCCTGATCCCCTGCTTTATCGTGGATGAAGTCTTTCTCAAGGGTCTGGTGTCATGATATGATGTCCAAAGTACAGGAAACAAGATCTCACTGTCCTTGATTCTGAGGGACTCTCTGCTTCTACTCCCTTCACAACAGATCTGTGTGTTTTATTGTCAGACACCCATGGCACTTTCAACATTCTTTGAAAACACCATAAGTCAAAAGCCACCATTTTTTTCTATGGCCCTTATTATTCTTATTCCAGAGTTTATATGCATGTAATAATATGGAAAGCACCATGATGTGGGTTCTCAAAGTGACATTTAAAAAACCTGTCATGTGTAGAGATAGAAAGAGACATGGTGCTGTGGCGGGAGAAGTATTGGGTTTCTCAACACAAGATCAGGGATTCAATCCAGGCAATGGTTCCTCCTGAGTCAGATGAGGTTGTCTATTCCTGTAAATATTTCCAGTCAGATAAAGCCTAAGGAGCAGTTCTAATGAGCCTTATAGGGGTCCTGTGAGTCACGGTAGATGCACTTGCAGTGAGTTTCACTTTTGAGGATAAGACTGCCCATATTCGATCTCAGTTGCTTGGTTAACTGATTTGCCCTCAGTGTTGAAGAATACGTGGTCTGTTAATAGCTCTCAGACCTCACAATGAATAAATTAATGCGTGAATTAGTGGATGCACTTGTTCAAATTAAACATTGCAGACACACTTTAACCTTGGTGATTTTATTATTGTAAATGTTGGATTCTAGGGAGGCTACAAATTCAATGTATGCCTGTGTGTCAGACATATCACTCCCATCTTTGACATCTGAGTGTCATCAAACATGCTCAAGTACAGCCTTTGGGGACACTTCCTTGTGGACCCATGGATCATGCCCATTAACATGCTATTCAGTCCCCACCTCTTATACACCCCCCTAGCCCTCAAATCACGGCATCAGAGCCTACTAAATCAGGGAATCTTTGCCACAGAAATGTCTGCCTCTTTTGTCCTTTACTTTCTGATGATGCCGAGTATCCCATCTGGTCAGTGGCAGGAAATTGAAGTGGGTCACAATAGATTTAAAGACAGATGGGGTGTTTAATTCTTTTTCTCCAAAAACTCCAGGGGTCCTGACCCAACTGTAGCTACAGGAGTCAGGACCTTAGGTGCTGAGACCTTCACACTTTCACCTGAACCATCAGTGGGAACTCCATCACCAGCACCAGTGCTACTTGGGATTGGATCAGGCAGAGCCCAAGGAAAGGTCCTGAGTGGATAGGAAGGACCTTCGACAGGTCAGAATGGTTCAGCAAATACCTCATTGATTGTCTAGTCATCAACCCAGACACATCCAAGAACCAGCTCTCCCTGCAGCTGAACTCCATAACCACAGAGGACAGGACTGTTTATAGCTGTGCAAGGAGACACAGAGAGGGGAAGTCAATATGAGCCCTCACACAAACCACCCTGCACAACAGCTGGGGGGCTGAACTGTGAGGCCTTTACATGAGCAAGGAAAGCTCAGGCACAAATGAACAGGCCCAGGATGCCTGTGTGAACACTGATGAGATTTTCTGCTGTGGCTTGAGCTGGTTTTTTTCCCCACTGCTAAGCAGCAGATTGAGAGGAAACTCCAGTAGGGTCTGTTCCATTTTGTCTAAACATTAAAGATAAAAAATATTGTGAAAGCAAATTTAAAGACAAACATAAACATATTCCAATAAAATAAGTGATGTGAAAGACCTTGTGTATAAAACTCAGGGTGTGTATGTGCGGGGGAGGGGGGGCTAGGAACAGCCTTGGTGGAGTTCTCACTGACTCTTCTTTACTGTGTATCTTGCACAGTCATGCAAGGCTGTGTCCTAAAGTTTCAATCCATTAATTTGCAAAGGGACAATATTTTTGAAATTGTCTCTTGAGACCCTCGACCTTGGATTAATTAAGTAGATTCTGTTGTCTGACCATTGACTGTGTATATAGGTAAATCCATTCTGGTATCTTCTCTAGAAACTGGCTAATTCACACCCAGAAAACCTGAAACACAAGTGAGTCTGTACTGGTGGACATATCTGGAGGAGTGTCTTAGGGATTCAGAGTCAAAAGACTAGAGATAACCCACTTGAAAATATGGCTCAGGGTGACTGTCCTTTGTCCCATAGGTCGATCTCAGGTACAGTTATAGGGACTCCCCGCCCATGCCACCAGTTATCAAACATTCAACTCCCTGCTGTTGAGTCAATTAAGACTCATAGCAGCCACACAGGACAAATCATAACTGCCCCTTTGGATTTCTGAGAATACAACTTTTCAGGATAAAAACGCTGCATCTTTCGCCAGAGGAGTAGATGGTTGTCTTGAACTGTAGAACTTGCAATTAATAGTGTGCTGTGCAATCCCCTACACCACAGTATCTCCAAGGTATGGAGGGGTAGTTTTGACCATGCTTATTCTGGGTCTATTTCATTTCTTTTAAAACTTGATGAGCAATTTCTTTTAAAACTTGGAGAGTAATTACTATGTACTTAAAGAAAGGTGCTGGGATCTGAACCAGAATTCCATCACAATTATAGATCACTTCGGGTGTGTTTTTATCCCCACAAAATTAAGAATTCCTGTTCATGAACATGACCCTTTTTTCTAATTAGGTGTGTGTCTTTTGGTATCTTATAGTATTGCTTTTTTATAGTTCTATTTGTACAATATTCTTGCTTCTATGCTTAGGTTTATTCCCATTTATTTTACCTTACCTGGCTATTGTAAATGGTAGCATTCTTGATATCCTTTTGAGAGCTTTCTCTATAGGTATGTGGTAATCAAACTTATTTTTCTATGCTGACCTTATAACCTATGAAATTGTTTAACCTTTCAATTAGTTCTAATAATTTTCTACTAGGGCTTTTGGGTTTTCTATGTTTAGAGTAATATAGTCAGCAATTATAGAGAGTTTTACTTCTTTGCTGCCATTTTGGATGCCTTCATTTTACATTATATGAGTTATAGCTGTAGTTAAGGGTTATGAAACAAGATTGGTATTAAATGGTATCCTTATATGGTTCTAATTTGAAAGGTGAATGCTTTTGTTTCCTCTCCATTGAGTGAAATGTTTGTCTTTGGCACTTCACTTTGCTATTTTGAGTCCTATTAAATCAGTCTGAAATCACAGCAACACTAGAGAAAACAGAAAGGAGCATAAGTCTTACTTCATCCTCACAGTTGTCATGTATGAGGCCATTGTTACAGTTACTGTGCCACTCTATGTTGTTAAAGGTCATTCTTATGCATTATGAAGCACAATATCCGGAAACATGTTCAAAGTATTGAGATGAAGTAATCACACATTACTAGTTAGAATTAAGCATTACAATGTCAAACATTACACTCACTATCATGGGATTAACTTGGAATATCATGGCTTTCACACTCAGAGATGGAGGTGAGCTTGACTAGTGTGCAGCTACATCATGATGTGAAATTTAAATTGGTCTGCTACCCTCCAGTAATGAGATGACTTTGTTCTGGAATGATCACACTCAAGTAATGCCATACCCGTCTAGATGCAAAAACTGAACTAATTCAAGGAACTCCCATGGCAAAATATTAGCATGTCATGTGCTTGTATTCCTGAATCATATGGAAAATCATGAATCATTTTTGAAAAAGCTTATTCTCCTCAGCAAATTCTGGCCCAGAGACATCAAGTGACCACCAACTTGTGCTTGAATTTCCCCCATTGACATATTCTGTTTAACTATTGAGTCAATGAGTGGTGTCAACTCTAAGAATGGAGAAAAATGTTTGTGATCTTTGATATTAATGAAAATGAAATCTGAATGAGCATAACACTTTTAACATGTATAACTAGAGATAGTGCTAGTGATTTTATGGGCAATAATATGAAAATGTTCCAAAGTCAGAAAATCTGTGAGTTTTGGTAATAAATTTAAGGTTGTGATCCCTGATCAGTTTGTGGGGAATCATACCTAAAGCATAAGTAGAGAGGAAGACTTTGGTTGTATGTGCTCAAATTTCAGGGGACCCAGAGTCCTCTGGGTACAGAACATTTAAAAATGTCTGTGCTTATTCCATAAAATTTGAGGACCTGTACGGACTTCATTTAATCCAGAGTGACATTAGGTCTCAACTCAATGTACTTTGGTTCAAGATATGAAACACTATCCTTGGTTCATATCCTTACTTTGCCCTATTAAACAATTATTTCCCACTCCCTTCTCTGATGTAACTTTTTTACTTAAAGTCATGACACTTGACTGGTTTTATGCTCTTTTGAATGCTCTCTGCCAAACAAAGGGTATCTCTTCAGATTCTAGCAGTTCTTATAGGGTACAGAGTTACAACCTTGTCTTTTCTGGGGTCCAAATTTTCTGGGTAGCAGCTTCTTCTTACACTGAGGTTTTCCTTAGCCATCAGGCAGTGGGATGTAATGATAGTGTTGTTTGTAAGAACGGTGGGGTTTGTGATTATCATGGCCCAAGTCGGGAAAAGATCTGGCTGATTCACATCAGTAGGAGGCCAATGCCTACTGGGGACATTCTGCCAGATCCTCAGGGCATCTGTGCCTTAATAAAATACAGAGTCCGAAGTGGAAGACATCTTGTAGTCCCCGCATCTGGCTTATGGCCACCTGACCTTAGGGATATGGACTGAAGTACACCCACCAATACTTGAGCCATTTACTCAAGCATGCAAGGGGTTTTGTTGGATGTTGTTGCAATTTACAGAGTCAAGAAACACAAGGAAATATATGTAGGCAAGGAATGGGTGGGAAATGGTGCTGAATGACATCATGGAAGCGTTGGATATTTGAGGCATCATCAACCCCCAACTCCTTGGAATTGGTCTGGTATTAATATTACTAAAACATATTATTACCACATAGGAAAATTACCAAGGACTTTGAGGAGGTTGAGTAAGAGTCATCCGTGCATAAAGAAAAATTGGGTTTTGGAGAGTGTGAGGTAATGGGAGATACTCTGGGGTATACCTACTGGTTTCAAGGAACTCTATACTGCCCAATCTCCAATGCACAGGATATATAAGAGCCTCAGTCAGGGCAGGAGCAATGAAGGGCTGGAGGGAGAGAATACTGGGCTCAGAAATGCTGGGCTTTCCTTTGTCCATTCGCACATACCTTTTAGGTGAAGTGCGCTCTCACTGCAGACTAACACACAGATGAGTTCAAAAGAAGAATTACCCTACAATGGCTCAGAAGAAACAAAGGAGCCTCTATTTATAAGCACAAATCTCCCTGCTATGCAAATCATTCTTCAGGCACATGGTTAAAATCCCACAACTTGGGCACTGAAAGCTATCAGTTCTCTTCTGACAGGCCTGTAGATTTCCTGAGAAAGCACAGTTGGGGGCTAAAGATGCTGTTGCTATGTGTTCTCCTGTGCCTGGTGACAGTTCCCCAAGGTGATGTTCTCAGATGTCGGTGTTGAGTCTATGGGGATGGTTGTGACTGTGACTGACAGAGATCAATTATCTTTATTTACATGAGTCCTATCAGAGGTGCAGCTTCAGGAGTCAGGTCCAGGACTGGTGAAGCCCTCCCAGAAGCTGTCCTTCATCTGCACTGTCTCGGGTGTCTCCATCTCAAGTAGGAGTTATGACTGGAGCTGGATCCGCCAGACTCCTGGGAAGGGGCTACAGTGGATAGGAAGCTTATGGTATAATGGTGGTACAAAATATAACCCGTCCTTCCAAAGCCAACTCTCCATCACCAGAGACACATCGAAGAATCAGTTCTTCGTGCAGCTGAGCTCTGTGACTGCTGAGGACATGGCCGTTTATTACTGTACAAGGAGCACAGTGAGGGGAAGTCAGTGTGAGCCCAAACACAAACCTCCCCTGCAGGGAAGATAATGAACAGGGGGGGGGGGCGCAGGACCCACTTAACATGGACACCCAGCCCTAGACAAGCAGGCAGAGGTGAATGACGGAGGATTTCCTGTTGGAATTAGGGCTTCCTTGTTCAGCTTTCAGCATCACCAGAACAGGTTTCTTTCTTTTTTTCCCCTAAATGTTCTTCTCACTGCAGTCTTGGAAAGAGGAACTAGAATTCTCTGTTTGCAGTACAGATATTAAAAGTCACAGTGATTCTCCATTGTCATCCTATGTGATTCATTTTCCTTCTTGACAGCAGATTATTGTGGTCATTCTCTCTCTGTTAGTCAAAGTATGTTGACAATGAAATACAGACATTTATAGATTCATGAGTGAAATGCATTATTTTAAAAGGCCTGAGCTCATTGCTCTATTAAAGCCCAGGATAACACATCTCTGGATGTGTCTCTCTGCAATGTGCACTGTGGATACTGATTGATTAATATTCTTATGTCTGAGAAAATAATTGTAGTGACTTCTGGTGCTAAACTTGTGACATGACTTTTGTGAAATTACTCTTTGGGGTCATAATGAAGCAATCACTCAATGGAAGGACAACTTTGATTCCAAAATAAAACAGCAGATGTGTCACAAGAAGAGGAAATGGCAGACCAATATCTCAGAATGCTCTTTAGAATTGAGAATAATGAGATGTCTCACATATTTTGAACATGTTTTCAGGGCAACCAGTTCCTAGAGAAGGACATCTTGTATTGTAGAGTGTCAGCAAAATAGAAGAATACCCTGAATTAGATGCACAGAGTGACTGCAAAAATGGTCTCAGACTTAGGTGCAAATGAGGACGGTTCAGGACTTCTCAGTTTATGTATTTGTTCTGTTGTACACAGAGGCACGGAGTATAAAACTTACTCAAAAGCAACCAGCAACATCCCTGATAATGAGTTACAGGAATTGAGATTAATTCTGTTAGCCAATTGTGATTACCTAAAATATTACTATAATATACCTCTTTGTATTTAATATTTAACATTTGATATATATATACAATTCCTTATTAAGTTTACCTATACGTAGTTTAATATTTCCATTTTGATACACATTTGCTTATTCTGGTTTTTAATACTTTCTAGATTTTTTTTCATGTAGGGGTTTATACCTGTTGTATTTTTCTGTTTTTCAATTTATGAAACCCAAGATGGGTAAATCTACAGAGATAATAACTAAAATAAGGGTTCCCGGGACCACAGTAAGGGAAATGGGGGTAAAATGGAATGTGATTGGTAGATGTATGTGCCAACCTGGCCAATAGGAACATGTGGGATTAATAAGGTTGCAGTTTGTTTGGAGAGCAAAGAAATAAATGGCTCAGAAAGGCCGCTGGTATCTCTCTTGCTCTCTGGTGATCAACCCAGTGTGTGGCTGCCTTAGCTTGTTCTCTTCCTCAACTCCTAAGCTACACTGCCTGTGAGACTGACAACCTGTGGATCATGTCATTAGAGCTTAAGTTTCCTTTGAGACTAGCTTCGTCACGTTGCTGTTGTAGACATCACTTGAACTTGGGACTGTAGGAACTTGTCATCCTGCTGACTGTTGGTCACCCACCCTGCTGTTTGCTGCCTGTGGCCAGACAGTCTGCATTGCTCTATGGAAGACTCAGCTCTCTGCTTCCTTGATCCTGGACCCAGCAGTCGTTGTGAGTTGAAGGACTTCCAGTATATTAATTGTCCCATGGAAATGAATTGAACTGAGCCCTCTATACTGCTGTGTGGCCTAATTCGCTGTTACACACACACACACACACACACACACACACACACACACACAATCATAAGTATCCTGGTTTTGTTTCTCTAGTGAACCCTTTCTAACACAGGGAGCTAATGTAAATGATTTCGAGAAGGAAGAAAATGTTTTCAAACTGATTGTGGTAGCAATTGTGAACACTGCTTGATAAGATTGAATGACAGAATGGTATGATGTCTGGATTTGATTCTAATAAAATGGTTTGAATGAGGGAGAAAAAGAAAATGTTTAAGGATCTTAGTTGCTGACAAAATGATTTAAAAGGTTTTAATTTTGTATACTTCTGAAAATAACTTCTTAAAATATTTCATATGAAAAATGTACCTAATATTGATAACATGCTGTTTCTAATACATATTTCATAATAAATTTTGCCAATTTCTCAGTTTAAAAAAGGCAGTGTCTGAAAATAGGGAGGAGATCTACTATGTCCTAGAGGGTCACTATGAGTCAGAGTTCACTCGCTGCTAGTGTGTTATGGTAATTAAATTTCTCAATTTGTATTTTATTTTGGTTGCTGATCTCCATTAGTTTTTCTGTGTATTCTGTATTTTGTCTAATCATAGTTAATATTATTGTCAGGAATTGCTCAATTCTTTCCATTATCCTGGTCTCCAAAGAAATTATTACATCGTGTTTTTATTTTATTTATGCCCTCTTTTTTCTGTAACTTTTATGCTATTATTTATAATATTTTAATAACATTAATGGTTTTCCTTTTAAATATACATTTTATTGGTTGTTCTTCATTTTTCTATGTAGTTTTATACAAATAAACTTATTTGTCCTTCCAGTTGATTTATTCCTTTTTATATATCATTTTATTGGGGTCTTGAACAGCTCTTATAACAATCCATACATCCATCCATTGTGTCAAGCACCTTTGTCCATATATTGCCATCATCATTTTCAAAACATATTCTTTCTACTTGAACCTTTGATATCAGCTCATTTCCCACCACTTCCACCCTCCCTCATGAAAACTTGATAGTATGTAATATTTTTTCATGCCTTACACAAAACGCTGTCTCCCTTCACCCACTTTTCTGGTTTTCGTCCCCCTGGGAGGGTGTTATATGTATATCATTGTGATCAGTCCCTCTTTCTCCACCCCCACCTCCCTGCTATCCTTCTGTATCCCTACTCTTATTATTGATCCCGAGGGTTTTATCTGTCTTGGATTCCCTGTGTTGTGAGCTTTTATTTGTTGCAGTGTACATGTTTTGGTCTACCAGGATTTGTAAGGTAGAATTGGGGTCATAATAGTGGGAGGGGAGAGCATTAAATAACTAGAGGAAAGTTCTATGTTTCATCGGAGCTATACTGCACCCTGACTGTGAGGGGATGTCCAATCTGTAGACAAGTGGACATTCCCTTATTTTGTAGTGTAAGGTCATCATAACATTATATTTCTGTTGAACCAATTGAGAAGTCACCAGCAAAAGCACAGCTTACACAGAGGCATTGGATGCAACAGCAGTTTGCTCTCACAGAGAAGAGATAGAGCTAGCTCATCATCAGGTGTGGGCACAAGTCTCCATATTCAGTGGTTTCACCCTGGGGCCAGTGCAGGAATGGTGGTTTGCAAGCATCCCTTTTGTGCTGCAGTTGAAAAACTGTGTTCCCTCCTCAACAGCAAAGATAAAGAAATGGGTTTGTCCTATGAGCTCAAATCTGCTGGAAATAGTGAGTTTGTTTTGTGGTTGCTGCTGTTTTGTGTGTTCCATGTAATGTGCATAACAATCAGTTTGGGGACTGTTAGCATGTGTTCGTTCAGCTGAAGGTAGAAGGGGTAGGCTGTATGACACCAGACACTAAAGAGTGTTTTTGAATACAGAAGCCCTGGAAAGGCAGTCATCCAGCAAGGTCATCATATCCCAGTAGTCAGACTGACAATTTGATGCTAATCATGTCTGGTTCTGTCATGGACTCCAGAGAAGGAGGCAACAGATTGTCAGCTCCCCCAATTTCCAATTCCTACTGGAGTTTATCTTAGGTATATTTTGTTGTTGCAGGTAATGCCCTTGAATTTTTGTTATATGTTTTTCTGTTTTACAGTAGATAAAACTTGGGATCGATAAACATATAGAGAAAGCAAGTAGATTAAGGGTTTCGGTGGGTGGTGGCATGGGAGGGCGTAACGGGAGCTGAAGTCAAGGAATTCAAGAAGGAAGATGATGTTTTGAAACTGATTGTGGTAGCAATTGTACAATACTGTTTGATGTGAGTGAACTGTGAAATTATATGGTATCTCTATTAGTTCCCAATAAAATGGTTTGGGGGGAAATTAAATAAAGATTATTTATTCCATTGCTAACAGTTTTTTTGTAAATTCAAGTTCCTGGCAATAACAAAACCTCTTTTACTGTTCATTATTTAAATTTTGCTTGTTTGTTTTTTGAATGTTGTTATACTGGGATGAATTTACATCATTTTCTGAATATGTGTGACTATCTGTCACTTATTTTTAACTTAATTTTTCATGATACATATATGTAACAAAAGGCCATTTGCAAAATTCTTCTCATGCATAATTCAGTGACATTAGATTATCATTGTGTTAAACAATTACCAATAACTGCAAAGTTCCCTATCACACATATAACACAAACCCAGACAAAAAATTCTGGCTTGATAATTTCATCCTTAACATGGATTAAATAGCTATAAATCTATTACTTCAATTACTTTGAATAAAAGTCTGCTTTAAAAACTTTCCCTCCACCTTTGGAAAGAATAAAGCCTAAACTCTGTTCAATGTCTTTCAGTCAGATATCTTTTTTAATGCATATTTTGTTGTGGCATATCAATATCTATATAAATATTGATATTTATAGATCATACTTCCTTCCACTGCAACCAACTTAACCAATTCAGAGTGCTTGCAACCTTCAGCCCTACAAAGCTTTCAATGTGCGGAGAGTCAGTGTGAGACCAGGCATAAAACTAACCTCAAGAATAAAGCTGTCCTGCAGGGGTGTTTGAGACCCACTCCCTCCTGGAGCAAGTGAAGAAAGAAGTGAGGACAGGAGCCTGGGTAAGGACTACAGTGCCTGGTCAGTGAAAACTGCTGTGCTGAGAACTTTGGTAGCTCTACTGCCCATGGCAGGAAACTGGCTGAGAGAACTCCAGGGAACACCTCTGACAATGAGCACGAATGCTTTGGATCAGAGAAAATGTTTCTCTGTGGTCCCCAAAAGGTGAAAGACAGTGTAAGCTCATCAAACATCTCTCTTGTGTGTGATGGGATGCTGTCACCAGGGGGCTCTCAGAATACATTGATCCAACATACACCTGGGTACTACCATATATACTCGTCTATAAACTGAGTTTTTCAGCACAAAAATGTGCTGAGAACCTGGGATTTGGCATATACATGGGTCAGTGGTACCCCAGTGAGGTATAATATCTCGCTGCGTCCTCCACCCCCTGGTAACGGGACGAGCGCCCGTTATCTTGTGGGTGATTGCTGTTTGTCCACTGTTCATTCAAAGCCGAGCTGACACTGCAGGGCTTTGAATGTTTGTTTACACACATTTAACCAATCACAGCCGTCCTAAGACATGGACGGTTCCAATTGGCAGAAGCACCCGTACTGATTCACGTTCGCCGGCAGCTGAACTTGTAAGGATGTTTCTGTGGCTGCGCTCTGTCTCTCCCCTGTGGTGTCTGTGTTAATTTACATCCTGCATGCCCCACCTACACAGACTCCCCCCCACCCCTCCTCCCATCTAACACGTCGTGCGGGGGGTGGGAGGGCATTACCATGAAAGTTCTTTTTCAAAGTCTTGGTTTTTTATCCTATTAGATATGGATACTCTTGAACCAAAACAAAAACGCCAGTCATATGAGCATGGTTTCAAAATGAAGGTTGTGTCAAGAGCAGAAGAGAGCAATAACAGTATGGCAAGTAGGGAATTCTGTGTTGATGAAAAGCAAGTTAGGGGGTGAAGGAAAATGAAGGTTGACTTGAAACAAATTCCAAAAGCTAAAAAAGATCATCATGGTTTAATGATTTTTTGTGGGGCTCTAGAGAGTGAATTGCACCAATGGGTTATGGAGTGTCGTCAAAATGGTTACTGTGTAATACACATGGGAATCCATATACATGTTCTGCAGATGGCTAAGGATGACAAATATAAAGCACTAGGCATTGAAAAATTTGTTGCGTCAGCAGGATGGTGTTCCCGCTTCATGAATAGGTTTGGCCTACTATGTTTGAGACAAAGAACAAAGATTTCCCAGAAATTGCCACAACACCTTGAAGAAAAAATTATGTCATTCCAGTCATTTATTATAAAACAAAGAAGGATTTATAACTTTGACCTGGCAGATATTTGGAATGTGGATGAAACTGCCTTAACTTTTGATCTTCCAAACAACAGAACTGTGGCAAGTTTAGGAGAAAAAAATTTTTTTTCCTCAAAACCACAGGAAGTGGAAAAAAACCCAAACACTTTACAGTTGTTCTATCATGTTTGGCTATTGGAACTAAGCTGCATCCTGTCATTAATTTTAAAAGAAAGACCTTGCCTAAAAAGATCAATTTCCCACCAAGAATTACTCTGTGTGCACATGTTAAAAGCTGGATGGATGAAGACGGAACAAAAAAAAAAAAGGCTGGAAGAAATTTGGAACCGATGGCCAGGAGCAGCCTTAAAGAAAAAGCCATCATTATTTGTTTGGGATATGTTCAGAGCCCACCTATCGGATGACATTAAAAAAAAATTGGCAAAATCGAGTAAAGTTACTTTAGCCCTTATTCCAGGTGGGCTTACATCTGTACTGCAGCCTCTGGATGTATATTTGAATAACCCTTTTAAAGACCATGTGTGAAGGATGTGGCATGAATGGATGTCATCTGGCCAAACCTGACTAACAATAGGAGGAAATCTCATGTAGCCTGACATAACGTTAATAGCAAAGTGGGTTCGAGATGCATGGGAAGACATTCCAGAAGACGTGGTGTGATGTGCCTTCCAGAAATGTAGTATGAGTATGGCTAATGGCAGTGAAGACTGTGCTTTGTATGAAAATGACAGCAGTGATGGTGATGATGGTGATCTCAGTGAGGACAGTGTCTATGATGACCTCACACCAGCTGAAGCTCTGCATTGGGATACGGATGATGATGAGGAATCCAGTTTTGAAGGAGTTTACTCTTTACATTTTAGCTTGGTTGCTGATTGAGCTCAGGGAATAGTACTCTTAAGGTATCATTGTTGATAACTTATTGTTTTTGTTGAACCTATTTTCCACTTACTGTGTTGGTTTACTAATGTTAAATGACTTGTCCTTTTATTTGAAATGAATATTTGAATACATTACCCCCACTGATGTCTCAATTTTTAGTAATTTTATTTTCATTTGTTTTGATTATTGAAACTCACCAATAGCTTCTGCATTTTCCACCCAAGGCTTATACTCGAGTCAATCAGTTTTTTTGATTTCCCAGGTCATATTTAGGTACCTCAGCTTATACTCCGGTCGGCTTATATTCGAGTATATATGGTAATTTTTCCTTTGGGGAGGAAAAATTAGCTTATTTCTGTGGTTTCTTTTAACACCATAAACAATCTTGTTGTTAGGGTTTTTTTGTTTATTTTATTTCAATCTCTAATTCTGGATGAAAACGTCGAAGTACCTTTTACTCCTTTCCAAATATTCTGCAATGTCCTAGGGGAAAGGGGCTTTAGGGATGACAGACAGGTGTTTCCCTTTGTGTTCAGATGTATAAAAGATTCAGGAAAGCCTGGCCTTGATTCCATTACATCATGATTATGTTAGAAAGGGTTCTCTAAATGAAAATTTAAAAAAAAAACCAGGACATATGATTATACATCAATATCTCTCTCTCTCTATTTATATAACATACGTAATAAACAGTTAATCTATAAAGCAGTGCAAACGGCTCAGTGCAACTCACTTCCCTACTGGCAGTCCTTCAAGTCTTGAGGGCCACAGGGTAGTCCTCTTTAGAGCAATTCAGATTATCTGGGCACAGGCAGCAAACAGCAAGGCAGTTGACAGGATCCAATAGTCCCAAGCTCAAGCGATATTACTCCTATTAGTGTGGTGAAGCAGTTTTGAAGGAAACTCAAACTACAGCAACACAGTCCATGGGTTAGGTGTTTCACAGGTAGTGTAGCTTGTAAATTGAAGCAGAGAGCAAGCTATGGCAACCACACACTGATCTGATCATCAAAGAGCAAGAGACAAGAAAGGCGAGGCTCACCAAGCCATTTTCCTCTCTGCCCTTCAATTTATCCCACGTGTGTTCATTGGCCATGTTGGCACAATAAACTTACCTATCACAATGAGGATAGAGATTCTCTATAATTTCACCACAGAGCATCTGGGTAATTATGATAGTAATGGATGTAAAGCAACATTAAACATAAAATATGAACAGATGTTCATATGATTGGTAAAATGAAAACCTGAGAGAGAGGACTGTGTTCTCCCAAAGACAATATCCCCATCACCATGTAATTCCCAGAGCCAGGGGCCTCCATTGAGCCCTTTTCACCTTTACATATCAATATGCCTACTAATATGCAGCCATGTGAAACCACAGCACATGTACTTAAATTCGTATTCCTTCTCACCCTGGAGAGCATTTTCTGAGCGTCACGAATCTTATCCACATGAACATGAATTATGTGTGGACTTTCCTTTTTCTGGTGGAGACTCTTGGAGGTGAGTGCTTCAGGGATCCACACAGGAAGTCTGGGATGCAGCATCTGAGCACTGAGCACATGACCCACTGTTGTTCTTTTTATCTACAAGTATCCTGGCTCAGGTCTAGTGACAAGAGTCAGACCCTGGACTGGTGAAGCCTTCACAGGCACTGTCTCTCACTTGTGCTGTCTCCAGATTCTCTTTAACCAGCTCCGATGTCAGCTGGATCCGCCATGATTTAGGAAAGGGACTGGAATGGGTTGGTGATATACAGAGGGGTGCTAGCACACACTATAATCCAGCCCTCCAGTCTGAGTCAGCATAACCAGGGACACCTCCAAAAGTCAAGTTTATTTAAAACTGAGCTCTCTGAATCCTGAGAACACAGCCGTGTATTACTGTACTAGAGGCACAGTGATGGGAAGTCAGTGTGAGCCCAGACACAAACCTCCCAGCAACAGGCCATGGTTTCAGTAGATGCAAGGGCTGAGGTCAGTGATGCTTTCCTCTCAGAAGCTGTGGTTTCCCCACTTTGTCAGCACCTCTCTAGGGACACCATGCACAGACTCAAGAGAAGCTTCATACCTCTGAACATGATTTATTTTCCTTGGAATGGGCTTTGTCTCTCTTTCACCATCTTCCAAAGACAGATTTCACAGTAATAGTAATTGATGAGATATCACTTTACAACTAGTTAGTTCAGGCAGGCATCCTCAAACTACAGCCCACAGGCCACATGTGGCCCACTGAGGACATTTATCTGGCCTGCCAGGTGTTTTTGCCCTATTTGTTTTTGACTTCAAAATAAGATATGTGCAGTGTGCATAGGAATTTGTTCTTTTTTGTTTTAACTATAGTCCGGCCCCCCAACGGGTCTGAGGGACAGTGAACTGGCCCCCTGTTTTAAAAGTTTGAGGAGTCCTGTTTCAGGGTACTAACCAGTGCCATTTGTTGTCAAAGCTATAAATATTTCATGTAGAAAAAAATTCTCATGTGGAGTCCCAAATTGTCTCTATACCCTCAGATTTATCTTGAACCTTCTTGTAATAAATAATCACAAATGTAGTTTTATGCAATCATTTTGGCTTAGAAGGCCCTAGAAAATATTGTCTATCCGAATATTGTTGTTTGAAAGCAAATAATTATTAAGAAGATCCTAAAAAAAAAAAGAAAATAAACTCACCCAGAAGTGAAAGAACGCATACAAAGTATATATACACACATTCTAATATGACACAAGGATGGTGATACTTTATTCATCTCACATACTATGGACATGTTGCCCAGAGAGGCCAGTCCCTGGAGAAGGCCATCACGAGGGCAGTGACAAGGAGGAAGGCCCTCCAGGAGATGGATTAACAATGGCTGCAACAATGAGATCAAACGTAAGAACAGTTGTGAGGACAGTGCAGGACTGGGCAGTGTTCTGTTCTTTTGTGCTTAGGGATGTTTTGAGTAGGAACCAACTTGATAGCACCTATCAACAACAAATTCATAAACTGTGCTAAGTACTCTAGAATGTCCACCTTTCTTAGATTTCAAATAGAGAAGCTATCTACAGAGAAATCTATCTACTCCTATAAAGATCGATAGACTGTCAAAATCCTATACAGGGTTGCTATGAGTTGGAGTATACTTTAGGGCAGTGGGTTAGATGTAAAAATATTGATAGACTGCCTTTTCTACTGAAAAGTAAATGTTATCTATTGAAAATCTATTAGCAGCCAGGTAATATTCTAGGCATCCTAGTCATCTGGGATGAAACAGTAAGTAAAGCGAAAAAAAATTCCTTTCCTCATGGATTGCCCATTGTAACTTCTCTTTATCACACTGAATATTATTAGTCCACTATATGGCACTCTGAGCTGCATAAAGGCTTAATTTTGAACCCAAATAAATTACTCAAGTTGGAAAAACAAAACAAGAACAAATTATAAACCTAATATTTCCTTACAGTGTCCATTTATGTCTATGTAAGTCTCAAGTCAGTGTTTTCCTTTTTTGAACACTTTCTGAGGGACGCAAATCACATTCTTTTAAATGTCCTTTGCATTTGGGAGACAAAATTAAGACTGAAGGAGTATATCAGGGGTGCAGAGTGCGTGAAGTAAACTTTCCTTACTTGCAGTCATTGGTACTTTCAATATCATCTCCCCCCAAGCCATCATTTTCAGGTCATTGATTTTCCTGCAAATTTCTTACTCATTGTCTAGCTTTCACAAGCATATGAGGCAGTTGATCCTCAAGTGACATCGCACAATATGTAACATAGGTTCTCAGAGCAGATATAGATATATATATATATATATATATATATATATATATATATATATATATATATATATATATATATATATATATATATGACTTGGTGGTGAGTGGACTAAGCATTAGTTGCTAAACAAAAGGTTAGAGGTTCAAACCCAGCAGCTACTCCTTGGGAGTAAGATTAAGTATTATGTGCCCATAAATATGGAAAGATCTGGAAACCTAAAGAGCAGTTATATTCAGTCCTACGGGTTTGCTATGAGTCTGAATTGACCTAATGGCGGTAGATTTACACTTTGAGGCAGAGGTTGTGCATTTGCTTGATTGCTGTGTGATTCATTCAGTGATTGTTTATTTTTTCTCCAGTGCAGAAAGTAATGGCATCCACCGTGATTCTCCTACCAAAGATATCCCTGGTAAACACAGGCTAGAAAGTGTACATTTCTGCGTGTTCTAGCATTTTAACACAAGTAAATCAACCAATAAAAAGTGTGTAAGAATAAAATTTAATAAATTATCCCCAACATGAAATGTGAAGGCCCAAAAGGTACACCAATAATGAATTTGCAGAAGGTCCTAATTTGCTCTGGGTTTGGATCTTTGGTTTTCTTCTAGAATCAAGTCCATGTGAAACAGTGATATATGAGGTGCTAAAATCTGGAGGTCCCTGGTCTTTAAAAAGCCTGGTCTACAAAAGCAAAATGGAGGAGAAATTAAAAAGTTGACGAAGAACACTGAGGTCAGATGCCAACAAAGATTAAAAAAAAACACACACTGAGTGGGACACATGCCAGTGGAGTGAAACAAAGAGGCAGCAGAAAGAAGGTTATGGAATGAACTGTTTTTTTTTTTTTTTTAACAAAAGGCCAGGCAGGTGGGTCAGGAGGATCTGAAGCATGTACATGCAGGGAGTGTCTCATCCAGATCAGGGGTCCCACATCCCCACTCTACAAAATGCCTTCAGCAAGTCAGGCACTCGGTGACCATATTTTCACCAAATGAAACAGGAAAACTATAGTCCACGTGCTTTTGTGATACACAAGAGCTACGAAGGCATTTGGAAAGGGAGGCAAAGTGCCATTCCATTGCAACATTGTAAAATGAAAAAACAGCACAGACGGTCACAGCAATGGGTGAGGGCTTGCAAGACAATATGACTTCTCTCCCATTGTGCATAAGCATAGGGCTCTAACTCTACATTTTCCACTAGAAATATCAGACTACAGTGGGTCTGATGCCACCCCATCAATGCTGCATTTTCTAGAATCCAATGAAGCGCCCACTGTCGTTATTCCATGTCAATGCAGAAAAACACATAGTGCCATTGATAAACTTTCCATCAGATTTATTATGTTGCACTTTTATTTTTCAACTTTTAGAAGGTAGAGGACAAAAATACACAGATGCTGCATTAGGCCAACTTGGGCTCAGGTGTTGCACTGTGGGTACACACCTCGTAAAGGTAGAGCAGCTATGACAGAAGGTACTTGCTGACCAGATGTGTTGCCTCAATACACAACTGTGCCTACCTCTCTGGCTCAGCCGGTTCATTCCCATGACCTCTTACCACCACGCTAGCGAGGTAGCATGCCTT
Organism: Tenrec ecaudatus; assembly: GCF_050624435.1. NCBI lineage: Eukaryota > Metazoa > Chordata > Mammalia > Afrosoricida > Tenrecidae > Tenrec > Tenrec ecaudatus. Next base: position 80,295,292 of record NC_134546.1, read on the forward strand.
CTTCACTCTCACTGCTCCCTTCAAAATCCCAGCACCCCTGAAAGTGCTCTTTCTGAAAGGCATCTGCCTCAAGAAGGCATGGTTTAAAGAGTTACAAATTATTGAAATGAGGAGACCTTGGAGTAAGTAAAGTCACCTCAGAGTATTTATAAACCCAAGGGGCACATTAGTTACTTATGTTATAATTGTAGTGATTGGCTACTGCCCCCTGAATCCTCTTCCTTGTCATCCTATGAGCTCACAAGGGCTTGAGCCATCAGTTAGGTTACTGTCCCTGGTCCTACTGCCCCACAGCAGGTTGCACTGCTCCCATGCAGCAGCCTCTTGGTTCGTTCCATGTGTTTTTGATTCCAATGACTTTAACCTTGTTAACTTGGCCATTGTGTTTGTTACTGGACTGCCAATATCCGGGCCAGCCAGGTGAAGGAAGATCATGCAGTGGTTAGTGTAGTCACTCTCTTACACTTGGCCTGTGGTTGGCTTGTTACTCTCCGTGGATGCTAACTGAAACTCAGAAGAGCCCCTTCTCGGTACCATCAATGAGTAAGGCATTGAAGAAAGAACTATACAGTCTACAACACCATCTTTTGGAACTTGAGGGCTCAGTTTTACAGAACCATCTCCCTCCTTTACTATCTCTTGTTTGGATGATCTGAGTAGCACTTCAGATTCCAGGAAGTCTTGAACTTTCCTGCACTGCCTCTTCCATATTCACTTCAGAATCACGTTATATCGTGGAACAGAGTCCAGGGAACTACAAAAAAGGTGCAACAGGAAAGCCACCTGCTCTTTGCTTTGGCATCACCCTGCCTCTTCTGTACAGACAGCCCCTTTGGAGTAAGAACTACCCCCCTGGCCTCAATTCTCTTGGCTACAGTGACCAGGGACTGGACTTGGAGGCCACCTTTACCTTCTCTTTCTTCCTCTGCAGATTCCCCTGTAGTGATCAAGGAACACCATCAGAGCCTGCCAAAGAAAATCCTGCCACCTCTACTGACTTCACCACCACCAAGTCTCTTCACTCTTCCACACCGTCTGGAGAGATGTTCGTCATGGGTTTTGTCTTCCTTAGATCCACAATCAAAGCTCATGGAACCAGCAGTCAAGAGATCAAAAGATATATTAAATGAGGTAAATCTCATTACTCTTTAGAGTACTGAAGAGCCAGGATCTCACTTTAAACACTAAGGTGCAAAATATTAGAAAAAATAACTAATTCAGCATTCTATTGGAGTTGAAGTACATGTGATAATTCTTCAAACACCACTAATGAGTGTTATTCAGGGTGAACCTAATACTCACCTTCCATGAAGATGGGCCAGGTCTGTAGGGAGTTTTTAGGCTATTGGAAGCAAAGGAACCCATCTAGCCTCAGGGGCAACGGAAAATTGTTGATTGCCCATGGAAACTCATGGTAACCACCCAGATAACAAGGGTTGTTCTATAGCAGTGATTCAGTTCAATTGCTCCTCCAGGACTTCATTTCTGAATCTTCGTTTTTTTTCAAAATACCTATCAGTAACCTTTCATGACAATTTTCTTGATGAGGAATCACATTTCCTCAATGCAAATGCTATTGTTACTATTGCCAGGTTTCATTGATTTGGATACAAATCATAGTGTTTCCATGTACAATACAACAAAACACTGAACAGTCCTATGTTGTCCTCACGGTCCTTGCTATGTTTGATCTCATTGTTGCAATCATGGTGACAAGCCAACTAACTGTTAGATTCTGTACATTACACAGCATACTGCGTTTTTCTGTGTGCATTCATCTACTGGTGTTAAGAGTCTCCCTGTAGGTTTCTCAAAATAGCCTGTTATGAATGGGTGTCTATTATTTGTCATCACTGACTATCTACCCTGTTCCTAGTTGTTCTGCCCCATGCACAGCTGTAGGAAACTCTCTGAGGAGTGGGGAAACCTCACAGATCCTCTCCCTAACCTGTGCTGACTTCTCTACACACACCATGATCAGTTAGTATTACTGGAGCTGAGCCAGCCAATACTTTTTGAAGGAGTCATAGTGACTATTAACAATAGACCTTGGTTGTTGGGAAAAAAACTTCACTTCATTCCTGAAGAACTGACCCTTGAGCTGTAGAAGTGAGCCCACAAAATACTTCTCTCTAAAGTTCAAGTCTGTGACAACTGAAGACCAGACACTTTTACTGTATGGGATAGCGGAAGTCAGTGGAATCCAGACACAGACTACTGTACAGGAGTAGGGCATGGCTATACCAGAAACGTGAGTGTACAGCACACAGGACAAGTGACTTCCCTATGGCTGAAATAAGAGAGGAGATGCCATTTTGTAGTGAATGGTTGACTGGGTGCTAAAAAGTTAAAGATGGCATTCTTTATGAACACCTCTATGTAAAAAAATTCATCAATGTCAAATAAAGGAGGAAATATCTTGGAAGACAATAAGGATAATAATGTTCACCCACAAGAAACAGATAACAGAGCTATCTATCATCATGTTCACATGAGCAGTAACTATCTGTGTGTCCACACTGAGGAGGAAGGATACATTCTGAACTCTCATGCCCCAGAGGTTCTCTTTTATGTATAATAGTGTTTAAAAATTTAAAACATCATCAAACATTGATAGCTTTTAACTACAGCAGCAGCAGTGCTTCTGTATCACATGTATAAGCAGCCTTTATAAAAACCTCCATTTTCCTGTGAGGGTGCGTCTGTTTCTTGGGTCATAAGGAGAGCCCCAACACAGGTAGTCCACTCCTCTGCTACTAAGTGGAGGGCCACATGCTAATACAGCTCTCTCTGTGTGCAGGTGAAACCTGTCCTGCTCCTTTCCTGAGAGCTCTGGGCATGAAGCCCCAGTACTTTGGGCCTCTGCACTTTCCATTTTCAGCTAACTCAGAGGACACATCATGAATTTTGGAATGGGATGGGTTTACATTTTGGCAATTTTACGTGGTAATAATTGAGGACAATGCTGTGTGGTTGTGTGTAGAATTTTGGATGGAGTAGGCAAAGCAGTGACCTTATCACACTGTCTCTGTGTTTGCAGGTGTCTAGAGTAAATTGAAGCTGGTGAAATCTGGAGGTGACCTGAGAAAGCCTGGGGAATCTCTGAGACGCTCCTGTGCAACTTCTGGATTCACCTTCAGTGACTATTATATTAGTTGGATCCAGCAGTTTCCAGGACAGAGACTGGAACAGGTTGGTTTTATTACAACAGCAACCAATGGTCAAACAACAGAGGATGCTTCCTCTGTGAAAGGCAGATGATTCACTGTTTCTTTTTTTACCCCCATGATAGCATGATAGCATGTGCACCTCAGCCTCACTTGGTCGTCCATAAGGAGAGAGAGAGACCAGAGTTCAGGAGAGAGGGGGAGGGGAAGGAGGAAAAGGGGAAGGGGAACAGGGGAGTGAGGACCAGGGGAGGGGAAGGGGAAGCAGAGAGAACTTTTTTATTGCTAATCAAGTCTTATATATCTTTGGGGATATGCAAGCCTCCTAATTGCAGGTACAGACATATGTCACAGGAAGGGCTTGCACTAATTAGACTACAGTAAGGAGGGGGGGCGACCTAGGGGTAGCCACAAAATAGGGAAGGGGAGGTGAGCCAGTTTGACCTGTTCTCTTGCTCACTATTGAAACCATTATCAGTGGGGTGTGAACCCCACCAACAATCGAGCAGACTGCAGCCTGACTGCCTTCAGGGGGAATATCACTGAGCATCTGACCTCCCACCATAAGCTGGCAAATAGCCTCTAATGTTTGGCTTTCCAACTGAAGAGAATAAATGACAATTTATGAAAATTATACTCATGATAAACTACCTTGACCAAATCAAACTAGAACCCTTAACATTTTATAAATACATAGATTGTATTAATAAATGCACAGTTGTATTTGTCCACACATTCATACATATTTTAGTGTAGCCAAGAAGAGGTATAGTTTATACATGTGTTTGTAAAATAAATTCCACATTCCTGTGTTTATTCCAAATAAAACATGCTTAAACATGCCTCTGCTGTCAGTGGCTGTCTGTGGCCATATTTTCTCAGTAACACACTTAACTTGGTTTCATTGGGTTGACTTAAAATACATCTGTTTGTGTGTGAATCAGGAAACAAAGAAAGAAAAAGAAAGAAAGTAAGTAGGCCAACAGAAATTCTGTCTTCTGCACACTAGACATTTAAAAAATGGATCAAGCATCATAAAGAAGGTACTGGAAACTTCAGAGGTGAGTCAAAGAGGGGGAAAAGTCAATCTGGATGACATGAAGTACTGATGGAAGAAGTCTGTCGAGTTGCCATTGAGGAGATAACTAAGGAAGTTGGAATTTCACATGGTTCAGCATTTTCAATTATTTAGTCACAATTTTGGTTTCTTGATTGGTGCCAAAAAGCAATGCACAGAGATGGATGGGCTAAAAAATTGCTACTGATGAGCTGCTTTGTAGAAAATTGAAGTTAATGAAGCCAGTTTTGTGGAATGAAACTTAAGTATTGATAATTCTTGAATGTATCAAAATGATTCAGAGAGAAAGATCCAATGAAAACAGATCTGAAGGAATCATTTAGGTTCATATTCAAAGAATAAAGGTCAATTCAGAATGTATGACAGCGATTTTGTGGATTCTAAAGGGCTAGCCTGGAGTGAAATTCTCATAGGATAGAGAAAATAAAAAAGTATTATTATGAATAAGTTTCAAGAAAATGAAACATGATATTAGTGAAAAAATGTACTAGAATGTTGCACAAAGGATTTTTTTCTCTATATTATGACAATACACCAGCTCATTCTTCAAGAGTATGGTTGTCCATTGAGGATTTTGTTGAGAAACCTTAACAGTGGTTCTCAAGTTTCTTAATGCCATGACCCTTTAATATAGTTCCTCACGTTGTGGTGATCCCCCAACCATAAAATTATTTTGTTGCTACTTCATAACTGTAACTTTGCTACCCTTATGAATCAGGTGAACCCTATGAAAGGTTGCCCAACCCTAAAGGGATCCCGACCCGCAGGTTGAGAACTGCTGCCTTACACCATCCACATCAAAGAGCTGATCTTCCACCTGCATATTTCTGTATTTTCCCATAAGTCAGAGAACATCCGTTGAGTATTGTCAAACTTTCACTCTGATGTTCTGTAAATCAAGGAGCATAGAATACTTTGGGGGAAAGTTCAGAACAATAGCTTTATATTTTGATTTTTTTGTTTAGTGAAAATATCTAAGATAGAGGAGAAATGAATTTAACTACATTTGTATATATGCATATATATGTATGCAATACCTATTTCTTGGAAGAAGAACAAGATGGTGACCAAGCAGTACACATGGGAAGGACTTCACAAAGACCAGCGGAAAAGAACCAGGAGAGGGATATCCTACACTTCCAGAATGCAGGATTATCAGCAGAAAGTTACGTAACACAAACTTAACAAAAGATCAGCAACATTTACTGATAGACTCCCCTTTGTCACCAGCCCTCAACACTAACCAACTGTGTGAAGATTCCCAAATTGCTAGACTTAATTTTCCTAGTCCAAGAGCTAGCTAGGATGGTGGAACTGCTGAGCTTCAGAAACATAGCTCTTTGGAACTAGCTTGAGGCCAACATAAGCACAAATATACTAGGCTTTCAGCACAAGTAAATGGAGGTCTGGTCGATGCCCTAAAAGCCCTAAATCCCCAATAACTGAGATAGCACAACCTACCAGTGTAGTTACATAATCTAGTGTCAACTTTAGTCTATTAAGAGGAAAGAGGTGGAATTTAGCTCGTCAAATACGTCTCAGTTTGATGTCCTCATTTGGAGGGGCTATGGAGATAAACAGCTCACTAGAGGCCAGATTGACACTTTTTGGTTTGTCTTCCTGCAAACAAGACATATGAAGCCATGCTGATGGAGCAACAGCACGGAAGCTGGAGAAGCCACGTGGAGACCCACGCCAGTGCTGAGATGCTTCCACCACCACTGGATCCACAAGAATTTCCACCCACTGGCCTGGGATCTCCCTGCATTCAGTAACATTGCATGGATTCATAAATCTAAAGAGGAATTTATGAACTAGTACTGAAATATGGGTTAATACAGATTTATGGACTTGATCTGGACTAGGCTGCGATGTTTTCTTAATGTACAATTGCTCTTTGATATAAAACTCTCTCTTCCATGCATAGGAATGCCTCTGGATTTGTTTCTCTAGTCAACCCGGACTAACACAATACCCAAGAAGTGTGGCAATAACTCTACAGGGCAGCCTGCAGTGGTCATAAATAGTGAATAGACTAACTCTCAGAAGCTGGGGGAGTTACAACTAATCCTCTTTCCAGGAGGTACAACACTGCCCCTCCTTCCCCATCTTAAGATGCCGACCAAAAAAACATGGATTAAAAAAATTTTGATAGCAATTAATACACACCTGGTTGATTAACAAAGTATTGTCCACACAATACACCTAGAAATTGCAACAGTGGTTTTTAAAAGTATTGGCAGGGAATTTGGGCATATGACAAAGACTAAAAGGTTTAGGTGCAAGAAACTTCTCCTTGTTCACATACCTAGATATTCATCAGTTGTCCCATAACTCCATCCCTGGTCACCACCCCAAGCCACTCAGATAAACAACCTGCCCTTTGATTCGGTGTGGTAGTTACATAACCTGGTGTCAATTTTGGACTTGAGAGTCCTAAGAGTGAAGGGGTGGATTCTAGTCTGCCTAACATGTCATAGCCAATGAGGCCTCTGTGTGGGCAATGCCTTCTCCTGAGGATTCTGGGAACTCCTGGATTTCATCCTTGAAGATGGGAGACATTCTCTCTCTGTTCACTCCCTGGGAGACATAGCAGCTGACAGGATAAATGGAACTATGCTAGTGCCCCGGGTTGCAGAAGCCATGTGGAGACTCGTGCCAGTTCAGAGATGCTCACAATGTCATTGAATCTACAAGATTTCACACTCATTGGCCTGTGATCTTCTTGCATTTGGCATCATTGCATGTGTTTCCCGAGTCTGAAGAGGACGTTATAGACAGGTATCTGACATATGGGCTAATGTTGGACTTATGTACTTATTCTGAACTGGGTTAAACCTCTCTCTTATACACATATGAGTGCCTATAAATTTGTTTCTTTAGACTACCTGGACGAAAACAGTAGGCTATTGCTTCATTCCTCCTAAGCAGGTGGAGGGTATAAAAGGCGCCCAGATGGATTTTTTTAAGCTATGTATTTAATTTTTTATTTTTTTACAAAACAACCTTATCACCTTCAAAGTACTTGCCATTGCACTTAATATATTAGTCAAATCTGTGTTTCCATTTTTGGAAATACTTTTCAAATTTGTCCATTGGGATTTCTGATACACGTGCCTCATTTTTTTCTTCACCTCTTCTATGTCATCAAATCGCTGTCCTTTCATGTCCCTCTTTATTCATGGAAACAAAAAGAAGTCCTAAGGAGTCATGTCAGGTGAGTGCATGGGGCAAGAAAAGAATGCTGCTTTTGCCAAAAGCTGTCACACTGAGATGGCTGCTTAAGCAGCCCGCCCCCCCCCCCGTCAGCTACCAACAAGTCTTTTTTTTCCCTTGGGGTAACATGTTATGCAATCTTTTCAAAACCTCTAAATAGAAAGGGTAATTAAAGTCTGACCTGTTAGAATGGACTCTAAATGCACTATCCGCCTCACAGTAAACAACAACAACAAATTTGATTTCACTTGATGAGCTTTCTTTGGTGTCTTCCACTGGTTCAATTGATGCTTGCTTTTAGGGTCGTAAGAATAGTACCATGGCTTTTCACCAGAAATAAGTTTGGGGAAAAAGTCGAGGTTGGTTTGGAGCTGTCATTTCAAATGACCTCATGTTTCCACTCAATACTTTGTATCTTGGTCAATCAGAAGCGGAGGCACAAACTTCACTGCGAGCCTTCTCATTGCCAAATCTTCTGTTAAGATTTGCTGAACTGAGTTTGAAGGAAGTCTATATGGTCTGTTGTTGGTATTTAAACAGAAATGCACAAATTTTGTCAACATTTTCATTCATTTGGAAAACTGATGGACATCTGGGACAAGATTTGTCATCAATCGATATTTCAACTTTTTTGAAAAGAGGAAACAGCTCATACATTTGCATTTTTCCATAGCACTGCCCTTGTAAGCTGTGTTCAACATTACAACAGTTTCTGAGGCATATATCCTGATCAGGAAACATAATGTCAAAGCCACACACTGGACTCTTAAATTGGCCATCACAAAAATCGAAGTTCAAGCAAAATTGCTTTCACAACAAAACTCACTGTGAGCAGAAAGAATCTTCCCAGGAGACATCACTGGGTGAACTAACTCAATGCTTTCCTGATGGAAAAAAAATGCATACTACAAAAACTTTTCCCAGTGGAGGTTTTTCCCTTTCTTTTGGTTGTGTTTTGAGTTTTTTTGGGGAGGTACCCCCACAGACCCATTCTTCCAGCCCTATTTAGTCACGTCCATCATCCAGAAAAAAGAGAACTCCAACTCCTCTGACCTTGTTTACTAGTGGTCTGTCATCTTTAAATATTTAACCTAAATAATAAAAATTCAGGAGTCTCAGCCATACCAGATATCAAAACCATTCCACTAGTCTTAATATCAACCCTACTCTTACATGTTATAACATCATCACACTACCAGACACTGTCCCCAACTGCTCAAAAACTTCTGATCCACACACCCTTGGCTTCCCCAAGGACAAGGTTTAGACAGCAGATGTTGTTTTGCTGGCATTGTTGTTGCTCTGTGTTCTATCATTCCTATAATCCCTCCATATTTAAAACAAATTGTGCACTCTTCTTATAATTCATCCTTAATCAGGACTTCATTATGTGCTGGTATACGTAAGAACTGGGGTGGGGGTGGGGGGGAAACAGGGTAATGTTACTTTAGTTTTTTGCTTTCACTTAAATTTGTTTTCCAGTTTTTGAACCCATCATCAATCCAGAAGTTAGCACCTACATCAGAGACAATGCTCCTGGGCAAAACTTAGAGCCCAAGCAAACATATATAAAGAGCTCTCATGGTTCTTACTCTAGTATCATTTTTTAAAACTTTACTTTTACCCTTTCCTTCTTTAATATTCAAAGGTTGATTTCTTATCCCTTTTAACCTATCTTTTATTTGTCCCTTTCTTTTATTCTCTTCAAACATTTTCTTTGCATCTCATTCCAATGAATATAAAATCTAACACTGTTCTTACAATTTATTATCTTTTCCCCTGATCTATTAGCATTATCCATTTTCTGGTCATATCAACAAGTACATTTGGGAGACTTAATTTCCTTTCATTTAACCTACAAAATAACAGTACATGATCTCTCACTTTTTTTTGCTTACTTTTTCTTTACTTCTCCCTCCTCCAACACTTTGTCTTCTACTTTTTAATCTACCCCAATAAAACTTAATCTAACACTCTCCCTCATAGAGTTCATACTGTCCACTGCCCCTCTACTGTACTATCTAACAGAGTTAAGCACTCCCACATAACATTACTTCCCTGTCAACCCTAATAGTTACTCCAAGAAGTCAAAGAATCAAGAAGAGATTTCTGTGTGTGTGCGCGTGTGCACACACACACACACACACACACACACGAAAGAGAAACAAACAAGCCAAAAGAATTACAATCAGGCGAAACCCCAAATGGAAAACTACCATGCACAATGTATTCACTATGTCTAATACCAATTGGTAAGGGAAGAAAATGTAAGTGAACATAGCAAAAAAAAATTATATACAATGGGTCAAAATTAGCATAACTTCAGATTTCTCAATGGAAACTATGCAGGCAAGAAGAAAATAGAATGAATTACACAGAGCACTGGAAGAAAAAACTGTGAACTTACAATATTTTACCCAGAAAAAATATCACTCAAAGATAATGGAGAAATAAAAGCATTTTAAGAGAAGAAGAAATTCAAAAATTCACATATAAATTGCGATAAGAGTTGTATGAATCCCTAATAAAATTATTTGAAAAAGAATTTAAAAGAATTCACAAGAACAAGACCACCACTCTGTTAAAAAACAAAAACCCAAAATCCAGTATAATACTATGGCCATCAATAACACCATCACATTTATTTGAAACCAACATACAAGACAATTCCTAACAAAAATAAACACACCCAGAGCAAAACTGAAAGCAATAAATTAATATAAGAAAACAATGAAACTATGAAAATACACATTAAAAACTCACACAAAACATTAACAAATGTAAAGAAAAATGTCGGTAACAAATATATACATGTCAAGAATCTCACTGTAGGGGAGGGAGGGGGAAAAAAAAGAGGAAGTGGAGAGCGAATGCTTTGAGAATGATTGGGGCAGGGAATGTATGGATGTGCTTTATACAATTGATATATGTATATGTATGGATTGTAATAAGAGTTGTGTGAGTACCTATAAAATGTAAAAAAAGAAAAAAATGTAAAAAAAAAGAGAAAATGATTAGGGCAAATAATGTACAGATGTGCTTTATACAATTGATGTATGTATATGTATGGATTGTGATAAGAATTGTATGAGCCCCTAATAAAATGTTTATTTAAAAAAAGAATCTCACTGTATGTCAATGGACTAAATTCACCCATAAATGCATGTAAACCCCAAAGCTATCCACATCATCAATGAGAAAGCTGGAACAAACATAAGTACTCTATTGCAGCTCATGCAGAGACCACTAAGTACAATGAAAGAGGAACACACAGAGGAAGAAGACAAGATAGATGACTAGAACATGCTAGAATTACATCACTTATGAATAGTGAAATATTTTATCAGCAGATTAAAATGAGCGCACACAAACTGGCATGGGGGTAGGGGATTACCAACATCATATCACACAAAGATCTAATCTTCAAAATGTACAGAACTCTACAACAGCTCAATACGAAAATAACAAACTAACTAAGAAGTGGGGGAAAGACATAAGCAGACATTTCTCCAAAATGAAGTACAGATGCTAACAAACACAAAAAATGGTTGTGATAACTAGTCATCAGGAAGATGCAAATTAAAACCTCAACAAGATACCACTTTATACCCATAATAATATCCCAATTAAACAACAACAAAACAAAACCCACAGGAAACAACAAATGCTGGAGAAGATGTATAGAGGTTGGAACTAAGATTCACCATAGTGTACTAGTAAATAAAGCACTATGGAAAATGATATGGCAGTACATACACAACTGGGAACGGAAATTCCATATGCCCCATCAATACTACTATTAAGTATATACCCCAACGAAATGAGATACAATATGCGTAATTGTATGCTCTCCCATATTCAAAGCAGCACAATTCACAATAGCAAAAACTGGAAGCAGACAAATATCCCATAGTGGAAACATGAATTAAGAAACTATGGTGTGTACACATAACGGAATACAAAGCATTCCTAAAAACAACAACAAAAATCAAAATATTGCAAGGACAAGGAAGGATCTGGAAACAATTATGCTGAGTGGGGTTAATCAATCACAAAAGAACAAATGTTGTATGAACCCAGTAATATAAGGAGAAACCCCAATTCAAAATATCTTAGAGATCAATTCCTAAACTTAGTGAAGAAAGTTACCTACCAGCCATGTGTGCACTTCATCAAGAATCACCTCAAACAGGAGATCTCACATCGTCTGGGTCACTCTGTCAAGAAGGGGAGAAAGGGGAAAGACCATATAGTTGATGCTATACAACAGTGAGAGAAGGCTCTGACAAATGAACAGGCCCCCCACAGGAATGAAGGGAGAACCTTACCGGAACATCAAAGTAAGATCAGAGGAAGGGGGCAACTACATTTGAAGGAGGGGTTGATATTTTTGTTGCTGGGTATCGTTGGTAAATGAGGAGGAGCAACCTCACTTCGTGATGGATGCTAAACAATAATTGTTGGGAACCTGAGTGGTCAATAAACCTGATTTTATGTTCCAGGGTTGTCACTAATAATGTTTCTACCCAACCCTGGATGAACTATGCTATGGAGTAAACACTATGATGACTGCAGATGTTGGCCTGTAAGGGCCACACCAGGAGGACTCAGAGTAGGAGCCCTCCTGAATGCACTGAGCCAAATCCCCAATCTACCTGTACCCTTGACTAAGGATTGAACTATTTTTATCGCAGAGGAGGCAAAGTGTGTCCACCCAAAAACTGTGGAAATGGTGTTCATTGGACCTTGGGTGGCAACAAATTCTTAGTGGGTGTCCAATGAAGTGGCACCGAGAACCACCAAATATTTAATACCTCAATATGTTGCTTACAATAATATGACCAGTTTTAATCTGATAGGCAAGTACCTGCACTTGTAACGATTGATAAAAGTAAATTTCCCATAACACCAAGAACCATGCTCAGTGTAAGTAGAGCTCATTCAATTAAGAAATCTATCTGTACAAAGCAACAACTCGTGGATTACAACTCAAAGTTATATACTTGAATAAACCCCTCATATCAACAGTATCTTAAATTCTATGTCATTGGATAAATTATTGATGCTATCAATGCAATCACATCTGAGGGGGCTTTGTTTTACGCCTTTTTGTTGTTGCTGTTGTTGTTGTTGGTGGTGGTCTTTGTTTTTGTCATGACCACCAAAGTAAACCAGAGAAGATGGATTATAGGCTCCCACTTAACTCTATTCCCAATCCAAGAACAGTTAGTTCTGATAACAGGGCCTGCTCAATACTGACCTTAATGAAACAAACACTGAAGGTAAGGGAGCTACAGCACAGTGTGGTGAAGAAAGCACATGGCACCCAGGTATCAATTGGAATAGTGTCTGCGGTCTTAAAGGCTTGTATTCAAACAATCATTAATCTAAGTGAGGTGTCAACTAAGTCCACATGGATGAAGCACATGTGTGATGCAAAGATAACAAAATCCAAATATGATAAAGAAAAAAATAGCAAAGTTTAATTGTGAAAAACAAAACAAAAATTAAAAAAACAATTTATAGGAAAGTATGTAGGACAGTGGGGATCAAAAATCCATCTGAAAACCATCTAGTGAGAGTAATCCTCTGGCGTATCCTCTTTAAACACAGGAAAGGGACTAGAACAGCTTTACTATCAGCCAGAGATCATTGTAATCTTGATTATGGTAAAGCAAACCATAGTATGATACTTGTTCAGTTAACTTCTCTCTTGACTCAACATGAATTTGTTGTAGATTCAAGTATTCCTCACTTTTTCCACTACAGTAATTTCTTCTCTGGCTTTTAAGATTTTTTTTTTTGCTTTTAAGATATTGTTGGTGGTATTTTCTTTCTTATTATTTATTTTTATTACCCCTTATTCTTTATTTTTATCTTTATTTTCTTATTATTTTCTTCTTGCCGGTTTGTTTTGGTTTCTGTTGGGTTTCCCAGATTGTGAAGCACAGGATTAGATGCATAGAGACAATGAGTAATGCAATGGTTTAGTGGGGATGTGTGAAGGGGAGGCGGGGACAGTGAGGGAATTGGGGGAGCATACAGTAAGTGCAGGAGGGGGGAAGAACTAGCAATGATTGTGATGATGTCTATGCAACTCATTTTAAAAGCAATTTAACTCTACATAGAAGCGTGTGATATTTGAATACTGTATGAAGAGTACTGCTACTAAAACAAACAGAAAGAAACCAAACTTGACCAATGATTACCGTGGTTGAAGGAGAAAGCACTGTTGCTTAGGGATCATTGAGTTTATGTTAATGGTGGTGGATTAATTTGGAAAAGGATATCAATAATCGTTGTACAACATGAAACGTTTAATTAATGGCACTGAATTATACATGTAGAAGTTGTGTAATTGGAGAATATTTTGTTGTGTATATTTTGCTACAATTACAAAACTTAATTTCATGAATAATAATGGGTACAAAGAAGAAGAAAATGTTCTAAAATTGAAAGTCGTGATAACTTCACAACTCTTCTTGACATGGTTGAATTATTGAATTGTATGACATACTAATAAAACTGTTAAAATATTTATCCTTATCAATATCTGTCATATCTCTCTATCTATGATCATCTATCTATCACTATCAGTATGGTAGTTACATAATTTCATGTCAGACTGAAAATATATAATATAGTGAAATCTAGCCTGTCACTTAGGTCACAGACTGATGGTACCTCTTTGTGGGCATGGTTTTCTCATAAGGAGGAACATTGGAACCCCACCCAACCCTCAACTCTGTGTCTTCATCATTATGCTGTAGAGACATTGGATTCACAAGAGTTTGTGCCTATGATCATGTGATATTCCTGCATTTGGCATCATTGCATTTGGCAGCATGAGTCTAAAGAGGAACTATGGAGTAGTATCGGGCTCATGGACTTGAGTTGGACTGGGCTGGGATGTTTTTGTCAATATGTAATTACTTCTTCATATAAAGCTATTTCTTACACATATTTGAGTGACTGGTTTAATTCTCTAGACAACCACGCCTAATACAAGCAATCTCTCTGTCTCTCAATCTGTCAATCTATCTATCTATCACGTATGCCTTAACAGAGAAAAACAAGTGTGCACCATAATGTTATAGATTAGGGGAATCAAGAACATTACAAAGATTATAAATGATAGGTAATCATCACAGCAACCAAATAGCCTCAACATTAAAAATAGTACCTAAAACCAATTAGTCCAATTAGTCTCCTGTCACTTTTATTTATTGAGTTTAAGGACTTGGTTCATACTTTGTATATAAGGCCATTATCGCGATAGGTTTCTACAAACATACCCTTTCCATGATTTTTGCTTTATATTTCTTAGAAGTGTCTTTCATAGAGCCCATAATCAAATGTCATTGAGTTTATTCTGACTCATAGCCATGCTCTACAAGGTTTGGTGACTGTAAATCTTGGTGGGAAGAGAACAGAAAAACTGGATTAATTCACACGGACAGTTTTTCAGTTAGCAGTCCAATTAATATGACACACAGATGAGACCAATATGCTGACTGAAAGTGAAGAGATATTGAGCACTTACTAATGGATACAAATGATTACAGCCTTCAGTGTGGTTTATATTTCATTATAAAGAAATCTTTATTCCTCTCAAGTGGTTCAATAAAAAATATCATGAAAGGTTACCCTTACATATTGTTTCTTCAAGAGGTGGTAAAGTGTGATACCATACTCTGTATCCTTGCTCTTTGCCTGACCCATATCTCACTCGGACTAAAAAACACACTTAAAAAATAAACGCAAAAAAAGTCCCGATTCACCCTCACTAAATATATATATATATATATATATATATATATATATATATATATATATATATATAATGAAAAAACAAGAAAATAGTGAAGTCAAGGAATTCATTTCACATAAGTAAATATCAAAACAAGAAGCAGCCAATAATTACATGGTAAAATGAATTTCTAAAAAATCCTCTTTAAAGATAGTGACTGGAGTCTTAAAGGCTTGAAGATAAACAAGCGGCCATCTAACTCAGAAGCAACAAAGTCCACATGGAAGAACACACCAGCCTGTGTGATCGAGTGGTCCCGAAGGGATCAGTTATCAGGCATCAAAGAACAAAAAATCATATCATTGGCTGCACACCTCCATGATAGGATCACTGAAGACAAATGGGTACATAAGCAAATGTGGTGAAGAAAGCTGATGGTGCCCAGCTATCAAAAGAAATAGTGTCTGGGGTCTTAAAGGCTTGAAGGTGAACAAACAGCCATCTAGCTCAGAAGCAAAAAGGCCCACATGGAAGAAGCACACCAGCCAGTGCGATCACAAGGTGCCAAAGGGACCAGGTATAAGGCATCATGCAATATGTGTGTGTGTGTGTGTGTGTGTGTGTGTGTACCATATTGAATGAATAGGGAAGTGTAGAGTGGAGACCCAAGTCCCAAGTGTCGGCCAATGAAGATCCCCTCATAGAGGGGTTTAGGAGAGGAGATGGGTTAATTAGGGTGTGAGGTAGTACCGATGAAGAACACAGCTTTCGCCCAGATCCTGGATGCTTCCTCCCCCCAACTACCATGATCCGAGGGACGGCAGAGAAGGGGGAGAAGTGAGACTCCGGATAGGGCAAGATATGACAAAATAACGATGTATAAATTACCAAGGGCACATGAGGGTAGAGGGGAGTAGGGAGGGAGGGGGGAAAAAAAAGAGGACCTGATGCAAAGGGCTTAAATGGAGAGCAAATTCTTTGAGAATGATTGGGGCAGAGAATGTATGGATGTGCTTTATACAATTGATGTATGTATATGTATGGATTGTGCTAAGAGTTTTTTGAGTCCCTAGTAAAATGTAACAAAAGAAAAGAGGAGGAAAAGAAGAAAACGATTAGGGCAAATAATGTACAGATGTGCTTTTTACAATTGATGTATTTATATGTATGGACTGTGGTAAGAGTTGTATGAGCCCCTAATAAATTGTTTTAAAAAAATAAAGAAAGAAAGAAAAATCCTCTTTAAATATTTTAATGTCATTGTTGGGACTACAGTATGGCATACCCCAGCCATGTCATTCTCTATCACCTAATATGGATAAGAAATCTTGACAATGAATTTTAAAAGACCAATGAAAACTTATAATGTATATTTGAATGGTAGTATAGGCAAAGATTAGTGAATACACCATAGGTTTCAAGAAGTAACAAATCTGTTTTGTAATCCTAAGAATTTCCATAGCAGTAAAGGTGAAGATGATTTGTTTTGTTTACATATGTTTTACAGGAATAGGGTCCCCAGTTTTTTTTATATAGAATTTATAGACCTGCGGAGATAAAACTATCTGCTTATGACTCCCATGCTCACAGCCCAAGATGGTGAATTTAGGTCACATAGTTCAACAACTAATCATTTCCCTGATGTCAATAGTTCTATCATTTTAAGTAGATTATAAATGCATAGAGAGTATATATACGCAGGCACGCACACTTAGCCTAATTCTTTGGAAATCTTCTGGTATGTGGCATTTCATAATAGTCCATCAGCTTCTATTGCAAGTTGGCGCTTCAGAGAACAGGAAGGCCAATTTGAGAAACGATTTAAACACCGAAATTTGTGCATGCAGTATAGTTTAAATGCAATATATATAATTTAAATTATGTACCTAATTTAAACTAACTTTCATTTTGTTCCTTGGCTTTCTCAAGGCGTACAGCAGCTACAGTGGGAGGATACTCAGGAGAAACAGCGGTGGTTCAGGTGAGCTGGAACAAGATTTTGGCTTTAGCTACAGCTTAGCTCTCATCCTACCGCCTCAAGTAGCAAGAGAGGTGAATGTATGAGAGTACCATCGTCACTCACCCATTAGATTCTCAAGGAGAAACTGCATGTGGACAGGGATGAGACAGACCTTCTTCTTCACATGATGTCTTAATCACAGTCATGAAAAAACCAAGTAGTTGTAATTTTATGCTCTAAAGAATTACACATGATTTTTCTACAATAGTAGAAAAGTGGAATAAATATGATTGCCCTTTCATTGGGCCCATATTACTCTACAAATTCCAAATTGGAAAGTATTAAGAGCAACTGGATTAAATGACAGACCAAATATCACCCTGTGGCTTGGGGCAGTGGGAAAGAAATCCATGCCATTGAGAGTAAAGCTCAAGGTGTTGATTTCCATAGTGCAGGGAGAACTTTACAGTTTATTAAGAATATTTGTAGCCCCAGAGGAATTTATTTCAGTGAAGAGCAATGAAGTTGCAGCTCAGGGAGAAGGACATGTCTGAGCAGAGAACACAGGAGCAAATGAAAGGGGAGGAAGAGAGATAGTGGAGCACATCCTGGCCCACCAGGACTGGAGGACAATACTCCCGCTCAGAGCAGTCAATCCCTAGAGAAGACCATATGTCTGGCCCCCTATGAGACACGACATCCTGCACTGACTCATAGCACTACAAAGGACAACACTGGAGACACCATGTGGGAATTTCACCCGATCTGATTCCCCAACAAACGGAGGCAAAACACTAAGGGCGTGCAACAGAACAGCAAGGGGAACAGAGAAACAAAGTGCCCAGGGAATACCAAAAACAAACTTTGGGGCCAGGGCTTGGCACCCCATCAGACTTGACCAGAAAACATTCCTAAAGGACAACAAACACTCCTTGAACAAACCACAGGCTTTCCCTTGTTGTTGTTGTTTTGTCATTGGCTTTTTGTTGTTGTTTTGTTTTGTTGCTTTGTTTTGCTCTGTCTTGTTTTTGTGCATGTTATTATGTCCACAGGTCTGTCTAAATAAGATAGGCTGGATGAACCATCTGGTGGAGAAAACAATGAGACTGACAGTTCCGGGGGGGACATGGAAGACAGGGAGGTGGGGGGGTAAAGGTAGTGGGGTTAACAAATCCAGGTTCAAGAGAACAACAATGTAATCCAAATTGGTGGTTAGGAGGGTGTTGGAGGCCTGGTAAGGCATGGTTAAAGGTAATGAGGCTGATAGGAATTATTGAAACCCAAATGAAGGCTGAGCATGATAGTGGGACAGGAGGAAAGTCAAAGAAAATAGAGGAAAGAGCTAGAAGGCAAAGGGCATTTCTAGAGGTCTAAATAAAGGCACATATATATGTAAATATATTTTATATGAGGATAGGGAAATAGATCTATGTGCATACATTTATAGGTTTAGTATTAAAGTAGCAGATTGACATTGGGCCTCCACTCAAGTACTTCCTCAATGGAAGAATACTATGTTCGGTTAAACTGGCATTCTGTGATGCTCACTTCTTGACATGACCACTGAAGACAAAGCAGGTGAATAAGCAGCAAATATGGTGAAGAAATTTGATAGAGCCCGACTATCAAAAGATATAGCATCCACGGTCTTAAAGACTTGAAGGTAAACAATCAGCCATTAAACTCAGAAGTAACAAAGCCCAATGTGAGAAGCACCCCAACCTATGTGATCATGAAGTGCTGAAGGGATCAGTTATGAGACATCAAAGAACAAAAAAATCATACCATTATGTGCTTACCTTCCCAGTATGATCAGTGAAGACAAATGGGTGCATAAGCAAAAGTGGTGAAGAAAGATGATGGTGCCCATCTATCACAAGATACAGCATCTAGGCTCTTGAAGGCTTGAAAGTAAACAAGCTGCCATCTAGCTCAGAAGCAACAAAGCCCACAAGCCAGAAGCACACAATCCTGTGTTATTACTAGGTGTTGAAGGGATCAGTTATCAGGCATCATCAGAACAAAAAATCATATCATTATGAATGAGGGGGAGTGCGGAGTGGAGACCCAAAGCCTATCTGTGGGCAATTGGACATCCCCTTATGGAAGGGTCGTAGGGAGGAGATGAGCCAGTCTGGGTGCAGTGTAGTAACGATGAAACATACAACTTTTCTCTAGTTCCTAAATGCTTCCTTCCCCTACTCCCCCACCCCCACTATCATGATTCCAATTCTACCTTACAAATCTGGCTAGACCAGAAGATATACACTGGTAAAGATATGAATTAGAAACACAGGGAATCCAGGACAGATGATCCCTTCAGGACTAGTGTTTAGAGTAGCAATACTGGGAGAGTGGAAGGAAGGTGGGATAGAAAGGAATACAAGGATCTACGTGTCACCTCCTTCCTGGTGACTGACAACACTAAAGTAGGTGAAAGGAGACATCGCACAGTGTACGATATGACTAAATAATTATAATTTACAAATTATTAAGCGTTCATGAGAGAGGGGAAGGAATAAAATGAGGAGCTGATACCAAGGGCTCAAACAAAAAGCAATTGTTTTGAGAATGATAATGGCAACAAATGTACAAATGTGATCAACACAATGAATGGATGTATGGATTGCTATAAGAGTTGTATTAGCCTCCAATAAAATGATTAAAATAAATTCATTAATGTAATTGAGAAAAAAAGAGTATTTGTAGAATGCTTATAAGAGCATTCGATTCAGAGGCATCCTGTCACTAGATTTACACTTCTGATTTCATGATCTCTGTCATGAACTTATCTGACACAGTCATGATCATCTAATTTAGAGATGAAGGTGACCTGGAGTAGTAGGCAGATACACATACTCTGGGATTCAAGGTGGCCAGACATCCCCCAGCAGCAGATGGCATAAGAATGCACTTTGCTGGAAAGACCAGTATCAAGTGATGCCATTCCAGCCTACGTGTGATAAAAGAACCAAGCCCGCAATATCTAAATGACACACACAAATATGACTGTGTTTAAATATCTGGATATTGATAAAATGTATGGCTCTTTCTGTCAAAGCAGTTACTTATTCCCTCAACAGCATCTGGCTCAGAGAAGTCCAGGTGAATTTGGCTTAAATTTTGTTAGTTGTGATATAATATAGTGGTTATAACCAAGCAGAAAATGAGTGAGGGAGACCCATTTAACCCTGGACCATTTTTGAGACCTAGGATATGAAAAAGAGTAATGAAAAGGGAACCGCTGTTTGAAATTAGCTTTAAAACGCTTGTTTTGAGTTGCTACTTCTTAATTGTCAATAATATAAACAATTTTCCATTAAGCTCAATCTGTGAGTTTGGGTAAACAGCAATTAGAGTGCTGTGTCCAGAGCATAAATGGAGAGACTGAATTTGGGGATGCTGACATATCAGATGTGCCAGCGTCACTTGGGTAAAGGGCATTTAAAACAGTGTCCATGGTCATTCTCCAAATGCTGAGGCCCTGTTGCCTGGAGGAAGCACAGGCCTACATTTGAATCCAGAGTCTCTATTCAGTATTCAGTAGGTGTCTTTCCATTGAAGATGTGACTCACTGCTTTGGGTCCTCATTCCTACTCTGCCCCTTCTGAGAGAGATGCTGGCCACAGTGCCCACCTCCTATGAAGGCATGAAAGGGCTGGGACCACACAGGGTGCAGAGCGAGATCCCAGCTGGAACACCTGCCTCCTATTCTGGCTACAAGGGCTGGGCGGGCAGGCTTAAAAGCAGGGCACCCCAATGCTGAGAGTGGACAGATGGCTCTTGTGGGGACCCCAAAGCCTTGTCCTAGGCTCCCTAGGAGGAGGGAACAGTGGTCTTTTGAGCTACAGTCACTGTGAACAGCACAGGATCCACAGCAATGTGGAGCTAGCCTGAAAGGGCAGCAGTGGCTCCAACAGGACACAGAGGGCAATGGCGCCCGCCCTCCACACTGGGAGGAGAGCGCCAGAGCAGGCAGGCTCAGAGTTCCCAGCTGCTGGCACTGCAAACCCCACAGTGCACAGGGGCAGACAAAGTTGTCTCCGGTGGGAACACAAGGCCATGTAGCTACCTTTCTAAATAGGCAGGAGCAGTCACTGTTTGGCCGGCACTGTGAAGAGTTCAGGGTCCGGGCTCAGAGGAACACGCCTTGATTGGCAGGTTTCGCACTCCCAGCGGTTGGTACTGGATACCCTATGGTGCACCAGGGCAGAAAGGGCTGGCTCTGGCACAGGGTCCGGTCTATGGTGGCAGCCCACTGTACTGGGAGGAATGTGCTGAGGTGAGGCAGGCTTAGTGCTCCAGGACACAGGCACAAGGTTCTGCAGTGCTGGGAGGCAGCCTGCAGTGGCTCCCCTGGAAAAGCAGTGCAGTAGGCAGAAGTGAGATTGCCTCCAGCCGTGGGCTCATACCTGTGGGAAGTGCTTCCCAAGCAGGGAGTGGAGAGACAGTTAGGCTGATGGGAGGGCAAATGGGGTGCTGGTGGAGAGGTTTGAGGCAGCAATGGGGTGAATCATCCACTGCGGAGGTTGCCCAGGCAGTCACTGGAAGAATGCAGGTGACTTAAGGGCCCTGGGTGAATGGAGGGAGGGACCCCAGCTCAAGGGCAGATCGCTGCCACATGGAGAGAGGGAAACTGTGGGCAAGACAAACTTCTCTCCTAGTGGGGTCCCATGAGTAGGCAGCTGCTGTAGGGGTTCCCGCCACAGCTGCGTGTCTCTGCAGAGCAGCCAAGCTACTCTAGATGTGTTGTCCAGGTGTGGGGGTGGAGTGAGGCTACAGCTGGTCTCTGCCAAGGTGGAGGAGGCCTGATGACCTGAGATGTCCCAAGAATGGAATCCTGACTCACCGAGGCCCTGGCTCAGAACAAATGCATGGGTTGGGGGTACACATCTGTACCAGGGGGATCTTTCACTCACCAGACTCTTTCCACTCAGGTACCTGGAAAACAAACCCACCTTTTTCAAATGAGCCCTTAGAGTGTGTGGCTCACCTGGTCTGCTATCATCCCTCTCCTAATCATGTACATTTAAGAAGCAGAAATGAGCTGAAGTTCACAGCATGAAAACAAAAAGCAAAGCATTATACAAAGGCAACAGGTAACTGTGGAACCAGAAATACGTTGTCACGTTTGGTTCTTTCAATATTTTGGCAATGCTCCAAAAGTAATTGGCAAGTAAATTCAACCTTAAGATTAAAAGGAACAGTATCACATGTACCATAACTTGTAATACGAAAATCAAATTTAAAAAGAAGTGGCCACAAGGCAGATATAACATTAATAATTTGATGGATTTTCTTTTTCTTTAATCCTTCATGAACATAGGTTTATTAACCCTACAAGTAACAAATAATCAAGGGCAGGCATGCAGAATTGTCTTCCTACTTAAATGATACTTTTTCTAACAAATGTATCAAATGCAGTTTCTTCCATAACAGCGGAATGTGTGCAATGCTTTCTTGACACAGTGGGCCTGGATGACTGTTCTGCACTCTCCCGCAGCATTTCTCTTACTACTCTGAGAGAACAAAATAGGTTTTACCAACAATGTGCCCAAGACAGATAAAAAGAAAGTCTAGCGGAGGGTGACTTCAGTCAGGAAGCCAACTTGGTGGGGACTCATGTCTCCAGCCTATCCTCCCCCGGAGCCAGTCAGATCCCGCTTGATAGATGAGGCCAAGTCCCGCTTACGGAAGTTTGACATCGACAACAAATATCCTCACCTGCTGCCGAACAAATGCTCCAAACTTATCCCTCTGTTGGTGAAAGATGGAAAATTCCATCTGCTACTCACCCTCCGGTCAGAGAAGCTGAGAAGTTCCCCTGGAGAAGCTTGATTCCCAGGAGGAAAGCAGGAGCCAGACTATGTGGATAACACTGCCACCGCTCTGCGGGAGGCGGAGGAGGAAGTGGGGCTGCGTCCTCATCAAGTGGAGGCGGTCAGCTGCCTGGTGTGGACCGTTGTTAATGAAAACATGGTGCTCTTCCCAGTGGTGGGAATCATAGGTGAAGACTTCCAGGACCAGCCGAACCCTGATGAAGTGAAGGATGCCTCTGGCCTATTTCCTGCACCCCTGTGTCTACCACCAGGCTTACGTGACCTTCACTGAAGTCGACATCTCGCTCACTTCTTCGAGTACACCAGCCCTGACAATGGCATGACTTACCACATCAAGGGAATCACTGCACATTAGGCCGTGTTTGCAGCTTTAATTATTTTAGATGAAAGACCCACCTTCAAGGTCGACTATGATCTTGACCATCTCCTGTCGTCTTTTGGAGAGTCTTTCATGAAACTCCAAAATCTCATCATATGCAAGTTGTGAAGTATGGGGCTCACATCCAAGTAACAATCCAAGAGGATGTGTGTGTGCGTGAGAGAGAGAAAGAGAGAGAGAGAGAGAGAGAGAGAGAGAGAGAGAGAGAGAGAGAGAGAGAGAGAGAACGAACTTGTCCACAGGAGAACAATCTTACCAGGTCTGAACACGTGTGGGTCTTTTTCTTGCAATATGAATGCTCAAAACCTGGCCTCTTTTCCCATTTGCCCTCCATCAGCTAAAAGAACAAAGGTGCTTTAAAAAGTGGAAAATGTATTTAGAGTGTTCCATCATTGCACTCACAGCATAATATTGTCTTATACATGTCAGAAATAGTATAGGGTGTGTGAAATAAATTGGCACTAAATAAATTGAATAAAAAAGAATAGAAAGTCTAGTGAACATTTTCCTGACACTGATTAAATACTTTGATTATCAAGATCTCTGAATTATTTGCAGGCATGAATTATTTGCAAAACAACCTTTTCCCTGAAATGTTTAGTTAACACAGTAAGGCCCTGTGACATAGATGGTACATATTGTGCCGCGGACTGCAACATCAGCAGTTTGATATCAACCCAGCTTAGCAGGAGAAAGATGAGGCTTTGAATATCTTTTAATCATCGAGACTCTTCTTCTGGCGCTATATTAGATAACACTCTATTATGATTCACGTTTGTCAGTTTATATTCCGGAACTGAGTTTTAAAGTTCCACAGATACCTGTTCACCAAGGGGTAATACTGGTAGTAATTGAAATACTTGTTGGGTAGACTGTAATACATAAAATTTTGTGATCATGGGAAACCTACAATATAACTGTCCCAGAGAGAAAATTAACTGAATTGTCATATTTAACGAGGTATTCCCCCTATCCCTTTGCCCATTGACAGGGCAACAACAGGGTATATTTGGCAAATAGGGAATTAATTTGGAATAATGAAGCTTTTCTTAGCAACTATAGCTAAGTTTGTGAAGGTCTCCACCATCACATCTCTGTAGAGTTGCTTCTGAGAATCATCCAGCAATGCCCATTCTTCTGGGTTAAAATCCACAGCCATATTCTCAACAGTCATTGAATCCTAAATTAACCCATAGGATCTCCTTCATTTGAGGAATAAGTAGTCAAATATGTGTGAACAGAAAAATGAGGCATATAATCCTGAGAAATTTTCTTTATATTGTGATTTGATACATGGTTATGGGTTTTATAAGGTCTACCGTAGGGTTTGCCTATTATTCTAACTCCCTAGCCATACATATTCACTACTCCAAAAGTTTCATCTCATCCCATAGACTTATCAATATGAAGAACCTTCAATATTTTTGTGAAATCATACATTACCTTTACTTCCATTTTTTCCTACACACTGTGTAAAGTCTCATGTTTTTAAAATAGTAAGCTTATCATTGCCACATGGACTTCTCAAATCCAGGCTACAACATAACTTTAAGGGTTTATAAAATTTCAGCAATTCTCCACTATAAACAACATATTCCATAACATCTCTCTCTTTCTATTTCTCTCCTTATCTCTCTCTGTGGTATGTAGGTATGTGAGAGATGGGTAGGGGTATATTTATGGAGAAGAGGTGAAAAACCTTCCACAATGATCTCTCTCTCTCTATTAATATATATATATATATATATATATATATATATATATATATATATATATATATATATATATATATATATATATATAAAATAAGTGAATATTGAAATATAACAATTAAGAAATACTGCAAGACTGGCATCTTATTAGTTTGCCAATTTTGGGGTTTTTTTTGCTTCCCATTAACCACTTCATGAAATAGCATATGATTAACAACTGAAAGACGTCAATACATAATTCAAATGTGCTCTGAAGTATTCCAGATAAACGTGTCTTGAGTAATTGACGGAATACCAATGAATATGTTTAATCAAACACATGCAAATCTTGAAATGGTCTATGCTCTCAAATTTGGAAAACAAGTATTTGTCCATAGACTGGTGGTTATCCATATTGTTGTGCATTCAACAAAAAGGAGATAGGTAAATAGACATGAATTTTTTCAAACAATATTTTATGACACACATGCAAAATTCTGCTGAAACTAATACAAAATACAGCTGCAATACTAGATCAACAGAACTGCTTGGAACTCAAATAGATTGAAAATAACTTCTGGAATTAGAACTTCTGATATTATGGGTGATATCTAATGGTTCCAGTAAAAGATTGAATTAAGAGAATATCATAACAATATTCCCCTGTCTTCTTGTCTTTATGGTAATTGTTACAGTAGGGAAAAAAGGAAGCTATTCAAAAAGAAAATGGGATGCCGCATATTTTAAAATTAGGAAATGCACGGTCTATATTTAATATATTTTTGAAAAAAAATGCATCTGAAACATTAAACATATGGATAGAAGACAATCACCTTAAAAAGCTGTGAAGTAGAAATGGATCTTTCTGGTCGAAAGTGAGGAGAATGTGAAGAAATAACTAATGAAGATCAAAGATTATAACATTGAGCATCATTATAACAACACACACAATTGAATTAACCAGCAACCCCAGCAGAGTTTGAGCATGATTTGAAATCAAGGTTTATATATTACTGAATCCATAATCATTATCCTTGGAACCAGCAATCAAGAACTCAAAGCACCTTTTTAATTGGGCAATCTTCTGCCAAGGGCCTACTTAAAGTGCAGAAAGCAAAGGTGCCATTTTAGGACTAAGGTGAGCTTGGCTCAATCCATGATGTTTTCAAAAGGGCAATGAATCAGAAAAAATGTAAAATAATTCATGTGAATTTTACTATATTGGTGCAGAATATTGAGTATACCACAGACAGCAAGAAAAATAAATAAATCTATCTTGGATAATGGAGTAATGGTAGTACAGTGAGCTAACTGCTGGGTCAGTCCTTTGAAAGTATCAGTCATTTCACTGGAGAAAGACAAAGTTTCTATGCCCATACAAGTTACAGTGCAAGAAACCTCTGGGGAAGCTCTACCCACAACTTTAAAGCTACTCTGTGTTGGAATGACTTATTTGGCAGGGAGTTTGTATTTTTTGATTTTGGTCTCTAGGAATAAGTACAGAACAAATGTTATTAAAAAGCAAAGCTGATGAGGTACCATCCTCAATACATGGGACATGTTATGAATGGGATCCTCTGAAGAAAGAGACACAATTGTTTGATTTTTGAAAACAGTCAAGAAAAATAGAACCACCTTCAGTGGCTGTGTTTTTAATAATAGCACAATAATGGTGTTAATTATGTAAGGCAAGGTAAAGACACTGCACTCCTAGGCAGGATTTCATTCTGTTGTACAAAGGGGCATTACCAGTGAGGAATGTTTTTACAGGGCTTTCTATCACCATAAATAAATGTAAAGAATAGGAATTCCCACTTATTGACCAAATGGACACATTTCATTCAGACTCATTCTTTTGATGAGGCCATGAGAAGATATGTCCAACAGTGTAAGAGCCAAATCTACCATCTCTAAAAATCTAAAGAAAATATTTCACTGCCTGATGGAATAAAGAAAACAGTAGTGAAGAAGCAATAGTGACTTTGAATGCCCTAAGAATTCATATCCTTTGGTAGACCTTTATATCTAGACTTACTCAGGAAGTTTATTGCATATTTCAAAAAACCAAGGCCCAAACTGGGATGCTGATACCTTATAAAACAAGCCTCAAGGCACATAAGGAAGATCATCATAGTTATCCAGTGCTTGGAACCACATATGCATTTGATAGCAATAGACTGCTTCATACAGCTCCATCCCTTGTCCCCCACCCATCACACTTTTACCTTATAATCTAACCTTAGGTTTCCAGGGATTCTTATCTGACCTTACTCTGTATAATGAAAATACCATAGGTTTACCTAGTACTCACCATTTTGTAGTACAGCTTCGGGAAGTCAAATCAATGCACTTTCTAAATAGCAAGCAGAGACATTAGGAAATTTGGAGTCAGGTGAATGGATTTGGTTCACAGCCATCCAGAAGTTCAAATCCTTGTGATGCTTAAGTGTGCAAGACAGCAGTCCCACGTTTCTGGCTCCCTAGACTGGACTGTATTTTGTTATGTGTGGCCAATCTGCAACATGAAACAGAAGAGGAGTGATCACTTAGGTATGTCAGAGTGTTGGCCTGAACTTCTTGCCTTAAGAGAGACCACCCTCAGCCCCTGAGCTGAAGATTAGTATCCAAACAGAGGTATTTGTTGTAAAGACAGGGCCCACGCTATGCTAATAAAGTCCATTCTTCTCTTTGTCAGGTCCCCTTCATTGACATTCATGTAATGGAAGCAGGTATTTCCTAGTCTCAGAGGATGAATGGATTCCAGATGTTCCTGAAAGGCAATTATGACCTTGGATTACTGTATAGCCTTGGGAGTTCAATGCTTAAGTTGAGTCTTGACCTAGGTTTAAGATGGTTGACTTCGAAGAGGAACCCGCACACTTTAATTTGTCATCAAAATAGGTGAATTTTCAGGAAGAATCTGTTTTCAAGCCAAGTCAATAAACTCATTGCTACAATATTCTTATGCTAGTTTTATTGCTATAAAAACATTTACAATGTACTTTAAAATTTTACAGAATTATGAGGTATGACCAATGCTTTCGGTGCTACTATCTGTGTACCTTTCTACCAACAATTTCTTCCCCTTTACATTTCATTTTAGTAATCCCTTTTCCTGATTACCGGACTAACCCCCACATCTCACCCATAGTTTTTGACTTCTGAGGAGAGATAGAAAGCTAGTATCTTGGCACCACTTGTGAAACTTGCTCGACCAGGAGCCTGGAGGGGTAGGAACACAAACTGAATGTGACGGGAAGAGGCTAAGCTGTGAGAAAGTAGGGAAACATTAGCCTGAAGTGTCTAGTTGGATATCCTGGTTTGATGTCATTGACACTGCCCTTTTCAACCCCTAGTGAATTTCTTAGTCAGGAAGTTGTGAAGTGGCAGTTATTTGACAGGGGTGTATGTTTGTGCCCCTATAAAACTAGTATGCAAGTCAGGCTAGTAGAAAAATGCACAATTTATTTTTGACTCTGTCATGCCCAGTCACCATAAACATCTGGAATATAGGGTTCACCATTCCCCTAGGTCTTAAGTCCACATTTCAATTGCAGAGCTCTGAGGCAGGCTGGTTAAAGAACAAATTTGGACCTACTTGATCAACATTCTTTCTTTTAAAAAAATCACTTTATTAGGGGTTCATACAACTCTTATCACAATCCGTACATCCATCCATTGTGTAAAGCACATTTGTACATTCATTGCCCTCATCATTCTCAAAAAATTTGCTCTCCACCCAAGCCCCTGGCATCAGGTCCTCATTTTCCCCTCCCTCACCACTCCCCACTCCCTCATAAACCATTGATAATTTATAAATTATTATTTTGTCATATCTTCCTCTGTCCCACGTCTCCCTTCACCCCCTTTTGTGTTGTCTGTCCCCGAGGTAGGAGGTCACATGTAGATACTTGAAATTGCTTCCCCCTTTCCAACCCATCCTCTCTGTGCCCTCGCAGTATTGCCAATCACACCATTGGCCATGAGAGGATCATCCACCCTGGATTACCTGTGTTTCCAGTTCCCACCTCTACCAGTGTACATCCCCTGGTCTAGCTAGACCTGCAAGCCTTTTTGTAGGCCACTGGACATCCCTTACAGAAGGGTCTTGGGGAGGAGATGAACCAGTCAGGGTTCGATGTAGCAACGATGAAAAAAACAACGTTCCTCTCATTCCTAAATGCTTCCTCCTCCCGACCCCAGTCATTATCTGAATCCTACCTTGATCAACATTCTTAATCTAAGCTTGAGTAATTTTAACTCCTTCCAGGAAAGGTTAGTTTATGAATACCCACCCCCCCAAAAAAAACACCCTGAATGGTGATAGTAACAGTCAAGAGATCAACAGCTACATTGCATTGGATGTATCAGGGGAACAACACCTTTTTACAGTGCTGAAAAGATATTACCTTGAGGAAGAAAGCTAATGGTACCTTATTATCAAAAGATATAGCATCTGGGGTCTTAAAGGCTTGAAGATAAACAAGTGGCCATCTAGCTGAGACATATCAGCCCACATGGAACAAGTACACTAGCCAGTCTGAACAAGAGGTGCAAAAGGGACCAGTTATCAGACATCAAAGAACTAAAAATCCTATCAGTGTGTTCACATTTCCTGATATGATCAATGAAGACAAACGTGTGCATAAGCAAATGTGGTGAAGAAAGCTGATCTTGCCCGGCTATCAAAAGATATAGCATCTGGGGCCTTAAAGGCTCGAAGATAGACAAGTGGCCATCTAGTTCAGAAGCAACAAAGCCCACATGGGAGAAACATATCAGCCTGTGTGACCATGAGCTGTCGAAGGGATCAGGTATCATGCATCAAGAAACAAAAATCATATCATTG
Source organism: Tenrec ecaudatus (assembly GCF_050624435.1). NCBI lineage: Eukaryota > Metazoa > Chordata > Mammalia > Afrosoricida > Tenrecidae > Tenrec > Tenrec ecaudatus. The sequence continues at coordinate 80,325,222 of NC_134546.1, forward strand.
TTAATGTGGGTGAGTGCAGAGGGGACGCTCAAAGCCCATCGGTAGCCAACCGGACACCCTCTTACTGAAGGATTGTGGGGAGGAGAAGAGCCAGTCAGGGTGCAGGGCAGCAACGATGAAACATATAACTTTCCTCTGGTTCTTAAATGCTTCTCCCCTCTCACTATCATGATCTACCTTAAAAATCTGGATAGGCCAATTCTACCTTACAAATCTGGCTAGACCAAAGGATGTACATTGGTACAGATAGCAACTGGAAACACAGGAAATCCAGGACAAATGACTCCTTTAGGACCAGTGGTGAGAGTGGCAATGCCTGGAGGGTGGAGGGAATGTGAGGTAGAAAGGGGCAACTGATTACAAGAATCTACATATAGCCTCCTCCCTGGGGGATAGACAGCAAAGAAGAGGGCGGTGGGAGACATCAGACAGTCGTTGTGAATGATTGGGCACCACATTCCACTTATCCCTGTGGTAACTTTTCTGACACCTCCTGCTTAAAAGTCAAAAGGTCAGAAGGATCACGAGGCTCCGCTTTCATGGTCTGTATTCGTACTGAAAAACAAGATCAAGCTAGCTTTTTCCCTGCCTCTCCACAAGAGTTTCTGTCCTCCCTGAGCTCGCCTTAGGACACCTGCGTTAACTTTTCCAGGCAGGTGTACCATCCCAGTCAAACAACCCAGCTGACCCCGCTAAGTTCCTGCCCCAGGGAGGGGCCCCAATAGGCTGCAGCTATGGCTCAGTGGAAGCACAGCAAGAAATGTCAGCGGAGGAAGGAGGCTTATTCTGTGTATGTGCACAAGGTGCTCAAGTAAGTCCACGTGGACTCGAGCATCCAGGGTCATGGGCATCGTGAACTTGTTGAACAATGACACCTTCGTGTACAACACCCACATCATCTAAACTCCATATTCCAAACTGCTCAACCATTACCGCCTGGGATATTCAGACGGCTGTGTACCTGATACTACCGGGACAGCTGGGCAAGCGCGCCATGGCCGAGGGCACCAAGGCCATTGCCCACTACTCTAGCTCCAAGTAAATTGTCCTTCATCCTCACAACGTTCAAAACCCAAGGGCCCGTTTCAGGGCCACTTCCGTTTTCATTCCAGAGAAAGAAGTCAAACACGTTGGCACTACCTAGTTTTTGGTTTGCTTGTTTCACTTTGGTTTTTGACTCATGCATTCTTTATTTAGTTCGATAGTTTTCATGATGGAGATCTTCTTTTTTTTAATACCTTTTGGGGCACTTAATGCACATATCCCACAATTCAACAATTCAAACATCTCAAGAAGAATTGTATAATTCGAACAACAATCAACTGAACATTGTCTTTTTTCCCACCATAATTAAATCGCCTTCAAATGACTCCTGTCATCACCATTAATTCTAGTGCTCAGTTCCCTCCTTCCTTCATTGTTTGCTCCCCAAATCTCCTCCCTTCCCTAACTCAGACACCACCCACCCACCCCAACTAGACATCCCCTACAAACCCTCCCATCATTTCTTATCTGTAGTCATCCACTCCTGTGTTTCACAAACTGAGAAAAACATCAGAAACCATAACAAACTGAAACAAATTTTAGTGGAAAGGAAAAAAAACAGTAAGATATAGATAAAAATATAAACATGGAGTAAGAAAAAAGGCCACTATCAATATTTTAAAGCCAACGAAGACGTTTCTGTCACGGACCAGCAAGTGATCTTGCCCTTAGAACAGATTCTGGTCGGGTCCAGAGGGAGGTCAGCAGAACAAGACCCCGGGGCTCACCTTTGAGCTGAGGAGGAGCAAGGAGTCTAGGGGAGGAGTAGTCCCTGTGTGGAAAGAAACAAGGGAGGGGGCTTAGGAGACCCGCATAGAGAGAATCAGGTAACCCTGAAGCCCAAAACCCCAGGTGGGATCCCTTTTCTCCAACAGGGACTCCCACAATGAACCCCAACCAACCCGAAAGCGGGGAAATAGGACCGCCCTCAGGGACACCGGCCCACCTCTCACCAAGAGAAGTGCTGGTAGGGTTCCTGGGGAGAGAGAAAGGGCGCTTGCACCCTAGTCAGTTGGACTAAAATGGCCTCCGCCCACATACATGTTCCGTAGCCCAGTGCCTCCCACCTGGGAGGGCCACTAAAGGGCTGCTCAGGTTGTGGGCGCTTCTCTGGCACCGCGAGCAGAGAATGGGACAGTGGCTTTTTTGCTCTGAGATATAGTTTCAGCTAAGACACCTCCACTTCTGGCCCTTTCTGAGTGTGTCCTGGGGTGGGAGGAGCTGGCAGGGTCAGGGAGGAGTAGGATCTCTGCCTTCACTTCCTCTCAAGGAAGCTCTTCCCCGCCCATTTCTGCTGAGGCAGCAACACAGGTGCCTGGTGATGGGGTGGGTGGGGCCTGGCTGGCCTGGGGTGGGGCTGAGGGAGGGGCCAAGGAGAGGTGGTCCGCACCAGAGTGCCCACAGCTGTGGCTGAGACTCAGATAACAAAGGCCAAGGCAGCAGTACTTTCCCTCATAGCAGACACAGTGCGTGGGTCACGTGGGTGAAATAAAATCATGTACGTTGGGTGTGTAAGCCTGTGATCAGATTCCCTGGATGTGTATCCTCCTAACTACATGGAAACACCCAACAATCCAATCCTGCAAGGTGTTAATGGGGGTGAAGCAATAACTAAGGCCCTTGCTAAACCTTGTGGTAACGAATTATACTGCGACCTAAAGCACTGTAGTGTGTGACTGATTTTCAGGAAAAGAGAAGTAGCTAGCATGCACATCTAGGTAAGTTATATGTCAGTTTAACAAAATTTAAAAATAAAAATTAAGCAGGAGCACTGAAAAGGGTATGGAAGAACGTAGAATAGAGAATGGTTGTTAAACTTGCCTGTCCTTAGAGTTGGAATTTGTACTATCTTCTAGTTTGATTTCGTCAGGAAGCTATGGGGACAGTTAAACATGAGAGTTATGTTCTACTATGATGCTTATTATGATTCATGCACTCTGCTAATTTAATTTAAAATCCCTTGTGATTCAATCGGTCCAAGAGGTCAAGTCTATGGACCGTGGGGAAGGCTTTTCCAAGTTGAGTTATCTTAAATTTAAATTTGTTTCCTGCAAGGAACTCTTGGCTGCCAGGACTCTCAGAACAAGTGTTTATGGGAAAGATCAAAGTGAAGTATTTCCAGACTAACTTGAATCCAAAAGGATTGTGCTTCTTTTATGCCTGTTATACTTGGGAATTTCTTTATGAAAGTTCAAGTCATATTCCAAACTTGCTGGCTGAAAATGGAGATAGGAGAATTGTAACACTGTGTTACATTTCCCAATATGGTCAGATAGCTCCCCAGAATGAACAGAAAACAGTCACCTGATTTATCAGGAATCCAAAAACATCACTTATCAGCCAATATTTTCTGAATAAAACTGATTTATGTTCCAAGTTCTGATGGAGCCATCTTATCAAGAGATCTTGGGAAGCAGTCTAGATTTTCCAACTAAAGGGCGACTTCTCTGGAAATACCTGTTGTGTTAGACTGGGTTGACTAGAGAATCAAATCCAGTGTCATTCAAATATGTGTAAGAAAGAGATTTACAGCAATGACTAATAGGTAACAAGAACATGTTACACCACGATCCAGATCAACCATATAAGTCCGAAATTAGCCCTTATGTCTGATACTGGTCCATAATTTCTTCTTCAGATTCACACAGCACATGCAATGATGAGGAATGAAGGAAGACCATAGGCCTGTGAGTGAAAAATGTTGTGTATCAAATTATGGTAAAAGCATTTAGGGCTGGTGTGGGTTTCCATGTGGCTCTTTCAGCTCTCCAAGTGACTCAATAGTAGGAAGGTGAAGCAGAAAGAGAGGGTAGCCTAGCTCCAGGGAAAGAGTAGAAGTTTGCAGACTCTATATGAGAAGGTCATGCCCCCAGGATGCATCATCAGGTTGTGACCTGATTAACAGGCTAGCCTCCACCCCTAGACTTATTTAACAAGTTTAAATGAAACTATATACCTAACACACCTACTTTTATGTGAGTTTTCTGTTTCCATGGATAAATCTTTAATTTCCTTTCCCCTACCCCACCATAAAAACCTAATTGTCATCAAGTCAATGCAGACTCAGATAGATACTATAGGACAGGGGAGAACTTCCCTGGTGAGTTTCCAAGAATGAAAATCTTTGTTGGAGTAGAACGCTCATTTGTTCTCCTGTGGTGTTATAGGTGGTTCCAAAGTGCTATTCTTAAAGTTAGCAGCCCAACTTATACCCTATTCTCAATTGGGGGTTTGTTCATTCATTGTAGATCCACCCCACCCACTATAGCATGCAACTAGAGTCCAAAAGTTTCCCTCGGTTATACAAGCTACTTCCCATTGGGTTGCTCACCTAAAGTTAGTGACTGATCAGCACAAAGAGATGTGCCCAGCCACCGTTACCAAGTGCTCCAAAAGGATCCCATTAGAAAGTCCTGGAGAGAGTGGGGAAAAAATATGGACCCAAACTCAGACTCACAAAAGAGACCCTCAAGGAAATGGCCTTTGGTCACTTTCATGTCCGGAACTGAACTCACCCCGTGCACGGCTAACCAGTCATGTAAGTAAGATCAAGGACAGGATTTAGCTGATGGGGAAGAAGGGAATCAGGAAAGTGTTGAACAAAAGTTGTCTGACTCAGTTTCTAATATTTAAAAATTAAATTTTTCATGTAGCTCCATTATCAATATTGGTCTACAGTTTTTTGGAAGTAGCATTATTTGAAACTGGTATCAGAATATTACTGGTCTCATAGAATGTGTTACTAAGTGTTCTCTCTCAACCATTGTTATGTTTTTACCCATTAACTTGAGTTTAAATACAAATGCAGTAAAATGGCAAGTTGTTAGAAGAAAGTGTTGTTTTATAGTAGAAATCCAAAGTCCATCCACTTCCTCAATGTATGGCCATACAAATATATGTATATAATCCAATACCTCTATTTTGTGAATTAATATATTTATGTGTATATACCCATATGTTTATACCTCTATCCATAGCTTTGCTTCCTAGATCTTTTCTGAATTTCATTTTACATTCCTCCACTCCTACCATCACACTCTCTACTTTTGTGCCTCTTAGTAATGCCTCTCAACTAAATTGCTATTGCTTTAGCACCCTAGGATGTCTAAGTCCTCCTCGTCGTTCATATAATTCCATAGTTGTTCCCCTATCTATGGAATTGTTTGATCATCACTACCTCTCTCCACTTCCTTCTCCCCAAAGGCCCTCTAGAACCATTGTTCCAGTTGCTTCGAATGCCTATATGGGTAGACAAAACAACAAAAACCTAGACAAAACAAAAATAAAAGATTGAATTAAAAAGGTAGGGAAAACGAGGCAAAAATAAAACCCCAAACATTAAAGCATACATAATCCCAGGTCTGTCTGCTGACCTTTATGACTATCTTCCCACGAGTCCTGGGGGTTTCTGGAAACTGCTCCTCCTAGCCTGAAGTCTATTTTTGCAGCTCCTCAGGGGCTTTAAGGCTCGTCTTGGCTCCCGTTGCAGACCTGTTCTGTTCCCTTATTGGTTCACCCCACTGTGGAGGGAGGTGGGGGTCAGACCATGCTCACTCCACACCATGTATCACCAGTATGGTTCTCTGGTAATGTACTCTCCAGCTACGTGACATTATACCTCAAGCTGATGTTAACCTTATATTCTTCTCTGTGTTCCCGGGCAGTTTTCCAAATAATGGTGATAAAAGTTTTTACCATTCATTGTTAATCCCATTCATTCTAATATCTCCAAATAAGATACATATAACTAAAAAGATATAATTGAGCTTAAAAATCTTTATAATTAATTGATTTGCTTCCATTGACAATTATGCCCTGCAATGATGGTGTAGTGTACTCTTGGCATTCATAAATTACAAACGTGAAAAAAGGTAAGCAGTCCACACAGAAAAGAGAAAGAAAGAGATGGGAGAGAGAGAAAGAGAGAGATAGAATTTATAAAATTTAAGGGGTGGTTCTGGTTGAACAATGCACAATAAAGGTTGACAAGAGTTCATTTACTGATGAACAAACCTTGTTTGATAAATGAGATTAAGAGAAAAAAGGTGTCATCAAATATTACATTTTATAAGGCAACAAACACACAGATCATGATGCTAAGCTCTGGGTTTTGGGTGAGCCCTTATTTTATATTAAATATCATTCATGGTCTCTTACTTCACTTGGCTTTTGAATTCTCTCTGCGTACATTTGACATTCTTGTTTGCTAATAGTTTCATGTGTTTGCATGGGTGCATGTGTGTCTGTGTGTGCAAGGTTTTCCTAGAGCTTCCACGTGTTTCCTAAGAACACCTCGCACAGCACTTCACCCAAACCACTCCGGGTTTATTCCACCTGCATCTTGACCAGTGGTTCTCAACCTGTGGGTCACAAACCCTTTAGGAGTCGAATGACCCTTTCATAGGGTTCACCTGATTCATAACAGTTGCGAAATGACAGTTAAGAAATAGCAACGAAAATAATTTTATGTTTGGGTATCACCACAGCACGAGGAACTGTATTAAAAAGTTGTGGCCTTAGGAAGGTTGAGAACTGGTGCCAAGAACCCGGGAATTTACGATCATCTAAGGCACGAGCGGAGACCCCCCACCAGGGAGGATTCAGAACCACACGGAATTATAGAGGTAAGTTCTGAGAGACATGAGCCTGAACGATTGCTGGAGCTGCAAACTGTTGTATGCATTCTAATACTTTCACTTTCGGTTTCAATGGCGGACAGCCTGCTGCTTCTTATCTTGCAAATAAAACCGTGTGAACCTGTGTGTTAAATTCTTGTCTACATAAGTAGGGAATATGGGGAACGTAGCAATAAACACCATGGTTACAGCGCTTGATGCTTTATTAAGGAAGAGAGGATTAAAAATTTCAGAGCCGACGCTGCGTAAGTTTGTAACAAATGTGGATGAGATAGCACCGTGGTTTGTATCTACAGGTTCTCTAACTTTGGCGAGTTGGAACAAACTGGGCTGGGATGTAGACCGAGCTGCAAAAGAAGGGAAATTGAAACAGGGAACTAGACCCATCTGGAAGTTAATAAAAGCATGTATTGAGGATAAAGAGTGTAGACAGTCATTACAGCAGGGACAGCAGGCTTTGGAGGACGTTCAGGAAAGCATGTCAGAAACAGAACGGGACGAGTCCAAAGAGGCTCGGGGCGAGTCCAAAGAGGCTCAGGAAAGGCATGCCCAAACAGAAGAAACTGCGCAGGTAGAATTAGGGGAGGAAGTTGATCAACAGAAGAAGAACCGTACCCGCCATTCGGAGCCGTTATATCCGTGGCGAGAACTAGACTGTGCCCGCCATTCGGAGTCTTTAAATCCGTGGCGAGAACTAGAACTCTTGGAAATATCAGAGGAGGAGGAGGAGCAGTTAGAGGAGATAGCTGCTTGCTATGAGGAAGGTCGGCATGATGCACTAAAAGCGGCCGAAAGAGGGCGGTATAGTGCTCAGCGGAAGTCAGCTGTGAGCCCATCAGCACCACCTCCTTATAAGGAAGAAAAGCAAAAAGGGTGTGGCTATACCTTTTGCCCAACCAATATCTGTAGAAAAATTCAACAAATGTATCCAGTATTTGAGGATCAGAATAACGCTTGTTATCATACACCCGTAGAACACAAGCAAGTAAAAGACTTAGCTGAAGCTGTAAGAGCTTATGGAGTAAGTGCAAATTATACTCAATCTTTAATTGAAAGGCTTACGAGTCAAGTTATGACTCCTGCCGATTGGACATTTGTAACAAAAGCAGTATTGACTACAGGACAGTACCTGGAATGGAAATCTTTATGGCAGGATTTATTAACAGCTCAGGCTAGAGAAAATGCTGCAGCAGGACAGCCAGCATGGGATTTTGAAATGCTTACAGGCCAAAGAAGATGGGTTAATAATCAGACAGCATATCCATTGCAAGTATATCAGCAAATAAATTCTGCTGCAAGCAAGGCATGGAGAACTTTACCTAATAAAGGAGAGGTTAGGGGCAACTTAACAAAAATTGTACAGGGACCTACTGAACCTTTTTCAGATTTTGTGGCACGAATGTTGGAGGCAGCAGGAAAAATTTTTGGAGATCAAGATACAGCTATGCCTCTCATTGAGCAATTAGTTTTTGAGCAATGTACTAAAGAATGTAGAACAATTATCACGCCCTAGCACCTGTCAGAGAAAAATTGGGTCAGTTAAAAATTTACCATTACATGGATGATATATTAATAACTGGAGAAGAGGAGCTAGATGTGCAGCAGGGATACAGTGAGGTAGTTAAGGAATTAGAATCCCATCAGTTAGCAATAGCATCAGATAAGGTTCAACAATCTTCAATTGGACAGTTTTTAGGAGCCACAATAAGTCCATGTCATATAACGCCTCAAAAATTGACTATATGTAAGGATCAGTTAAAGACATTAAATGATTTTCAAAAGTTGCTAGGAGATATCAATTGGCTCTGCCCATATTTAAAGGTATCCACTGCTGACCTTAAGCCATTGTTCAATATCTTGGAAGGAGAAAGCCACATTACTTCTCCTCAAAAAATCACTCCTCAAGCTCAAAAAGTATTAGAACAGGTTGAAAAAGCCATTTCTGAAGCGCGGTTGGATAGAATAGATATAAAATCTCCTTTTCAGCTGTGCATTCTAAAAACTGCCTGCGCGCCTACTGCGGTATTGTGGCAGACTGGACCTTTGTTGTGGATCCATGCTCACTCCTCACCTTCAAAAACTATTGAACACTATCCTTCTATGGTAGCCACAATGGCCTTAAAGGGAGTTAAGACAGCTATTATGCATTTTGGAAAAGAGCCTAGCAGTGTCATTGTCCCATATACTAGTGAGCAAGTTGCTACACTGTGTGCCACTACAGATAAGTGGGCAATTTTTAAATGCAGTTTTAATGGACTAATAGACAACCATTATCCTAAACATTCTTTGTTGCAGTTTGTGACTGCACATCCAGTAATTTTTCCCCGTGTCACTGTTAACAACCCCATTAAGGAAGCTTTAGACATTTATACAGATGGCTCTAAAACAGGTAAAGGATGTTATGTGATAAATAATCAAGTGACTACATTGCAATTTTTAGCTAATGCACCTCAATTAGTAGAATGTTTGGTGGTCTTAGAAGTTTTTAAGAAATTCACGGAACCAATTAACATCATATCTGACTCCCATTAGGTAGTCAACGCAGTATCTAAGCTGGAAATTGCTGGCTACATTAAGCAATCTAGCAAGGTAGCAGACATCTTGTCTCAAATTAGAGAATGTATCTTGCAACAAAAATATCCATTTTATATTCAGCATATACGTGCTCATAGCTTGCTTCCGGGACCTATGGTGAAAAGTAATGATTTGGCTGATCAAGCTACAAGAGCTTTTCCTGTGTTAACTATATCCAATTTTGAACTTGCTAAAGACTTTCATGAGCTGTATCATGTGTCTGCTGCCACTCTACGCATTAAGTTTTCAATTACTCGCGCAGAGGCTCGTACTATTGTGTTGCAGTGCGCCAAGTGTGCAGAATTTATTTCTAAACCTTCAGTTGGAGTAAATCCTCGAGGCGTCCGTCCTCTCAACATCTGGCAAATGGACGTTACCCACATATCTGCTTTTGGAAAGTTGCAGTACGTGCATGTGTCAGTGGACACCAGTTCTGGCATTGTACATGCAACACCCCTAACGGGGGAAAAATCCAGCCAAGTAATTCAACATTGCTTAGAGGCTTGGAGTGCATGGGGCAAGCCCACCATATTAAAAACGGATAATGGGCCTGCATACACTTCCACCAAGTTCCAACAGTTTTGCTTGCAAATGCAAGTAAAACACCTCATGGGCTTGCCATACAATCCCCAAGGGCAAGGAATTGTGGAACGGTGTCATCGTAATTTAAAACAATATTTATTAAAACAAAAAGGGGGAATAGAGGCCGTGACGGTCACTACCCCTAGAATGGCCTTATCTTTAACTCTTTTTACTCTAATTTTTTTAAATCTGGATGAGAAAGACCAATCAGCTGCAGACAGACATGGACAATGGCCAAAGCCACCAAAGGAAATGGCCCGATGGAAAAATGTATTGGATAATAAATGGTATGGCCCAGACCCCATATTAATCAGGTCCAGGGGAGCTATTTGTGTTTTTCCACAGAAAGAAGAAAACCCCATCTGGGTGCCAGAGAGACTGGTGAGACTAATTAAGGAGGATGCAGATCGTGGGAGCAGGAAGAATGAAGAAGACGATGATCAACCTAATAATGTTGCTGATACTGATGGTAATATGGACCCCAATAGTTAAAGGAGTTTTTTTATGCGCCATAGCTAAAACTTGGCCTGTACCTATTCCCATACACTCAAATGCGTCAATATTACCCTTATTCTTATCAACGCAATGTGATTTGGGAATACCATGTATTACACCTAGAGGGGAGCCTCCTAAGGTATATAATGCAAGCAATTTTACATTGGCATATAGTTTGTGTTTTACCACCATTAATACTAGTGCACCTTGTATATATGTAAGAAATGGATCTTTAGTCAATTGGGTGGATCCTTCAGGAGACTCTGCAGTTAATAATATTATATCCACCCTTATGAAAGTTGCACAAGGTGCTACAGGTGGAAGTGGCCCCTCTGAGAAAGGAAAAGGTGTAAATATAACAACACTCATGATGATTCATGAGGGATGTAGGCCCTCTGGGCCCATCTATGAATCAGTAGTGCCACCTAATGTGACCAGACGTGTCATATTACCTAGTTGTTTACCTGAAAAAGGTTTTCCGCCTTCTTTTACTCAATGTCAGTCTCCAAACTATCGGAACAAACCTATTATACCAGGTTTTGATATGACTCCAGCTTTAGGTAAAGTAAAATGGAATAGCAGTATTAATATCACTGGTCCTGATAATACTTGGCCGTGGTATGAATGGATATTATATAATCAACGTGGAGCATCTACAATAGTGACTCCTTTTGCAAAAATGTTTGGAATTAATGATACTTTCTACAATGTCACCGGTGTATACAATACCACTACAAAGAGGCTGAAAGTAAATACTATGTTTAATATATCAAGAGTGCAATTTCAGCCATCACCTGTTTGTGTCCAGCCCCCATTTTTCTTTCTGTTAACATTCAACCTTAGTTATGCAAATGATACATTTTGGGAAGCTTCATGTAATAGTTTTAGCAGTCAGTGTTGGCTTGCTGAATGTTGGAATGGCTCTGAGCCATTTGCCTTGATAGTAAAGATTCCCACTATGATACCTGTACCGGTTGAAGCAGATCCCAAGACTTTTCCTATTGCTACACTTTATAGATATAAAAGAGATTTTGGCATTACTGCAGCAATTATTACAGCTATTACTATCTCAGCTGCAGCAGCGGTTACAGCAGGATTGGCTATGTCCAATCAAGTAATGACAGCAAATGTCATTAACAATATTACGCAATCTACATCAGAACCATTATCCACAGCTCAGAAAATGGATGCTCGATTAATGTCTGGTTTACTGTTAGTGAACCAGAGAGTTGATTTATTACAACAACAAGTGGATACTCTTACGAGCATGGTGCAATTAAGTTGTGTTTCTTCAACACCTAATTTGTGCATAACACCTTTAAAATTTTTGAATGAGTCTTCTTTTAGCAGCAAGAATATATCCCAGTATCTTACAGAACAATGGACAGCTGAGCTGGAAGAACTTCAAGAACAACTCCGGATGCAGATTACGACTCTTAATGGCACAAGAATGAAACCCATAACTGTTGGAGATTTTACTTCTTGGCTTTCTACTGCCTTTTCCTACTTTAAAGAGTGGGTGGGGGTGTTTACATTTGCTGCAATAATGTGCTGTGGAGGAGTGTTGTTGCTATGGTTGCTCTGCAAGCTTAAAGCCCAGCAGAAACGTGACAAAGTCATCATCACGCAGGCGCTCTTAGCGATTGAGCGCGGTGGTTTCCATGATCTTTGGCTTTCTTTGTTAAGAGAAAATTAACCCCCATAAGTTGTCAGCTCTTGCACCCCAAGGGAATTGTCCCATTGCACTGGGAAGAGTGACAGAAATTGGATCTTGGTCAGCCCTTGCACCATGTGGAGTTTTGCTCATTGCACACATCAGGGTGACCAGATTTGGGTTTTTATATCCATCTTGATCTCCTGGGGCTGCTGGAGGCTCCGGGATGGATCGATGGACTTTATATCCATCTTGATCTTTTGGAGCTGCTGGAGGCTCTGGAATTGATCGATGGATTAGGCTTAAAATAAAAAAGAAAGGAGGAGATGTGGGAAGCCGTAGCTCTCGCGAGATGTGGGAAGCCACAGCTCTCATGATGTGGGTAGCCGCAACTCTCGCCGCCATTACTAGATGGCGCCGGGCAGTCAGGGCGGTGGTCCAAGTAAGTGATAAACAACCACTTAGCGCATGCGCGATGCTGAGATGACATAGTCATAACTCCACCCTGGAGTATGCAAACGAAGGTTCTGGCGAACTCACCAATCAGTGCATGAGGTTTTGGCAAATGCACCAATCAAGGCACAGCACGTCCCCATAGAGCATATATAAGCATCAGTAGTTTGGGGTTTCAAGGTCTTTTACCGCATAATGAAAAATAAAACACCTGTGGAAGAATCCTGTTGTGGCGCGTCTTTTCTTGCTGTCGAGACCTGGCGCGCGACAGAGAACCCCTGACTTTCTGGACTCTCCAAAGGATGGATATTCCAATAAGAAAGGCTCCTGGATTATAAATTTCATTGATTTAATAATGATGCTAGAGTAATTACAGGTGATTTCCCTTAAATCAGTCTCTCACATTCCCTCCTTAATTTCCAGCTACTGCTAAGGATCCACGTGAGCCTGGACGCAGATAATTGAAAGTGCTGAAATTCGGGCGGATTTGTGCTGTGTTGATCATCCTTGCTTGGATGTTTTGTGCTTCCTGGAAGGTAAGAGTAACTGGAACCTGGGCATGGGGATCTATTACACGCCAGGTACCCTCAGCTAGTAGGTATGTAAGACAGGCTCAGGGAGGAACATAGCCTTTTGCCTCCGGAAGCCCCTGGGGTTGAGCTCAACGATATTCAGCCTGTGCTAACACGCTGACTCTGAAACCTTCACTAATGGCTTCTTAGTTGCTGCTTTGTCCACATCTGGGTCTCACTTTCATTCCAGGGTATATTTATATATCCAAACGCGAGGATGCCTGATGAGAATTTAAAAGATTAAGTCACCACGGGGTTGGCCTACTGTTCTTATCATGAGTGCCTCTGAGGACTGACTTCTCCATGAGTGGAGAGCCCCAGTTTGCTCTGAGAGGGAGTTCTTGGCACAGGATGTCTCTGGGAATAACATCTTCACACTTAAGGGGTGAAGCTGCAGGTCCTACTTGAAGTATGTCTTGTGAGGTTAAGTGGTTGGTTTTCTGGAAACTCAAAGAGTTACAAATAAAAATATTTTAGGGTTAAAAGGGTGTATTAAATCTTCCTCAAAGCCGTTAATTCTGAGGGAAAAGCCCAATGTTGTGAAAAATTGAGATCATGGTTCCAATATAAGTACTTTTAATTTGATACGACCTCCATCTCTAGTGACATGAGTGTCCCTGGGAAAGAGGGAATGGAGGGAGTCAAAGGTAGAATATCCAGTAATTTATTTGTTTCATTAAACACGGTTTCACGACATCTTTGAGGGAGAAACCAGGATACACTGTGACCTACAAATTAGTGAGTGAGTGAGTGAGTGCAATTTCGCTCTTGGCCACCTTGGTTATTGGGTAACACATCCTGCATATGTCTAATAGCAGAGAGGACTCCTTGAGTGTAGGACACAGTAGAGCAGAGGACCACAAATGTCTTGGGGTAACTCTTCATCATATGCTTTTTGTCATTTATATATTCCTTCATTTTGCCAAATTTCAGGAACCATTTTTAAAAGTTAACTGAAAACAGAGGATGTGTTGGTGTCTCCTAATTTTGCATGTCTACCTCTCGCAATCTCTTACATATAGGTAAAATGTGGGAGAGGAGACAGATCCACACACATAATTAGCAGCATGAGTTTTTTTGGTGTGTTAGGTTTGGTGCTTAGCTTAGGGTTTTAGTGTGCTAAAGGCTGAGTCTGTACTTAATGATCAGAAGTCAGGTCCTGAGATTAATCAATGGTCCTGCTTCAAGAACAAGAATCAAGGGATAGAATTAGGAGTTAATTGTTATGATTTGAATTTCAGGTGTTGGTGGACAGATTAAAAGTCATTATATTTAGAAAGTTTCTGCCTAACAGTATGTTTGAGTTGATTAGGAGCTTATATGTTAAGTGATAATGATGTAGTGATACTGTTTAAGCATTGGAGTTTTCAGGGGTAGTTTCTGCACTTGAGATGTAGGGTCATAAGGTTAAGGTTAAGTTGACAGACTATAGTCCAGGTTGTGACTCTCATTCAAAGAAATGGAATAACTGCTTTCAGTTAGATTTAGTGTGTATGGTCTTTGGATTTCTTAAGCACATGTTAACTTTGCTGTGGCATCAGGTGATGCTCAGGGTGTTTGTAGTTCTGGAGGATGAGTGACTTTTCAGCTAGTTATCAGTGTGTTGTAAGGATACTCAGCAGGGTAATGTATAAGGGTTAATGGTTTTGGAGATGGTGATTAGCAGTGAATGCGTAGGGATTGAAGTACATAGTTAATATGTGCTGAAATGTAGCCGAAATCATTTTCAGTTTATCTGCTATAGTACTTATGATATATTTATAATCATTTATGCATAAAATCAACATTTTTCTAGTTAGTTCATGGATTGTTTCTTGGCCTTTCGGTGTGTTTTCCAGTCCAGTCTGTTGGGGCACCACACAATGGCCTCAAATCCAGCTTCAGCATTCCCTGGGGACCTTGCCACTCCATTCCCTTGCTGTCCGCTTCAAGTCCACAGTGCTTTGCCTTGGTGTGGTGGGCGTAATTCCCACACTGTGTCTCCGGTTCTAACCCCATGGGTCAGTGAGGGATGTCATGTCTCAACTGGTGCTGGCAATGTGGCCCTGTCTGTGGACTGGCTGCTCTAATTGGGGTCATCGTCCTCAGGGCCTGGTGGGCCAGGATATGCTCCACTCTCTCCCACTCCCCCTTCATCTGCTCCTGTGTGCGTCGGCCAGGTATGTCCCTCTCCAAGAGCTGCAGACTCAATGCTGTCGCTTGACATAAATTCTTCTGGGTGGAGGGGCAGGCATCCACCCAGTATTTGGTACCAGACTAGCCCCCCCAGACCTCTCCACTGTCTCACCACTCCATAACAGAGTGTCACACCCACACTTTGGGGCACTGGGTCGAATCAGGTCCTTCTCTCCCTGTGGACACACAAACAATACCCTCCTCTTGGACGGGTCAACGCCCCATACCCCCTCCACCATCTCTTCCTTATTTTCATCCTTTATTTTTTCCTTTTCCCAACTCCTCCCCTGTTGTCTACCATGTGCATCCCCGGATTTCATCTGGTCCCTGCCATACTACACAGTCCTCACCCCAAGAAGGTTTGTATACAATAGCTTTTTCACTATGCCCCTTTTTCATTTTTCTATTTAATGCTTACCTCAGCGGGCTCATGTTGTACTTGTCCTTTAGTGCCTGACTTACTTCACTTAGCATGCTTTCCTCCACTTCTTCCCATGCCGCTATATGCTTCATACGTTAATCACTGCTTTTCAGCAATGCGTAGTACTCCATTACATGTATATTCCACAGATTTTTTTTTGTTTTTTTTTTCAAACGTTTTATTAGGGGCTCATACAACTCTTATCACAGTCCATACATATACATACATCAATTGTACAAAGCACTTCTGTACATTCTTTGCCCTAATCATTTTCTTTTCTTTTTTCTTTCTTTTTTTTTCCTTTTCTTTTTTTAAATTTTATTAGGGACTCATACAACTCTTATCACAATCCATAACTATACATACATCAATTGTATAAAGAACATCCATACATTCCCCACCCCAATCATTCTCAAAGCATTTGCTCTCCACCTAAGCCCTTTGCATCAGGTCCTCTTTTTTTTTTCCCTCCCTTCCCTCTCCCCCCTCCCTCATGTGCCCTTGGTAATTTATACGTGGTTATTTTGTCATATCTTGCTCTATCCGGAGTCTCCCTTCCCCCCCTTCACTGCCGTCCCTCTCCCAGGGAAGAGGTCACATGTGGATCCTTGTAATCAGTTCCCCCTTTCCAACCCACTCACCCTACACTCTCCCAGCATCGACCCTCACACCCTTGGTCCCCGAAGGTATCATCCACCCTGGACTCCCTGTGCCTCCAGCCCTCATATGCACCAGTGTACAACCTCTGGCCTATCCAGCCCTGCAAGGTAGAATTTGGATCAGGGTAGTTGGGGGAAGGAAGCATCCAGGATCCGGGGGAAAGCCGTGCTCTTCATCAGTACTACCACGCACCCTGACTGACCCATCTCCTCTCCTAAACCCCTCTATGAGGGGATCTCCAGTGGCCGACACTTGGGCCTTGAGTCTCCACTCTGCACTTCCCCCTTCATTCAATATGGTATATATGTACACACACACATATTCTTTTTTTTTTTTTTGCATGATGCCTTATACCTGGTCCCTTTGGCACCTCGTGATCGGACTGGCTGGTTTGCTTCTTCCATGTGGGCTTTTTTGCTTCTGAGCTAGATGGCCGCTTGTTTATCTTCAAGCCTTTAAGACCCCAGACACTATCTCTTTTGATAGCCGGGCACAATCAGCTTTCTTCGCCACATTTGCTTATGCACCCATTTGTCTTCAGCAGTCCTATCATGGAGGTGTGCAGCCAATAATATGATGATTTTTTGTTCTTTGATGCATGATAACTGATCCCTTTGGGATCACTCGCTCACACAGGCTGGTGTGTTCTTCCATGTGGGCTTTGTTGCTTCTGAGCTAGATGGCCACTTGTTTATATTCAAGCCTTTAAGACCCCAGTCACTATCTCTTTTGATAGCCGAGTACCATCAGCTTTCTTCACCACATTTACTTGTTCACCCACTTTGGCTTCAGCAGTTGTGTCGGGAGAGTGAGCATCACAGAGTACCAATTTAATAAACGAAAGTATTCATGAATTGAGGGAGTGCTTGAGTAGAGGCCCAAGGTCCTTCCGCCACCGCAATATTAAACCTATAAATATAGACAATTAGATCTGTTTCCCCATCCTCGTATATATGTTTGCATGTACATGTCTGTACATGTCTTTGTCTAGACCTCCATAAATGCCCCTTGACTCCCAGCTCCTTCCTCCATCTCCCTTGACTTTCCTCCTGCCCCACCACCATGCTCCGTCCCCACTTGGGCTACAGCTATACCTCTTCTCTATGCAACCTTACCCTTGATCGTTCCCCATCAGGCCTGCCATTCCCCCCTCACCACCATTTTGGGTCTCATGTTTTTCCCTTGTCCCTGTGTTTATCAACACCACTTCCTTACCCTCCTCCCCCTCCCCCACCTGGAACTGTCTGTCCCCCCGGAACTGTCTGTCCTATTGTTTTTCCTCCAGATAGTTCATCCAGCCTGTCCTATTCAGACAGACCTGTGGAGACACTAACATGCACGAAAACACAACAGAGGAAAACAAAGCAACAGTATACAACCAGACAATAAAACAATAAAAACAAACCACTGACAAAGAACAAAACAAAACACTTCACAAAAGAAAGGCTTTTAGTTCATTCAAGGATCGTTTGCTGGCCCTTAGGAGCGTTTTTCCAGTCCAGTCTGTTGGAGCACCACGCCCTGGCCCCAAAGTCCACCTTCAGTATTCCCTGGGGACCTTGCCACTCCATTCCCTTGCTGTTCCACTGCACTCCCCCAGTGTTTGCCTCGGTGTGGCGAGATCAGGTCAGGTGCAATTCCCACACTGTGTCTCTGGTGCTGTCCCCTGTATCGCCCTTAGTCACTGAGGGGCATCATGTCTCATAGTAGGGCCAGCCATGCTGTTCTCTCTGTGGACTGGCTGCTCTACTCAGGAACATCATCCTCACGGCCTCGTGGGCCAGGCTCCACAAATTTTTTTATCCAATCATCAGTTGATGGAAATGTGGGTTGCTTCCAAGTCCTTGCAATTGTGAACTGTGCCGCAATGAACGTTGGAGCACAGATGTCTGGCCTCGGTCTGTTCCTTGCCTCTTCTGTGTATATGTCCAGTAGGGGAATTGCTGGGTCATATGGTAATTATATTTCCATCTGTTCTCCATATTAAAAGATCAATTTCCATAGTGGTCGTACATACTTACAAGTCCACCAGCAGTGGATGAGAGTTCCTGTCTTCCCACAGCCCCTCCAACACTTGTTGCTTTCTGTTTTTTGAATTGGGCTACCTTTGAGGGTGTTAGGTGGTAACTCATTGTTGTATTACTTTGCATTTCTCTTATGGCTAAAGATCAGGAACTTTTCCTCATATTTTTGTTGGTCATTCTGATTTCTGCCCCTGTTAAACTTTTGTTCAGGTCCTTTGTCCACCTCTCAGGTGGGCAATTAGTTTTTTTTTTTCTTTTCAGAAGCTACCAGAGTATTGTAGATTTTAGTAATAAGGCCTTTGTCTGATGTGTCATTGCTAAAGATGTTTTCCCAGTTCTTGGACTCTCTTATAACTCTCTTGGTAAATTCTTTTGATGTACCCAGGTGTTTTATCTTCAGGATATCCCATTTGTCTAATTGTGCCTCCTCTGTTTGTGTCCTTCCCTATTTCTGATAACCTATGCATTCCCTGTGCCAAAGTTCCCAAGTTGGTGCCAATTCCCTCATTGATGGCCCTAATAGTTTGGGGTTTAACTTCAAGGTCTGTGATCCACTTTGAGTTTATTCTTGTGCATGGAGTGAGATAAGTGTCTTGCTTCATTTTTTGCAGGTAAATATCCATTTTTTTCCAGCACCACTTTTTAAAGATGGAATCTGCTTCCCATTTGATATGTTTGTGACCCTTATCAAAGATCAGTATGCTGATGCTTTTATTTCTGGGTTTTCAGTTCTTTTCCATTGGTCTGATTATCTGTCATTGTACCAATACCATGTGGTTTTGACAACTGTGGCTGTATAGTATATGCTGAGGTAAGGTAAATCAAACTCTTTTTTTGAGGAGTTCTCTGCTAATTCTAGGTTTCTTCCCTCTCCATATGAAGTTGGTCATCAATTTTTCACTTCTTTGAGGAAAGATGAGGGTAATTGTATCGGGATTGCATTAAACTTATATAGTGCCATTGGCAGAACTGACATCTTGACTATATTGAGTCTTCCAATTCATGAGCAAGGGATACACTTCCATTTGTTGAGGTCGATATTGTTTTCTTGCAATAGTGTTCTGTATTTTTCTCCATATAGATCTTTTGTTTTTTTTAGTCAGGTATATCCCTAGATACTTCAACTTGTATTTGCCTATTGTGAAAGGTACCACCTTTTTTATCTCCCCTTCTGTGGTCTTATCTGATGTGTATAACAGTCTGATGGACTTTTGTTGATCTTGTATCCTGCCACTTTGCCAAACTCCTCTATTGCTTCTAGTACTCCCCTTGTGGAACTTTTGGGATTTTCCATATATAAAATCATATCATCTGCAAATAATGATAGTTTCACCTCTTCCTTCCCCAGACGAATACCTTTGATGTCTCTTCTTTGCCTTATGCTGTTAGCTAAAACCTTCACCACAATATTAAATAAGCATGGGGACAAGGGCATCCTTGCCTGGTCCCTCTTTTCACTGGGAATGTGTTAGTCTTCTCCATTGACTACTACGTTGGCTGTTGGTTTTTCATATTTAGCTTGTATTGTCTTCAGGAACTTTCCTTCCATTCCTATCTTCGCAAGTGTCTTAAACAGGAATTGGTGTTGGATGTTGTCGAATGCTTTTTCTGCATCTATGGATATTATCATGTAGTTCTTATAATTTTTCATGTCAATGTGACGAATAATACTAATGGTCTTTCGTATGTTGAACCATCCCTGCATCCCTGATATGAATCCAACTTCGTCATGGTGAAATGTTTGTTTTATATTCTTTTGTATTCTGTTGCCTAGTATTTTGTTAAGGATTTTTGCATCAATGTTCATTAGGGATATTGATCTGTAGTTCTCTATTCTTGTGGGATCCTTGCCCAGTTTTGATATCAGAGATATACTAGCCTTATAGAAGGAATTCGGGAGTTTGCCATCTTTTTATATGCTCTGGAAGATTTTGTGTAGGATTGGTGTTCGTTTTTTCTACAGTTTATTTTTTATAGTTTTCTTATTTTCCCTCTCCTGATTCTCAGCCCTGATTTTTATAATTTCTTTTCTTTTGCTAGTAGTAGGATTGTCCTGCTGACTCTTCTCTAGTCGTAAATTTTGTGCCAGCATATCAGTCCTGAGTCTCTCTTCCTTTCTCAGATGTGCATGTATTGCTATGAAACTTCCTCTGATGACTGCCTTTGCTGTGTCCCATAAATTTCGGCACATAATTTGCTCATTCTCGTTGGTTTCTTGAAATTTCCTAATTTCGTCTCAAATTTGCGCCAGTACACACTCCATTTGCAGTAGAGAGTTATTCATCCTCCAATTGTTTGCTCTTGTTTCTTTTTCTTCCTTTTGTTGATTTCCAGCCTTATGGCACAGTGGCCAGAGCGAGAGATGTGTATTATTTCGATGTGCTTAAATTTAAGTAGATTTGTCTTATGCCCCAGCATGTGGTCTATCTTCAAATATGTGCCATGAGGACTTGAAAATAACATGACTTTGTTTTGTTTTGTTTTGTTTTTGGATGAAAAGCTCTGTAAATATCTATTAGGTCACATTGTCTAATTGTGGAGTTTAGCTCTCTAGCTTCCTTGTTGAGTTTCTTTCCCTGTGATCTATCTTTCTCATGGAGTGGTGTGGTGAAGTCACCCACTATAATTGTCGAGTCTGTAATTTCATTTTTAATTTTTCGGAGTGTTTGGTTGACGTATTCAGTGGGTCTCTCATTCGGGGAATATATGTTTACAATGCTTAGTGGTTCTTTGCCTACCATTCCCTTGAGCATTATATGGTGTCCCTCCTTATCTCTTTTTTGGTTCGCACTTGGAGGTCAATTTCATCAGAGATTAGAATTGCAACCCTGCTTTTTCTGTATTGCTGATTGCTTTGTAAGAATTCTCCAGCCTTTGATTCTCAGCCGATTTTTGTCTGTAGCTTTGAGATGTGTCTCCTGTGGGCAGCAGATTGATGGGTTGTGTTTTCTAAGCCAGTCTGCTAGTCTCAGTCTTTTAATACCTGAGTTCAGGCCATTGATATTCAGGTTTATTATCTCCATCTGCGGATTCTGTGATGTCATCTTATACCTTTTGTGTTAGGAGTTTTCACACTTTCCTTTCTCATTATTGTGCTGTGCATGTGTGTGAGTATCATTCTTGACTTCTTTCCATCCTTAAGCCAATGTTATCTTGAAGTCTGTTTTCTCTTTGTTGCCCTCTGGGTGAGGTTGTTCTAGGTGTCGGTCTCTAATATATGCTTGTGGAGTGTTGCTCTTCTGCCCATACTGGGTTGGCAAGGATCTTTTGTAGGGCTGGGTTTCTTCTAACATATTCTTTGAGTTTTTCCTTGTCTGGGAAGACTCTTACTTCTCCATCTATCTTGATCAATAATTTGGCTGGGTAGAGTATTCTTGGGTTTGCATTGTTTTCCTTCAATTTATGGAATATCCTACTCCACTCACTCCTTTTCTTCATAGTTTCTGCTGATAAGTCTGAGCATATTCTTATTTGGAACATTTATATGTGATTGCTTCTTTTTCCCTAGCTGCCCCCCTTTCTGATTTTCTCCTTTTATTCAAATTTGGATAATTTTCCTGTTATGTGCCTTGGTGACTTCTTTTTTGGGATCTAGTCTAGCTGGTGCTCTTTCAGACTCCAGAA
Organism: Tenrec ecaudatus; assembly: GCF_050624435.1. NCBI lineage: Eukaryota > Metazoa > Chordata > Mammalia > Afrosoricida > Tenrecidae > Tenrec > Tenrec ecaudatus. The sequence goes on from NC_134546.1 coordinate 80,347,136, forward strand.
TGGTTGCCTAGTTTTCACTCCTATACTGGGGAAGCTTTCCTCAAAGAATTATCTCACTATTGTTTCAGATGACTTTTTTGTTGTGTCTTCTTCTGGTAAGACAATAATTCTAATATTGTTCCGCTTCATAGTATCAGACATAACTCTTAAGTTTTCTTCAGGGTCTCTGATGATCTTATTAGATTTTTGTCTGTGTTTGTTAAAGTCTTCTTGGCTGTCCTCCAAGTCATTGATGCGGATCTCTGATTCCTCCATTGCTTCTCAAGGTCTGAGAGGCTGCTACTGGTTTCTGTTATCTCCTCCCTAAACTCCTGTATTTCCCTTTGGTTTATGGCTTTTACATCTTCCATCATTTTATTCATTTTCTGTATTGTTTCCCTCATATCCTATATGACTCCAAGTAGCATTCTGAAAATTTCTTTCTGTGGCAGCCCCATGTCTGCTTCTTCTATGCATGTCATTATGTTTAGGATATATTCTGCCATGTCCCTTTGTTTCTCAAATTTTTATGTTGAGGTTTGGGGCTGATGGCTGTTTGCATAGGGTTTTTTTTAGAGGAGCCAGATACCATTTTCCAGGGAGTCAGAGGGCACAGGCTCTCTGGGAGACTTGTAAGAGTGTTTCTTCCAACTGTCTATAGCTTATTTCACTATGGAATTAACCTACCACTTTATCCTCCTGTGGTTTCCCTATCATGAGAGTGTCCCAGAAGGCTGGTGGGTTGCCTGCTTTAGTGAGCAGAGGTTCCTGCAACAGCTTGTAATGTTGGTGAGTGTTGGTTGAGCTGCTTTATGCCTCCGGGCACACAGGCCACAGGCAGGAATCCCCTAGTGAGAAGTTGGGCAGTTTCCCATGGAAGGAAAGAGGACCTTTCCCTAGCCTTGGGCAAGCTACAGAGGTTGGAGCTCACCTAGCTGGGTGTGGTACAGTCTTAAATGCCCTAGGCCAAAGGGAGTGTTCTGGAGGTCAGCAGTAGAGTGTGAGAGAACAGGAAAGAGACAAAGAGGAGGAAAAAAATTTAAAAGTAAGACTGTTTAGACTGTGCAGGGACTATAAGGAAGAGAGGGAAACAAAAGCAACTATGCAGCTGAGTCCCACTCCCCACCCATGGAGCTGCAAAGCTTTAGTTCCTCTGCACCCCTCAAAGACCATAGGGGAAAGAGATCAGAAATGTAAACAAAAGCAACAATGTAGCTGAACCCTGATCCCTGCTAGTGGAGCTGCCAGGGTATGGGTTTAGTCCCTGCCCAGACGCAGCTGTGGCAAGCTGTGGCTGTGCTGTAAAAAAGCCCCTGCACAGCCTTCTGGGGATGTGGAGGAACAGAGAGCAGAGATGTAAACAGAAGCAACAGTGTAGCTGAACCCTGATCCCTACAGGTGGAGCTGCACGGGTCCTGTCCAAGCCCTGAGGCAGGTGAAAGCATACTGTGGCTGTGTTGAGACCAATCCCCACTACAGGCTCCAGATGGTCCCAGCTCCAGCAGGTAGAGTGGCAGGGCCAAGGTCACACCCCAGCAGACTTCCACTGAGGTAAGCCAAAAGCCCCAGCCCTCAAAACCCCATGGGTCTGTGCCTACTTACCTTTATGATGTTCCTCCATTGTTCCAGCAGTGGTGAATTTCCCTCTAAGCAACTCTCCTTGGCTGCATTCTACGGAGTCCCTCTGGTATGTGTCCAAATCATCTTTTTTTTATGGATAGAAGAATTTTTATTTCTTCTCTTTGTTAGCCTTTTTTCTTCCCTACCAAAAATTTTCTTATTTTCAGAATCCTAGGCTCATCCACCACCTTGCTACAGCTCTGTCCCGGACGCAGCCTAGCTTGCCCTGGAGCTGCTGCCAGGGCCGCACAGCCCAGCCTGGTGTTTCCGCAGAGGCTGAGCCGCCACCGCCTCCACAGTCAGCCCGCCCTCAGCATTCGGCCCACAGAAGTGACTCCTGCCGGAACGCAGTCTGCAGTCCACAATACGCACCAAGCCCGGAGAGCCTCAGACAAGAGACGAGCTCAGGGAGGATGTCAGGCTCCAGGGTGTCACAGAGCAGCAAGAGAAAGACCGAGAAGAAACCTGACACTTGGGAAGAAGCGAAATTTCTGATGGGCTCCATGGCAGTCATGAATGACATGCGAAAGCAGAAAACTTTTTGCGATGTGATTCTCGTGGTCCAGGAAAGAAAGATCCCTACGCATCGTGTGGTCTTGGCTGCAGACAGCCCAGTTTTTAATGTCATGTTCACAACTGGCATGCTCAAATCAAAATCCTCTGAAGTAGAGCTCAAAGACATAGACCCTGAAGTTATTGAACACTTGGTGGAATTTGCTTACACGGCTAGGGTTTCTGTGAGTACCAACAATGTGCAGTCTCTGTTGGATGCCGCAAACCAGTACCAGAGGGAACCTGTGAAGAACATGTGTGTTGATTTTTTGAAAGAGCAAGTGGATGCTTCAAACTGTCTCAGTCTAAGCATTCTAGCAGAGCGTCTAGTCTGTCCTGAGTTGAAAGCCACTGCAGATGCCTTTATTGACCATAATTTCCCTGACGTTTCCAAAACTGAGGAGTTTCTCCGCCTTGATGCTGAGCTAGTAACAAGTCTGCTCAACCAGGACTCCCTGACGGTGAGTGCAGAGGAGGAAGTTTATGATGCTGCTGTCAGGTGGCTGGGACATGATGCGCCGAATCGCCAGCCTTTTATAGTGGATGTCCTCGCTAACGTCAGATTTCCTCTGATCTCAAAACATTTCTTATGTAAAACCATCCCATTTGAACCCCTCATTCAAGACAATCCTGAGTGCCTTAAGATGGTGATGAATGGAATGTGTTACCATCTAATGTCTCCTGAGGATTGGAAAGAACTGGCAGATGGAGCAAGGCCTCGAAGACCACGGTCTTGTAGATATTTTAAGCCAAAGTTGGAAAAAGGTGCATATGGCACACGATCCTGAAGTGAGAATGTAACTTCAGAAATTTCATTTGATGCGTGTTTTGCTCTTTAAAATTACCTGTGTTGATAACTATTTTGTATATCCAACCACATGTTTTTGGTCTTCAAGTAGAACAGTTTAAATAACTAAAGAATTGACCCCAACTTTTCAAAAAAAGTCTCATTCAATAAAGTATGTTATTCTCAAAAGCCAGCATTATTATAATTCCATCACAATATGTTCAGTATTTATATTAAATGTGCCCACCCCTCCCTTATTTTTGTTATAAAACTTTGTCTTGGAAATACTTTGCCATTTACTAGTAACTATCTATATTTTTTCATATTAATTATTTCTAATATAATAATTGCAGCGGCAGCTTTTGTTAGAAATTATTTACCTTGCCTCATCCAAAGTGAACAGTAGTTTATACTCTGATATAAGTAGGCTACTTATTAAATAGGATTCCTTGGCAATTATTTTTAAATTCTTGTACTTGGCATTGTTCAGAAATGTTGGAATGATATTAGCTGTCATTCATTGAGACCCTCCCATAGCTGTCCTATACTTGCCAGGAATGGTGGCTTTTCCATATTATTATTAAATTGATTTCCTTCAGAGAACATTTTCTGTAGTAACATGTAATTATCCAGAATTAAGCCAATATATTTTTTGGAGCTAATAAACTTATACACTATTATCTCTATATATTCCTTGGATTTAAATGATGACAGGAGGTAATTTGTATTAATTACTGGCTGAAAATGATAGAAAAGAAAATCTTAATCTTTTTTCGAATATTGTCAATAAATGACTTCTTGGCACTCTATATTTTTCTTTTTACGTAAGGTTTTCTTTTATTTAAAAGATCATTCACAAAATACCGTATCCATAGATTTCCTTTCTGTCATACAGTTGAATGTGTTAAGGGCACTCTATTTTAAAGACGAATCATACCATTCTTAGGATGACAGGGAAGAGAGAAGAACTTTTAATCTATGAAAAGAGGATAATTGAGTTTCAAATAGTTCACTGAGAATTTAAATTAAAAATAACCAGATTTCTTTTTTTTTTTCACAACTTTTGGAAGATTGCTTTATGGTCCTGAGGGAAGGAGAAGGGCGGGTATGTTGGGCAGAAATATATTAACCATTGTGCATTTCAAGGAAGGTTCACCATTGCCATTTCGGTGTTCTAATTGGAAAATTCTCCTTTAGAGATGACAGACTATTTCTTGTGCTCCTCATTTTAAGTGGGGGCTCCTCTTTTGGCTTGATATCTCTGCATAATTTAGGCGATGGGTTCCGTGGCCTTTTGTGTCCACTGTAGTTTGACAAAATGGCAGGCCATTCTTAGGCCTGGTACACTCTTGATAGACTCTTATATAGAAAACCTAGATTTTTATTTTATTTTCCCTCTTACCATACCTATAGATGTTTGGCATATATTTCTCCTATTGATAATGGTGAGTTGGGTATTTCTCAAACTACTGACATTCACATGTGAGACAACTTCCAGTTCTGTTTAAGACCGATGCCTCTATCCTTTTCTGGGAATTTTATTACATACCCTAAAGTCATTCAAGGCTCTTGTCTACATTTTCTATTGATTATGTATTTTATAATGAATGTTGGATTTTGAGTGTGAACATGGCAAAGGTAGGTAATTTCTTTTTTGTCTTTACACTAGGACCAACAACTCGTTTTTAAATCGATTGTGAACACGGTCTCTTAATAAGCACTTTCATAATTAATAGTATGATAGACAAAAACTTTTTCATCTGTTGAAATCTACTATGTGGTTCATTTTGCATAAGCATGAATAGGAATATAAGACAGGTGTAACAGTACTAAATAAAAAGAGGAATGAAAATAATGAAGTCATATTTATGAACATCATAGAAAGCATGTTCTCCCTTTATTTCTGGCTTGTAGCCCAGAAACTGTTGACAGAGGTTACTGTTCTCAGCCCAGATTAGTTGGAGGATAGGATTGAGATGGAAAACCCTTGCTTACAGTTAAATATTATACATGTCAATTAATAGTTGTTGTAAACTATGTTTCTCTCTATATTTGTAAATGATGATGTAGCAATCCCTGGTGACACAAAGTTCAAGATCGTGGATGCTATTTGAAAGGTGAGCAGGTACCACCCACCAGCTGGCCCCTTGCACAATTAAACTGACAGTCTGTGTCCAAAAAGATTACAGTTTAGAGATCCCTATGGGGGCAGTTCCAGTCTCTCTAAAGGGTGACATTTAGTCAAAATGGATGATACATTTACAAAACAACATGTCAGTGATGCAGTCTGGACTCTCCCTAACAGATATTAAATGCATGTTTCCTCCTGGTGCTCCTAATCTGAGTTCTAGTCCTAGTCAACTGTTTTGGATAATGGCAAGTTTGCTCTTTATGATACTACTTTGTGGAATCATAAATAATTTTCATTTTGTCTTTTAAACTTGGAAGATTTTCCTGAACCTTATGGCTTCACATACTACGTTCATTATATTTTGAAATTAATTAATTGTCATTTCTGTTTTCTTTATTCATTGCTACACTTCACTTACTCTCTATTAGAATGTGATCATCTCTTAAGTGTCCTCACTATTTGAAGAAAACAAAACATTTTGAAGGCTCTTATAGTTCTTGTACCCACTCATCAATTGTATCAAGATAATTTGTACATGTGTCCCCATCATTATTTCCTAGACATTTCTTTTCTTCTTTTTAAAAAATCAATTTATTGGGGGCTCATACAACTCTTATCACAATCCATGCATCCATCCAGTGTAGTCTTCTCACTCTTAGTTTTCAGATTTCAATGTGCTCTGCAGATAATTTTATCCCCTGGTCTCCTCTTCTAGGAAGAAGGACTCTGTTTCACACAGCACTCCATTTCCAGAACCGTGTGTCCTGCGCACTTCTATTGGACAAGCTACAGCGGTTTGGTAAAGAATATTAATAGGTTCACAGATTGAAAATATGCTCAGTTCAGTTTTCAACATAAAATAACATTGGGAAAATTTCTATATGAACAATGCGTTAAATTTGAGGTATGGCAACACAGAAAATCAGTCTAGAAATGAGATGGGTGTACTCAGATAAATGAAAATTTATCTTAGTATTTAGTGTTTCCTCGAGGTACATTTTTCACCCTGCTCTCAGAACTAAGTTTTGTGGGGATTCATGCTAATCTGGAAAGACTTAGACCATAGCCATGTTTGCTATATGTAATTTGTTTTGTTTTTTTTTTCTCCTCAGAGGAGCGGATTCTTCCCATTCTAAATTGTAATGCAGGATTGTGATGATGGGAATCTACATAATGATGGAGTGGGAGAAAAAGATAGATTTCTGTGTGTTCTTCTGATTGAGTCTGAACCTTTTATAGCACCTGGGCAGTAAGACTCTGACCTTCATGCCTGTGTTGTAGTTTATAGTTTGGCCTGTCCATGTTCCTTTCCTTCACTGCAAAATCTCCTCTATGTTTGAACTTTTAATATCTGTTCATTATATCCTCACACATAGGTCTCATGGGTAGGATATGGTGTGTGTGGTTGATAGGGGAAATATTTCACCTCCAGCTATGAAAAATCAATGAATTAACCTTCCTCTGGCGCTAAATCTGTTGAGATGATAAAAGACTCCCAATCCAGTGTCTGAATCACAGGGCTTATTTTGAATGTATACTTGAAAATCTTCGGGGGGGGGGTTATAGGTAAAGCCCACAGAATTCGGGGCTCCACTAATGACTGGCCCCAGCAATTTCTCACTGGTACAGTAAATAATACTCAGTCTCTAGAAGTTCATAAAATTTTAATTTACAGTTCTGCTTTATTTTGTTTGTTTGTTTTTTAAATACATGGGTTTGATAGCTTCTGATTCAGGTAAGCAGAACACAGCTGTTCCCATCTGAATAGACCTCCTCTAGATTTCGGATGACATTTGATATGCCAATTCACTTTAATTCTCTGATGGTGCATGCAAGGACTCCCAGCATCTGTGCACCCAAGGCTCATGTTGCAGAATAAGGAGCCTGACTCAGAGAGGAGGAGATGGTCCAAGAGAGACAGAGCAGGGGTCCAGAGTGGGCCTAGAGTTTGTACGTGGGCAGAGAGTTGTGGTCATCTCCACATGACAAGACATTATAGAGGGATGAGTGGACAGATAGTATAGGGTGTTTTATCACCCAGCACCGGGAAACTGAGCTACATTTGATCACCCCTTATGCTTTGTCCCTAGGTTCTTCGAGCTAAAACCTGAGAAACCAGGTCCCTGGCCTCTAAATGAAGAGCATCCAGTGGTTACTGAGTTTCCTTGAGCCCTAAGCACTTGAATTGATTTAGGACCATTCAGGCAAGGAATGATTTTTTTTTTCAGAAAATAGGTACTGTACACTAGAGAAGTATCTGAGTTTGTAGAGATATGTCCTAATCTTATCGGTTCTGGTTCATCTTTTTCACAATACTGATACTTTTTGTGATTAAAATGTACAACTTATGTTAATCTTGTTAATGTATCCTTAATACATCTTGCAAAATTATTAAATTTATTTAGGGGGTTCTATCCAACTTAGGGTGATAAAGTAATATTTCCTTATATTTTAAAGATTGTATTGCTTGGTTTTTTATGTGTTCTGAATATTTTACATACTTTTATATTATTTCATTTGTTGCTTTTCAATTTTTCATATATATATCGTTTTGTGGGCTGGTTTTTATGTGAGGAGAGGAAATAAGAAAACTTTATGCCTGTTAAAATAACATTTTGGTATACATAATTTTAAACAAGTAAAAAAACAGAAGTTCATGGAAAATATAGCTGACTATATATGAAAACACACTCAATACATATATAGTAATAGTGAGGGTGATATAGTCAAATGAGTAAGACCTCTCTCCACACCCACCTCAGTCAGTCATTGAAAAATCACTGTATCTCATCACAGACACAGAGCAATGGCCCTGTTGCTTGGTCAGTATTAGTCCATGAGAAGCTGATTTTGTCAGACCTCATCTATGAAGTCAGTGAAATTATAGGGTTCGAGTATAAGTGGATACATCTGTACCAGTCATGACCAACTGTCCAACCACATCATGAGATCATGAGATGTATCCACTACAATCAGGATTCGAGACCACATTTGAGATGAGCAGCGAAGCTATCCTGGTGTGTGGCTCCGTCATGTTCTCGAGGTTTCCACTTATTTATACCTGATGTAGACCAGAAATGCATTCATGAATGTGAATTATGTGCATGTACAAATGCCCTATAGAGTTGAAAGCTTAAGCCATCACCCTTATACAGCAATAAGCAAGGACATTGCCACATAGGCTGTACCTAAACCACTGACACCAAAGTGCACTCATCAAGGACTGACTATGTGGCTTCATTTTCCTATTGGCAGTTGCCCTCAGTAAGATAAGACATGGACTGGAGAGAACACTGAAGCAGCTGCAGAGCCTCACCTTCTGGTTTACTTCCTCACAGGTGTGCATGCCCAGATGCAGTTAGTGCAGTCTGAGGCCAAGGTGCAGAAGCCAGGAGAGTAGGTAAAGGTGTCCTGTAGGACTTCCGGACACACCTTTTCCAACTACGGTACGAATTAGGTGTGATGAGCACCAGGAAAAGGCGTTCAGTGGATGGGCTGGATCAACACACACACTGGGAAGTCAACATATGCCCTGGGCTTTGCACAGGCCCAAAAGACATCTCAGATGTGTCATTCAGCACAGCTTATCTACAGATTGGCAGCCTGAACTCCGAGGACACTGCCACCTCTTCCTGTGTGAGACACACGCTGTAGAAATCCACATCCTGAGAGCGTCAGGACACCTGAGGGGAGGGCAGCTGTACTCGCTGAGTCAGTCTCTCAGAATATATAGTTGAATCTTCTCTTTACTTACCAGTTATGAAGTTAGAGATGAGAAACAAAGAAAATTACTTCCTGTGAAATTAGCATTACAATACTATGAAATTATATCAGCCCCTCTAGGGGGGAAAATAAGAAATACCTTGGTATGTAGCCTTTCCTTAGCTCTCTGTGTAAATACTTCCATCTCCGTACTGACAACTGTGCAGACTCCATGAAGGGTTAATTTACCACCTCCAGAGACAATGATAAGAACACAGATTATTGGCAAATAGACGGTTGGGAAATGGAAGGCAAGGCCATCTAGTACTCTGTGAGAAAAAAGGGAGAGGGAGTCAGTGTGATCCCAGAAACAGACTCCCTGTTGGGAGAGACCTGAGCTGCAGGGGGCACTCAGAACCCACAGATCCCAGGACACACCCCAGGGGCATGTGCAGATGCATGGTTTCAGGGTTGGCTTCTTGTAGTCTGGGGATGCATCTCCATTGCACTGTTTCCCCCAATAAATTTGTCTATTTTTATGACAAAGGAATGCAATATTAATGTATACGAAATATGTAAAATCAGACCTATTACACATAGGATGTATAATAATGGAATTGAAATCTCATCAGCAGAAAGTGAGGAGGAAGGAGCACATAAAATATAACTTTTATTTATTGCTGTTATACCTCACTTATTTGTATGTTAAAGTTTACAGCAAATGTGTTTTTCAAGTACTGTTTGATAATAGATGTATTGGTTGGATTTCCTTGAAGGCGGATATGATCTTTTCACAGACAGTACTGCATTCCATGATGGGTTTAGCAAGATCCTTTCTGACAATGAATGCTATCCCCTTCTCTTCATTGTGTTGTTCTTGGCATAGTAAATCTTATGATTTCCTGATCAACTTGCAATACCATTTAAGTCCATTTAAGCTCACTAATGCCAAGGATATCAAGCAAACATCAAGCATCCCATATCATCTTTGGCCCCTTCCAGTTTTCCTCAATTTATAGTATGCAAATGATCAGCTTTGATCATCAGAAGACTTTTGGAGCTGTTTCGCATTACCTTGAGACATGTTCTATCAGCAAATGAAGATCCTGACGGCTCCACTCCCAGAGGCTTTACCCAAATCACACCATCATGGCCGACTCCCTTCCAAGAAACCAGCTCCACTTCAGTCACATTTTGAGTACCCTCGAACATGAGGGGCCCATCCTCTGACAGTAGCTTCAATGATTTCCTAATTCCTTTCCTTAGGCTGTCAGTATTTAACAATACTTCAAAAGTATGCATAAGATTTTCAAAGCTTCTTCCACTGAAGAATGTAGTGGGGTCCTTCTAAATTGTCTAGTCTTAGTCTGGAAGCTTTGATGAAATCGGTTCACTTTGGGTGTCCCTGCTGGCATTTTATATAACAGTGACATATCTTCTAGCATCACAGCAACACACAAGCCACCACAATATAAAGAACTAGCAAACAGGTGGTGAGAATATAACATTATTCCTTCCAAATATACAAATTCTGGCTAATATTTTAAATGCAATAAATAAGTAATAGCAGAACTCCATCAAATAGTGGATTAATTCAATTTAATATTTTCAATTATGGTCTTAACAATTAAATAAAAAGCCATGAGGACATCAAGAATTTAATAAGTAAACAAACAAATAAATGGGTCTAGCAAACTAGAATACATAGCATACTCAACCAAAACCAAAATATATTGCTCCCGTTAAGCTTGGATTTATTTCAGAAATAAAGTTAAGCATGAAATGAATAGAAACAGAAACAGATAATAAAAATTCAGATAGATGAGAGATACGAAATATGGACAGGCTATTTAGAGAAAATTGACAGCTAAATCGATAGTTCAGCAGATTGATAGACCATTTAATAGATTTATGATAGATAGATAGATAGATAGATAGATAGATAGATAGATAGATAGATAGATAGAAAGACAGCAGAGATAGGAAAATGTGTAGATGGATGGCAGAGAGAAAGAGAAACGCATTCAACAAACACCAGTGTCATTGTGCATTTAAGTTCAGGGGTTTGGGCTGAGTCCAGGCAGATGGTGTTCAGAGAACACTCTTGTCTATCCTGAGATAAATTGAAGACTAAATGCACAAACTACTACATGAGGTATGTTATAAGGAGTAAGGATGTTATAAAACAATGATTCACTCTTCAAGAGATTATCTCAAGTACCTGGGTCCCCACAGCAGGAATAAATCACCTATTTGATGTGTGTGGTGATGCAGGTAAAAGTAGGTCAGGGAAGCTATGTGAGACCAGACTGTAAGCACCATGAGGGGAATGTTGGGATGTATTGCACAGGGTCTCAGGACAGACAGGCACATGACCCAGATTCAAGACTCAGTGCCTGGGGAACAAGATACAGGTTTCCTAGCAGCATTTGGGCCTCCCCTACCCCATTCCCTTGTGTCATGATTTTTAGTCCTCTTCCTGTCTTTGAGAACTGATATTTAGATGTTTTTTAGCATAACTCTCAACTCCAGTGAACAGAGGGAAGAGAATGAAGCATGGAATTAGGACATCTTCTCTGGGTCCTTGTTCTTTTCTTGGGAGACTCTGAGTGCATAACCCACAACCTGAGGTGCTCTCTCCACATCAGAGGAGAACTGAAGGGAAACATTTTAATATTATTTTCTATTTTTATCTTTACACTTTTTTGTGGATTGCGTGAAGGTGTACCGAGAAGATTAATGTTCATTCAACTATTTATACACTCTTGTTTCATTTCATTGACTGCAATACACACAAACTCCTGTTACAATTACCTTTTCTTTCCAAACATTCTGAATGTTCCCTGGATAAATGTTGCCCTTTGAATCACAGAAGTTTGATAGTTTTAAGGTTATTGTATCTCCCCAGGACAATTGCTCCTTGGGAGGTTTGTGGACTATTTGACTGGAAGTTTTTCCAAGGGGTGAGTTCAGTCCCATACCTGAAGGGATGCTGACAGCCATATTCTCAGGACTTCCACAAGTCTACCCAAGCGGTAAGCCTAGTGTTTTTATTTTTATTTTCTTTGTGTGTGTGTGTGTGCATGCGTGTGTATTCTTTCACTTTTTATCCCACTCTGCCCAAGACCTTCTAATGCTACCTTTTACAGCGAAGTGGGTACTGATAGCAAGGTACCACCTATTTCTTCTGGTCATAGGGTTCAGGACACTTGTATCTATGATTCATTATAGCATTAGATGAATGGTGTCCATGTGTCTTCAATGATCATCACTCTGGAAAGGGAGAAACAATTAGCTGCACCTCATGTGGTTTAAAGTCCCCTGCCACTACTCTCAAAACCCAGATGTAGGACATTATCTTTGTGGGCTGTTATGTCAGCGGTTCTTGGTGTTCTCTAACCTCCAAGGCCTCCTCTTCAGAGAGAAAAGTTAACTCACTGATGGTTTTCTTTAGTTTAGATCACAGTAGATCAGAGTAATGTTTAGACAGATTATGAAACTAATGAAGGTGAAATATTCCACATTTTGGACTTTTAACTTCTCTTGTGAACAGAGTTCCACTGTCAGAGAGTTGGTAACAAGGGCCAGGTTGACCATGAGTGTTCAGAGAGACACACTCATCTTTGGCTTTAATCTGCACAGATTTGTCTGGCACTCCGAGTAAAGCTGACATTTCCTAAGATTTGTTTCCTCTCCTCAGGCAGCAGGAAGCACAGGGCAGACCTGAGCACTAGGACATACCTGAGAGTCTACTGAAAAGGGACCATTTGGGAGATAAGATTCTTCAGTGTCTTCACTAAGGAGTCAGAGGTACTTTCTATCCTGCAGACAGTAAGGAGGGCCCAGGCTCCTTGGGCTGCAGCTTCACACCGGATTTCAAACCACTGTCACCTGAGTGTGGACTGAGAGATGCACTGAGTGGAGAACCACGGTTCAATACTTTCTGGGGTTAATGTGCCAATGACTGTGTGTTTGTGTCTTTTTGTGTGTGTTGTGTGATGTTATTAGGATCAGGTTCTGTCCCTCTCAACAGTCCCAAGACCCACACCTCCCCCTGCCTTGGGTTTCCATGGTTATAAGGCTGGAGGAGTCTGACATGGAGGGCAGGGCAGAAATATGCAAAGTGGAAGACACCCATTTTAGACCCACAGGCTACCTCCCCAGGGGAAGCACCCTCATCACCCAGCTGGGGACCACAATGTGATTACTTTCCATCCTCCTTGCAAGATGGAGTTCTGCCACCCTAACTCTCCTCATTACTCTTCTCCCAGGTCAGGATCGCCACAGGGTCTGAGAAGAATGGAGGGGAGTGTGTGAAGAGGAAATCTCTGATCTCTGAATCCTATTTCCACAGGTGTCTGTGCCCAGGTGTAGCTGGTGCAGTCTAGGGCAGAGATGAAGAGACCTGGAGAATCTTTGAGGATCTCTTGTAAGACATCTGGGTTCAGCTTTACAATCTACTATTTGCACTGGATTAGGCAGATGCCTGGAATAGGCTCGGAATGGATAGGAAGAATTGATCCTGAAAACTCTCAAACAAAGTACAACCCATCCTTCCAAGGAAAAGTCAGCATCTCCACAGACAACTCCATCAGCACCATGTCCCTGCAGTGGAGCAGCCTGAAGGACTTAGACACGGCCATGTATTACTGTGCAAGACACACAGTGAGAGAAACCACTTCCTGAGAGGGGTAGAAACCCTCAGAGCAGAAGTCTCAGAGGCACCTTCCTGTTCAGCAGAAGAGGAAAACTGTCCGCTGTCTCCTACAGAGTGAGAACATGAGATCATGTCACCAGCCACTGAAATGTCAGGGAGGCATCTCCCCACATGGGACCACTGATGCCTTTTATTGGATTACACTCCCCTGGAGTAGCCCAGTCTGTGACAGCTGAATAACAGCAGTGCTGTAGAGCAGGGGAGGCAAGGTTTTGTTTGAAAATTTCAGAGTTCAGCCATTGCTGCCCTTGAAGAATGAGCAGGTGCATTGTCTTACAGGAAAGAAAAACCACAGCTCAAATTTCCTGGCCTTTTTCTCACCAACCATTCTCGGTATTATTAGAACTTCTTCCTGATAAGTAGCCACAATCCCCTCAAATGCTCATTTGTTTGCCTTCTAACTTGATTTACCTGCCTGCATTCAAATTGATTTGGAGAGAGCTTTATAAAACTCTACTGGTGGCTCTCTTCTGGCCTGGCGCTGGGCCTGGGAGCCGCCGAGAAGATGGGGGAGCCCAGAGATGCTAGTGTCTCCCAGGGTCTGAGGTCGCATGTGGTGAGAGGGTAGTCGCCAAAGAGGTAAGGGATGAAGCGCGCTCAGGCTGCGCCTGAAGAGTGAGCGAGCGGGCAGGCAATGAGCTGATCCTGATGAGCGGCCAGCTGCTGCACTTGCTGCCCAATCTGTCAGGGGCGTCCAGGGGCAGTGGAAGCCACAGAAGTACAGGGCCACCCTGAAGAAGGAGAAGCGAAAGAAGCTTGGGCAGGAGCTCGCGCGACTGGGAGACTCAGGACTGTCACTGGAGGAGCCAGATGCGGTGGCTTTAGCTGAAGAATGCCACCAAGAGGAGCAGAAGTTGTAGGAGACAGAGAGGCAAAATTTACACGAGGAGTGGTTGCTGAGAGAGCACAAGGCCCAAGAAGAATTCCGGATAAAGAAAGAAAAGGAAGAGGCGGCCATAAGACGGCAGGAAGAACTAGAGCGGAAGTTAAAAGAAGAATGGGAAGCGCAGCAGAGGAAAGAGCGGGAAGAGGAGGAGGAGCAGAAGCTGCAGGAGAAGCATGAGAAAGAGGAAGCCATGCAGAAGATGCTGCATCAGGCGGAAAATGAGTTGGAAAACGGTGCCACATGGCAAAACCCAGAGCCACCCTTGGATGTAAGAATACTGGTGAAAGACCGGGCCTTTTGTCCATTCTACAGTAAAACCGGAGCGTGCCGATGCACGGAAGCACACTTTCCCAGCATCGAGTCCCGCCCTTCTTGTGAAAAGCATGTTCACGACGTATGGCATGGAGCAGTGCCAAATGGATGACTATGACCCGGATGCCAGCCTGGAGTACAGCGAGACCTACCAGCAGTTTCTGGAGTTCTATGACGATGTGCTCCCTGAGTTCAAGAACGTGGGGAAGGTGGTACAGTTCAAGGTCAGCTGCAACTTTGAACCTCATCTGAGGGGCAACGTGTATGTCCAGTATCAATCAGAAGACTTCCAAGCAGCCCTTTCTCTGTTTAATGGAAGGTGGTAAGCGGGACGACAGATGCAGTGCGAATTCTGCCCGGTGACCTGGTGGCAAATGGCGATTTGTGGTTTATTCGAGACCCAGCAGTGCCCACGCGGCAAGCACTGCAAGTTTCTCCACGTGTTCCGAAATTCCAACAATGAGTTTTGGGAAGCGGACAGAGACATGTACCTGTCCCCAGATGGGACTAGCTCATCCTATGGGAAGAGCTGAGATTGGAGAGAGAGGCTGGGCCACCGTCACAGCTACTACAACAGGTCCAGGGGAAGACGGAGTCGTAGTTCCGACTATTCCTACCACAGAAACGGGGAGTTGGAGAGGAGAAGTCGGCACAGGGGAAAGAAATCTCATAAGCATGTGTCCAAAAGCCGAGACAGGTGCAGCTCCTGAAGTAGAGGCAAGAAAAGAGGCCGCAGCCGGAGTCGCAGCCGAAACCGCAGCCCCCGGAGGCCCCAGAGCCGTGGGAGGAGGCAGGCATGTAGCAGAGATAGAAACACCCAGAGCCCCAAAGCCAGGTAAATTGCTTTTGGTCCTAAATGGATTTCTAGTTTTCTAGTATTTCTAGTTATTCTGGCTGCTGAGCACGCTGGCCAGAAGGGATGTGTGCCGAGCCGCGGACTCGAAAGTAAAAAGGTGCGTTAGTGTAGGAAATGGAGACAAGAGTGTACATGGAGGGCATGCTAACCTGCGCAGCTAGTTCACTTAATCTGGGAGGGTCCAGCATGGATTTTTCTAGTTACTGTGGGGCTGCGGGTGAATTTTTTCACCCTGAAACATGGCTTCATTTCCAACAGCCCCTATTCGGACAGGACTGTACTCGCTGAATCTACCAGTGTATTTTGCCCTCTCCCAAGGGTTGGATTTTTATTTAAAATTTTGTACTCTTTAAAGAAGCCTTTGTTGAAAACAATTGAAATAGAAAAACCCCCACAATAAAAATAAACCGTGTATTTCTTGAAAAAAAAACAAAAACAAAAAAACTCTCCTGGTGGAGCAGTGGCGCTGTGGCCTTAACAAACTGCTCATGGATCCCAGACCTTCTACCAGTCAGTTACACTCATAGGGAAATACTTGGTATAGTTTCCTGGTCAAAAAATGACCTCCCCAGAAGGAGACTCGAGTCTGCTGAGCCAGGATGTACTTGGTTCAGAAATGTTTACATCCTTCCTTCCCCTCTTTCTCCTGAAATGCTGGTCCAACCATGGAGTCACTGTCAGGGAAAGAGTGTTTTGGATTGAGTAGATTCAGGCAGCACCCAGGGAGAGGCCATGGTGTACAAAGATCTCCTACTTGTGGTCACTGTAGTGCTGACATTGAACCTGCCAAGAAACATTTCTACCTACCTGTGACCACTGTGAGCACTGAGGACACATCTGTGTATTGTCGTGCAGGCGGACACAGAGAGGGAAGTCAGTGTGGCCCTCACAGGACAGCTCTGGGGTTGGACTGCATGGGGCTTTTCCACCAGCAAGGGGCATTCAAGACAAACAACAAGCCCAGGATGCAGGAGCAGGTAGATTGCTGAGCACAGGTGGGGCTTTCTGCTGTGTCTTGAGTTGGTTTTGTTCCCACCATTCTCAAAGATATCCAGGGGAAACCCTATTTACAATTGCAGGAGTGTATTAATGTCTCCTAAATTGTAACAAGAAACTCTCAAAGACATCAAGTTGACTTTCTACCCAAAGTGACCATATAGCATAGGCTCGAATTACCTCTGTAAACGGTATTTGCATAGAAGTGGCTAGTCTTGAAATCTAGGAGTACATATGGAGGCCAAGTGAAAAGGAGGGATGGGGAAGAAAAGGAAAATAAGAGATATGTGGCGAAGATTTAGGGCGCAGGCCCACCCAAGGGGAGGGTACTGTTTTTGTCTCCACAGGGAAAGAGGGACCAGATTAATATCCAGTGTTCTGGGATGCAAATGCACCCGGATGGCATGGAGTGGGGAGCCAGGGGAGGGGCCTGAGGGCTCGGTCCCAATACCAGCTACATGGCCTACTGCCCACCTTCCCAGAAGAATGTACTTTACAGGACGGCACTAAAGCTACCACTAGGGGAGAGGGACATGTCTGACCAGAGAACATGGGAGCAAATGAAAGGGGAGGAAGAGAGAGTAGAGCACAACCTGGCACACCAGGCCTGGAGGACAATATCCCTGCTCTGAATAGCCAATGCACTGAGTGAACCAGATGGCTGGCCCCAGTATGAGACACAACGTCCCTCATGGATCCATGGACCTACGGGAAACAACACTGGAGACTCAGTGTTGAGATTGGCCCGGACTGACCCCACGACACCGAGGCCAAATACTAAAAGCATGTGGCAGAGCAATGCGGGGAGCAGATCAGGGAGCTCTCAAGGGGGTGCAAAGGATAGGCTTGGGGTCAGAGCGTGGCACCCCATTGGACTTGATTGCAGGAAATGCCTACAGGTGAAAAATCAGACCTTGATCTATTTACAGGTTTTTCTTTGTTTTAAAATGCTTTTTCTTTTTTAAAAATTGATTTATTCTTTTATGAGTCATTGGTTTTCTTTTTTGTTGTCATCATTGTCTTCTCTTTTTTCTATTTGTCTTGCTATGCCTTGTTTTGGGTGCATATTATTATCTCTGCAAATCTATCTAGATAAGATAGACTGGGTGAACAGCCTGGAGGAGGAAACAATGGGACCTATGGTTTCAGGGGGACATGGAGAGGGGTAGGTGGGGGTTAGAAGGTGGTGTTGACTAACCCAGGGACAAGGGAACAACAAGTGATCCAAAATTATTGGAAAGGAGGGTGTGAGAGGCCTGGTAAGGGGGACATAACCAAGAGAAAATACTGAAACCCAAATGAATGTTGATCATGATAGTGGGACAAGAGGAAAGTAAAAGGAAATATAGGAAAGAACTAGGAGACAGGGGCTATTCATAGAGGACTAAATACAGGCATGTACATGTGTAAATATATTTGTATATGATGGGGAAATAGATCTATGTGCATATGTTTATAGGTTTAGTATTAAGGTAGCAGATGGACATTGGGCCTCCACTCAAGTACTTACTCAATGCAAGAGCAATTTGTTCTATTAAATTGACATTCCATGATGCTCACCTTCCAGACACAATCGCTGAAGACAAAGCGGATGCATATGCAAATGTGGTGAAGAAAGCTGATGGTGCCTGGCTATCAGAAGATATAGCATCTGAGGTCTTAAAGACTTGAAGGTTAACAAGCAGTCATCTAGATCAGAAGCATTAAAGCCCACATGGAAGACGTACACCAGCCTGTATGACCATGAGGTGTAGTAGGAACCAGGTATCAGACATCAAAGAACAAAAAAACTCATATCAGTGGGTGCTCACCTTCCTGATATGATCATGAAGACAAATGTGTGCATAAGCAAATGTGATGAAGAAAGCTGATGGTGCCTAGCTATCAAAAGCTATAGCATCTGGGGTCTTAAAGGTTTGAAGATAAACAAGCAGCCATCTAGCTCAGAAGCACAAAGCCCACATGGAAGAAACACACCAGCCCGTGTGACCATGAGCTGTTGAAAGGATCAGGTGCAAGTCATCAATGAACGAAAAATCATATCATTTTAAATGAGGTTGAGTGCAGAGTTGGAGACCCAAAGCCCATCTGTAGGGAACTGGACATCCCTTACTGAATGGTAGCGGGGAGGAGATGAGTCAGTCAGGTTGCAGGGTAGCAATGATGAAACATACAACTTTCCAAAAAGGAAAATACAAATATAGTCCACAAAATAAGTGATATGAAAGTGGCAGGCTTATCCCCAGTCGATAGTGGAAAATGTGTGTGTCCAAGGGCTGAGTGTGTGGGGTGATCTGGCAGTCCCACTGGGTTCCTGCTGTCCCCAGAGTCATTGTATGTTATTCACTGCACAGCATGGTGTCTATTAACAACTTGCCATCCTCTGCAGTCTGAAAATGAATGACTTTCTAAATTGCTAGTATTATGATGAAGGTAAAACAAATTTATTTTGTTTTAACTTGACATTTAATTCGAGAACTGTGACTATTTCTCAGAAAGTGAATTTTTGCATGAATGCTAACTAAAAGTTAGTGCAAATTTGTATCACAAGTAGAGAATATTTAAGAATAAAAATACATTTTATTCAAGGGAACAAGTCATCCAAATCGGTGGTGAGGAGGGTGTAGGAGGCTTGGTAGGGCTTGATCACGGGTAATGTAATTTCTATAGGAATTCCTGAAACCCAAATGAAGGCTGAGTATGATAGTGGGACAAGAGGAAAGCAGAAGGGAATAGAGGAACGAAATAGGAGGCAAAGGACATGTATAGAGGTCTAAATAAAGACATGCTCATATGGAAATATATTTGTATATGACAATGGGGAAATAGATCTATATATATATATATATATATATATGTTTAGTATTAAGGTAGTAAATGGACATTGGGTCTCCACTCAAATACTCCCTCAATGCAAGAATACTTTGTTCTGTTAAACTGGCATTCCATGATGCTCACCTTCCCGAAACTGTTGCTGAAGACAGCGCAGGTGCATAAGCAAATGTGGAGAAAAAAACTGACGGCTATCAAAAGATAAAGCTTTTAGGGTCTTAAAGACTTGAAGGTAAACAAGCGGCCGTCTAGTTCAGAAGCAAGAAAGCCCACGTGGAAGTAGCACACAAGCTTGTGTGATCACGAGGTGCCGAAGAGATAAGTTGTTAGGCATCAAAGAACAAAAATAAAAAACCAAAACCATATTATTTTGTGCACACTTTCCTGATATGATCGCTGAAGGAAAATGGGTGTGTAAGCAAATGTGGTGAAGAAAACTGATGGTGCCAGGCTAACAAAAGATATAACATTTTGGGTCTTAAAATCTTGAAGGTAAACAAGCAGTCATCTAGCTCAGAAGCTACAAAGCCCAAAATAAAGGAACACTGTGTGATCACGAGATGTTGAAGGGATCAGGTGTCAGACATCAAAGAACAGAAAATCATACCAATGTGTGCTCACTTTCGTGATACTATCACTGAAGACAAATGGGTGCAGAAGCAAAATTGGTGAAGAAAGGTGATGGTGTCTGGCTAACAAAAGATATAGAGTTTGGGGTTTTAAAGGCTTGAAGGGAAACAAGCAGCCTTCTAGCTCAGAAACAACAAAGTCCACATGGAAGATGCACACCAGCTTGTGGGATGAGGAGGTGTCAAAGGGATTAGGTATCAGGCATCAAAGAACAAAAATTCAAATCATTGTGAATGAGGGGGAATGCAGATTGGGGCCCCAAGACCCATCTGTAGGCAACTGGACATTCCCTTACAGAAGAGTCCTGGAGAGGAGACAAGCCAGTCAGGGTACAGTGTAGCAATGATGAAACATACAACTTTCCACTAGTTCCTAAATGCTTCCTCCCCCACCTCTCCCCACTCCCTCACTATCATGATCCCAAGTCTAGCTTACAAATCTAGCTAGAACAGAGGATGTACACTAGTACGGATAGAAACTAGAAACACAGGAAATCCAGGACAGATGATTGCTTCAGAGTGCCAATACCGGGAGGGTAAAGGGAGGGTGGGGTGGGAAGGGGGAAACGATTACAAGGATCTACATATAACCTCCTCCCTGGGGATGGACAACCAAAAAGTGGGTGAAGGAAGATGTCAGACAGTGTAAGATATGACAAAATAATAATAATTTATGAATTGTCAAGGGTTCATGAGGGAGGGAGGAACAGGGAGGGTGGGGAAAATGAGGAGCTGATACCAAGGGCTTCAGTACAAAGTAAATGTGTTGAGAATGTTCATGGTAACAAATGTACAAAGGTGCTCAACACAATGGATGGTTGTATGGATAGTGAGAAGAGTTGTATGAGCCTCTGACAATATGATGAATATATATACATATATAAGTATGTATTATTGAATATCTGGAGACTAGAAGTTCAAATTCCTCTCTTTATTTTGAGCTGACTCTTAAAAGTCAGCATACTTCATGATGGCTCTAAGCATCCTCCTTACTCCCAGCTCCTCTCACACAACAAGCTATGAGGAAAAGCATTCACTCTCTCTCCCAATAGCTAAAGTCAAAGCAAAACACATTTTAAAAATGTTACATGACTGAGTCTTTTATAGTGCCCTTGATATTGCCTTGGCCGCTTCAGCCAAATATATTAAAGATCAAGTGACTGGAATTTTCTTTTAATTTCCAGGATCCTTCTGCATTTAAACTCTGAAAATATTCTTTATGAATCATTACAATTATTATTGTCCATTCCTGCATTTCTTACCCCCTCCCTTCATTAAACTCTTTAATTTTTCACTGAAGCTCTAATTTGGTCTTTGGAAGGAGGAACCAAAAAGGAAATCATGTGTACATTTCTTGACCATTGATGTCAACCAATTACTTCTAAATTCCTTTAAAAAAAGACAGAAAGAAAACAAACAATAAATGACAATGAATTTACCATTCCTGGGGAAAAAAGTTATCTTTGATAAATAGTCTTCTGTGGCAAGATTATATTTGTTGTCAATATAACATAGTAGCTAAGGCGAATCTGACTACAGTATAAAGAACAATTATGAACATTGGACAATCTGTTTGAGATTATTGCCCAACCTGCTTAATGGTGTGTCACAATTTAAATTCCACAGATTTTCCAAGGAACTTCCCCTTGGATATGAGATTTTGCCATAGATGTTGTAGTACCTCATTTATTGCCCATAATTCTTCCGCATTTTCCTTCCTGATAATCTGTATCCGTTAAGCGATTGTGTCCCTGAAAAATATTCCATTACACCAAATGAGTATCAGTTTTGACTAAATCTGGCCAGGCAAACATGTCCACAAAAAACATCCCCAAACTTAGGTCACAGGTCACATGAAACGAAGGACTTTGTTCAAGGAACCAAAAGGCACCATAGATACATCACCAGGCTAAATAAGTAGACATGTGGAATCAAGAAGCACAAGTAGCCATAACTTATTAAGAATTATAGCCCTGTCCTAATCCAGGTTCATGCTAATCCCTGTGAAATATTTCATATCCATATCCTATACATTTACTTATTGGTATACTTGTCTAAAACTGTAAACATGGCTAATCATTATTTTTCTGGTGCTTACCTTGGGGAATCTTCTGGCTCAGTCTTTGCTTGATCAAAGGTAAGCAGACCCCTTTCACTTTCATGCAGCCCCTGTCTTTTTCCAAGCAAGAGCCCTTTTGGTAACATGTTATATCTTTCCTTGTGCTGAGTGTGTTTGTTTGTTTTTACATCACTTTATTAGGGGCTCATACAACTCTTTTTTCCATATTTTAAAAAATCATTTTTAGCGGCTCATACAACTTTTATCACAATCCATACATATATCAATTGTGTAAATCACACTTGTACATTCATTGCCCTCAAAATTCTCAAAACGTTTTCTCTCCACTTAAACCCCTGGTATCAGCTCATTTTCCCCTCCCTCATTGCTCCCCGCTCCCTCATAAACCTTTGATAATTTATAAATTATTATTTTGTTATATCTTACACTGTCCAACATCTCCCTTGACCCACTTTTGGGTTGCCATCCCCCAGGGTGGAGGTTATATGTAGATCCTTGTAATCAGATCCCCCTTTCCACCCCACCCTCCCGGTATCGCCACTCTCACCACTGCTCCTAAAGGGATCATCTGTCTTGGATTCCCTGTGTTTCAGTTCCTATCTGTACCAGTGTACATCCTCTGGTCTAGCCAGATTTGTAAAGTAGAATTGGGATCATGGTAGTGGTGGGGGGAAGAAGCATTTAGGAACTAGAGGAAAGTTGTATGTTTCATTTTTGCTACACTGCACCCTGAATGGCTTGTCTCCACCCCACAACCCTTCTGTAAGGGGATGTCCAATTACCAGAAATGGGCTTTGGATCTCCCCTCTGCACACCCCCTCAATCACAATGATATGCTTTTTTGTTCTTATGATGCCTGATAACTGATCCCTTCGACAACTCATGATTGCACAGGCTACTGTACTTCTTCCATGTGGGTCTTGTTGCTTCTGAACTAGATGTCCGTTTGTGTACCTTTAAGCCTTTAGACCCCAGACTCTATATCTTTTGATAATCAGGCACCATCAGCTTTCTTTGCCACATTTCCTTATGTACCCATTTGCATTCAGTGATCCTATCAGGTAGGTTGGCACACATTGATATGATTTTTTTCTTTGAAGCCTGCTGACACCTCGTGATTGCACAGGCTAGTGTTCTTCTTCCACATGGGCTTTGTTGCTTCTGAGCTAGATGGCTGTTTGTTTACTTTGAAGACTTTAAGACTGGAAACGCTATATCTTTTGAAAGCTGGGTACCATCAGCTTTCTTCACCACATTTGCTTATTCATCCACTTTGTCTTCAGTGATTGTGTTGGGAAGGTGAGCATCATAGAAAGCCACTTTAAAAGAACAAAGTATTCTTCCATTGAGGAAGTACTTGAGTGGAGACCCAATGTCCTTCTGCTGTCTTAATACTAAACCTATAGTATATGCACAGAGATCCATTTCCCCATCCTCATTTATAAATATATTTACATATGCACATGCCTTTATTTAGACCTCTATAAATGCTTTTTGCCTTCTAGCTCGTTCCTGTATTTCCTTTGACTTTCTTCTTGTCCCAGTGTCATGCTCATTCTTCATTTGGGTTTCAGTAATAACTCTTGGTTACATTATCCTTGATTGTCACCACCACCCCTTCCTCCTGGCCCCCTACACCCTCCTCACCACCGATTTGGATCACTTGTTTATCCTTTGTCTCTGAATTTGTTAACACCCCTACCTTTCACCCCACCTCCTCCTCTCCCATGTTCCCCAGATCTGCCGGTCCCATTGTTTTCTCCTCCAGATGGTTCATCCAGCCTATTTTGTTTAGACAGACCTGCAAAGATAATAACATGAACAAAAATAAGACAGAGCAAAGCCAAGCAACAAAAGAAAACAAAACAACAACACCAACAACAACAACAAGCCAATCACAAAAAATACAAAACACAACTATAAGAAAGAAAAGCTTGTAGTTAGTTCAAGGACTGTTTGTTGGCCTTTAGGAGTGTTTTCTGGTTGAGTCTGATGGGGTGCCAAGCCCTGGCCCTGAAGTCTATTTTTGGTATTCCCGGTGGACTTTGTTGCTCTGTTATCCAGTGTTTTGCCTTGGTGTGGTGGGATCAGATCAGGTGGAATTTCCACACTGTGTCTCCAGTGTTGTCCCCTGTAGGGCTCTGGGTCAATGAGGGATGTCATGTATCATAGGGGGCACAGCCATAAGGTTTTCTGTGTGGATTAGCTGCTCTGAGGGGGAATTGGCATCCTTCTTAAGGGGCATTTTGAACCTGTTTCTGAGGTGTGGTCTTGCAAGCATGCCCTCAGGGGCAATCATTGACCCAGGAAAAATGGCTGACCACCTTCTAGGAAATAGCTTCTTTTTCTCTCTCCCTGTCTCTGTCTCTCTCTGTCTCTCTCTGTCTCTCTGTCTCTCTGTCTCTCTCTGTCTCTCTGTCTCTGTCTCTCTCTCTCTCTCTCTCTCTCTCTCTCTCTCTCTCTCTCTCTCTCTCTCTCTCTCACCCTGATCGCTACCACCCATCCCCAACTGCAGTAGTTGAGTACCTGTGACCACAACTTCCTGTTTTGGTGTCATTTGCTTATATACTTAAGCATCTATATTTTATGGATGAGAGGGATTATATTCTAGTAAAATCCTTATGGTTCCCCATTTTCCTGTTAGTCTCTATGAGGTTTCACCAGTAAACTTGTATAACAGGAAATCATATATATTTCCAAATATTATCATTGCCCACTACTTTCCTCAGGACAGTATACCTGAACCCTCAGTTATCTTTCTAATAGATGTATACACATGAGAGTACATTACTCTGCTAATGAGAATCAAACTAGGCCAACCCTCAAACTCTACAAGAGATGTTAGAGCCATGGGATGCCCAGGTCTCTTCATTCACCAAACAGCTATGATTATACTCAAATAACAGTGGAGTTTGCTGGCCTGAGATTCCCTTCTTTCAATTTTAGTAATGAAAACAATATGATAAACAATGGATATGACGCTGGGTTCCTGGGCAGGCTGTCTTTATGTTTGCAGATGTCCATGGCAAGTGCAGCTGGTAGAATCTGGGGGAGACATGAGGCAGACATGGGCCTCTCATATTCTGTTGACCAGTCTCTGCAGTCACCGCCAGTATTTAATATATGAATTGCATCGGCCAGTGCCAGGGAAGGGCTTGCATTGCTTCTCAGTTTCTGGTACTAATGTTGGTACTAAGTCCTACATACACTTGATGCATGGCTGAACTACAGTCCCCAGAGACAATGACAAGAACATTCCCAATATTCAAATGGTCAGGCTCAAAATTAAGGATACAGTCTTGGATCAAAGTCACAAAGACACAGTAAAGGGCATCATTAAGTATCTGTATGCAAACTTCCCTACATGGAAAGACTGGAATTCAGTAAGTGCTCAGGACCCTCAGCTCCAGGGCTCATTTCCAGCAGACTAAGCAGAGAGGAGTTAAAAATTGACTTTCTGTCAGTGCCTGGGGCTTCCTCTCTATCTTACCATTTCCCTTGAGGACTTCTCTGGAAGTGTGGGCTTATATCAAACATTGAATTTTAAATATTTCATTGTAACATGAGGAAATGTCCGTTAGTTTCCCAAGAGCAGAAAGCCACCCATGATGGCATGTCATGCAGAGGGAACAACGTAAAGCTGAAATACCTGTCAGCACTGAGGCAAAAATGTCCCCAGTAACTGATATTGGGAGGAGAGGATACAGGATAGTTAAGATTTCTCTAAAATTTATTGAGTCTAGGATAGACCAGCCAAAGCATATTGGTGTCCTCAAGCCACAATTTGTCATCACAGTTGTCATGTGGGTCTAAAAACTAACCTGCCTAAGTCCTGCTGCCATCCTCAGCCACTGACTGAGAGTCAGGACAGAAGAGGGGATGGGTTTCAGAGGACACATTTGGGGCTCCTGGAGTAGTGTGCTCCTGAGTTTGAAGCAAGGATAGATGCTTTATCTTGAGTAAAACTTCTGTATGGTTTCCTTTGATGTGTTGATTGTAGAACCCTCCAAAGTATTTATAATATGTCAGGTTTTATATAGTATATGAATTTAAATAATTTTTTTCCTAATTTTAATTTAAGTAGAAATGAAAATCAATAAAGTTAAATGCAGCTTTCACTTTATCTAATGATTTTCAGGAGACACTCAGGCACCATGTTGCAAGGAAGTGCTGTCCAAAGGAGAGATTCAGGTTCTAGAACAAGGTCCTGGCCCTTAGTTCTGTATGCATTCCTAGTTTAAGCCAGGAAAGCTAGTCAGATTTAAGACAAAGCCATCTTGGAAGAAGAGACTTCATCCATCTGGTGAGATTTTCAGTCGGGCACTAGATAGGATCTGGAATGGGACCCTCTACTCAATGCCATCTTTTAGTCATAGAGTCAGAGATTTAAAAAGAAAGCAAACAGTAAAAAAACTAGATATAATTTTAACCTACAATGTTTATTTTTGTTTACCAATTAACAGAGCACAAATTCAGCAAACCGAATTGGGTTTTCCCTGGAGTCATATGTTCTATCATTTCCACATTTCAGAATATTGAGGTACTTAGTTCACCTTGAGTAAATGACTGACAAATCTTATCCCATGGTTGGGACACTGGAAAACAATTTCAGTTCATCTGAGTTTAGAGTCCAAAATGTTGGTCCTTCACAGTTCAGCGAGTACTCATGAGCTCATTCAGGATAAGTTTAGCAGACCTGATGGGAAGTTATGTGCAGAGGGATAATGTCAACAGATGGCACAGAATAAGTCCCAGACCAACCACGGTCATGATATGACCATGGCGGTCACATTCAGACAGCTAGTTGACTTGGACTCGTGTGCAGCTATGTCACAGTGTGGAACTTAAACTGCTCAGCTAACAAGCAGCAACAGAGTCTAAGAGTTTGAAGTTTGCTGAAATGGCAACGATTAGGTGATACCATATCAGTCTGCATTGGAGTACGAAACTAACTCAATGATCTCTAAGTGATCAATGTCAGTGTCCTGTGCTTGTATCCTTGGATTTTGGTGAAATCTATGATTCTTTGTTGCAAAGTAGTGACTGAGTCCCCTCTGCAAATTTTGGGCCGCAACCTTATTCTTGAATTTTCATGCTGCTTAAATATATATATCTATGTATAAATTAAAAATATTATAACTGATCAGAAAAATGAGTATGGCCAACCCTAATCTAGGGGGAAATAAATATTTCTTTGAGGGAGAGAAATGAGGAAGGACTCTGAATGGGAATCGGGTGTTTTAACTGCATGTTTACAGAGAGTGCTACTGCTTCCCAAGTCAATTTTATAACAGTTTATAAAATGAGTGAATCTTTGAATCTAGGGAATCAATTCAAGGTTTAGATCCCGGAGCATTTATCAGAAGTCTGTGCCCAGGGTACAAGTGAAGAGGCTGAATTGGGTTGGAAATGCTCACATTTTAGATGCACCAGAGTCCCCTGAGAAAGGGGCATTGAAAACAGTGTCTATGGGGGTCCACTAAATTTTGAGGACTGGTTGCCTAGATGGATCTTATTTTAACCCAGAGTTAAAATGAAGTCCAGTCTTTGAAGTCACAGAGTTGAAAGTTTTCTTTCATAGAGCCCAAATTCTCAAGTTGGAAACCTTCTCGCTGACTCTATGGACCCTTGAATCTCATTGTTTATATCAAGATTGACCTCAGCTATCAGGAGCTGGGATGTGGTGTCTGTGTTATTTGTAGGAGTGCTGGAGTTGGTGATGACAGTGGCCCAAAGAAAACCCCCGAAGACGATGGGTTGGTTGATAAGAAACTGCCAGGGTGTAAAGAAGAAGAGGCGTTTGCAGAGTGTGGGGTGATGAAGATACTCTGGTGTCCACCTGATGCTTTTAACACACTATATCTTGTCTACTCTCTGGGGCACAGGACCTATAGGAGCCCAAGGCAGGGCAGGGGCTATGAGGGGCTGGAAGGATAAACAGTGAGCTCAGAAATCCTGGGCTTTCCTTTGACTTTCCCACATACCTCTTAGGCCAAATGATCTGTCATTATAACTAACATGCATAAGATTCAAACAAAGAGTTACCTTCAATTGGATCTAAGGAAAAGAGGAGTCTGTTCACTCTCATTCTCTTTTTATAAGGACAGGGCTCCCAGACATGCAAACCAATCACCAGGCACTAGGTTAAAATGCCACCCTTGAGCACTGAAGACTATCAGTTTTCTTCTGACAGGGCTCTGGGTCCCTTGGGAAAGCACAGCTGTGGTCTAAAGATGCTATTGCTATGTGTTCTCCTGTGCCTGGTGACAGTTCCCTATGGTGAGGATCTGAGACATCAATGGGGAATCTATGGGGATGATTGTGACTGCGAATGACTGAAAGAGAACAATTATCTTCATTTACAGGCATCCTGTCCCAGGTGCAGCTTCAGGAGTCAGGCCCAGGACTGCTGAAGCCCTCCCACAAGCTGTCGCTCACCTGCACTGTCTCTGGTTTCTCCATCACAAGCAGTGGTTACTACTGGAGCTGGATCAGCTGGACCTCAGGGAAGGGGCTGCAGTGGATGGGAGAGATATATTACCCTGGTGGTACAAATTAAAACCCGTCCTTCCAAAGCCGACTCTCCATCACCAGAGACACATCGAAGAATCAGTTCTCCCTGCAGCTGAGCTCC
Organism: Tenrec ecaudatus; assembly: GCF_050624435.1. NCBI lineage: Eukaryota > Metazoa > Chordata > Mammalia > Afrosoricida > Tenrecidae > Tenrec > Tenrec ecaudatus. The sequence continues at coordinate 80,375,849 of NC_134546.1, forward strand.
GTGACTACTGAGGACAGGCCCTTGTATTACTGTGCAAAGAGCACAATGAGGGGAAGTCAGTGTGAGCCCAGACACAAACCTCCCCTGCAGGGGAGACATTGAGCAGCAGGGGGCGCGCAGGACCCACTGAGCACAGAAACACAGCCCTAGACAGGCACAGATGAAAGACTGGGAGAATTTCCTGTTGGAAAAAGACATCTTTCTTGACTCTCCTTCTCCCCGGGGACGATTTTTCTTCTTTTTCTTCCTCTAAATTTTCTCCTCGCTGCAGCCTTTAAAGGAGGGACTGACATTCTCTGTTTGCAGAACAATATTATAGTGATTCTGACCCTTCTTTATCATCCTATCTGACCTGTTTCCTTCTTGAGAAACACATTATCACGGGCATTCTCACCATTACTAAAAATATGTTGACAATGAAATACAGGCATGTCCAATTTCATGTGTGCAATGCATGGTTTTAACTCTCCTGAGCTCATTGCTCTATTACAGCCCAGGGTCAGGTCTCTCACAGGTGATTGACTAATATTATCTTAGAAAATAACTGGTGACTCTGGGGCCTAAACTTGTGGCATGTCTTAGTGATGCTTGCTACCCATTGACTCCCTTGATGCAGAAACAAGAGGTCCAGGCACAGAAGGATCCCTGACACTGGAAACAGTTGAATTGAATGACCTGCATGGTTGGTGGAGTCATTGGTCAGAATATTGATTGAAGTCACATGGAAGTGAGCTCATATTGGAAGGACAGCTTTGATTCCAAAGAACAGAATTGTGTCCCAAGTGGACAAAATAACAGACTAATAGCTCAGTATGCTCTTTAGAATTGAGAACAGGGAAGATTTCACACACACTTTGCAAGTGTTCAGGAGGAGCAGTTCCTAGAGAAGAAACCTGTTTAGGTGTCAGCAAAATAGAGAAATGCCCTGAGTCAGATGCACACACAGAGTGGCTACAAAAAAAGGTCTCAAAGTTATGATCAAGAGGGGTTGGTTCAAGACTTGGTAGTTTATGTATTTGTTCTGTTGTACACAGAGCCATTGTGAGCAAAACTGACTCAAAAGCACCTAACAACATGTCTGATGAAGTGAGGTGCACAAATTTGAGTTTAAATTTGGTCAGCCAGGTATAATTACCTAAAAATATATATTAGATAATTTTTTAAAATTCAGAAACTTAAAATTATATGACATTTAAAATTTGATAAATATACCATTCCTAATTAATTTTCAATTATATGGCTATGAAACAATCATGGGGAAAAGTGTAATAAATAAGTAATAAGTGTAATAAATAAGTAATAAGTGATATATATATATATATATATATATATATATATATATATATATATATAATGTAAAAATCCATTCTCCCTGGTAGTGCAGTGGATTTCACATTTGGGATGCTAAGGGCAAGGTCAGCAGTTGAAAAGCATTAGGCAGTCCCAGGGAGAAAGTTGAGGCTCTAAAAAGATTTACAAGTGTTGTCAATTATATAATCCAAATCCAGTGGATGGGGAAAGTATCAGAGCTTGAATTGAGACATTCTGGTGTGCAGAAAGCTGTGGGCGACAGTGGAAGCTCAAAATTCTCTTACAGGAGCTACACAGGGAATAAGCCTCCTGCGATTTCCCTCTAACCGTAATTGAGGAATGGGAATAACCTGGTGATGAGAGAAAATATTGGAGAGACGTCAATAGATTAGAATGATAACTCTGAATTGAATGGTTAAAAACATCATTTGATCTCCCTTTTGATACACTGTGTGCTTGTCTGGTTTTTAATATTTTCTGTGTTTTTATATAGGGGTTTCTGTTTCATTTTGTCATTGTTGGTAGCCTTTTTTACTCCTTGTTATGTCTCTGTTTTTCGATTTATGAGACCCGGAATGAGTGAATATCCAGAAACAATAACTAGAATAAGGGTTCCTTGGTCTGTGGCATGGTAGGTGGGGAATAAAGGGTAATTGATATAAAAGAATTCAAGAAGGCAGGAAATGTTTTGAAATTGATTGTGATAGTGATTGTACAACACTGCTTGACATGACTGAACTATAGAATGTTATGATGAATGGATTAAGTCCTAATAAAACTCTTTTAAGTGTTAAGGGATATTAGTTCTTGAATAAATGTTTTAAAATATTTTTATTTTGAATACTTTAAAAATTACTTTTATAAAATTATGTTGCCCATGAAAAATGAAATCTTATATGATATATTATCTAATATATTCATAATAAAATTTGCAAATTTTTCAATAAAAAAAGATTTACATTGTCTCAGTCTCTTGGGAGCATTTATACTCTGTCCTAGAGGGTTACTATAGCTCAGAATATATTTGGTATATCTGGGTTATGACTATCGAATTTCTTAATTTGTATCTTATTTTTGGTAGGTATGTCCATTAGGTTTTTTCTGTGTAATCTGTGTTTTGTTTTATCATTTTTAATATTATTATCAGGAATGGCTCTATTTTTTCCCATTATCCTGGTCCCTCCTTAATGCATATTCATAACCATCCCTGGTCCCTGTGACATCTGTTTCAAGTCCATAATCCTTTACATTTACTTGTTGGTTTACTTGGCTAAATCTGTAAGTCACTCCCATCCTTTCCCCCACCCCCTATGAGCTTTCTTTGTGGAATCTTCTGGCTCAGTCCTTGCCTGATCCAAGGAACGTGCAGCTCCTGTCTTTTTTCTCAGCAAGAGTTTTGTTGCTAACATGTGACACACTTCGTTTGGCTGAGTGTTTTTCAACGTGAAAATATACCCTGTCTTATAGAGTGGCTGTGATTCGGAATCACCTTAATGACAGTCAGTTTGGGATTGGTGTTATCACAAAGAAGATGATGGGGTCAGACATTCGCTTTTAAATTTCTGAGAAGCCTGGGATCATCTCTATTTCATTTCTGGGGCTTCCAAAATGCAGAACATCTCATCAATTCCCAGGTAAAATCTCAAACCTAGTGAAAAACATTATATCACAGACAGGGTTCTCTAGGATTCACAGACCTTGTCTGTAGTCATGAATTTCCTGTGGAGATTCTTCTGCCAAGCGGTTACTTCTCTCTGGTAGTGTCCAGATTCCCAAATTGGTTGACATAGTAAGGTTTCAATTACTTGTCATCAGTGATTATTTTCCCTCTTCCTGGTTCAAGGATTTGGACTCAGGATTGATGAATCCCTCACAGATTCTCAACCTAAACTTTGCTGTCTCTGGTAACTACTGAATGCCAGAGTTGGATCTGCCAAAACCTGCAGAAGAGGTTGGAGTAGTTGTGGGCAATATATTTTAGTAGCAGAAAACAGCCTCCCATCCCTAGGGAGCTGTTACTCGAGCTGCAGAAGGATACCAACAAATCAGTTATCCTGCATCTGAGCTCAATCACACTGAGGGCACAGCTGTCCACTCATGTGGGAGAGAATCAGAGAGAGAACTCAGTGCCATCCCAGACACAAATATGACTGCATTCATGGCATTGGTTTACAGTGATAATGTGGGCTGTGGAAAGCTCAGGGGCTAATATATTTCCGGGGCCTGGACAATGGGGGAGGCCTGGGAGCAAGGATCTTCCTGTTAGCATATAGGGTTTCCATTCCTTCCAAAATATTTCCTCAAAGAATGCTGTCTTCCCCCTCACAGAGGAATCTAGGGGAGGAGATGGGTCAGTCAGGGTGCGATGTAGCATGGATGAAGAACACAGCTTTCCCCCAGATCCTGCATGCCTCCTCCCTGCCCCCAACCACCATGATCCGAATACTACCTTGCAAGTCTGGATAGAGCAGAGGTTGTACACTGGTGCATTAGGAGCTGGAGGCACAGGGAATCCAGGGTGGATGATACCTTCAGAACCAGGGGGTGAGGGGTGAAACTGGGAGAGTAGAGGGTGAGTGGGCTGGAAAGGGGGAGCCGATTACAAGGATCTACATGTTAGCTCCTTCCTGGGGGACGGATAACAGAGAAGGGGGTGAAGGGAGATGCTGGATAGGGGTAGATATGACAAAATAATAAACTATAAATTATCAAGGGCTCATGAGGGAGGGGGTAGCGGGGAGGGAGGGGAAAAAAGAGGACCTGATGTAAAGGGCTTAAGTGGAGAGCAAATGCTTTCAAAATGATTAGGGCAAATAATGTAAAGATGTGCTTTATACAATTGATGTGTGTATATGTATGGATTGTGATAAGAGTTGTATGAGCCCCTAATAAAATGTTTAAAAAAGAATGCTTTCTTCTTAAATATTTATTTCAAATCCCCTTAGATATTATAATTTTCATCCATTTGTAGATTTTTTACATACACAAAATTGTATGTGTGCATGCATACCTGTTTTATATACAAATGCTATTTGTATCGTTGATAGCTATGGCATATAGTCAATGCTGTGTATACCCTGGATGGCTGTATTGGACTGAAAAAAACAATGAGCACACAACATAACACACTGTGAGCCTCAACTGAAGAGAACTTAATTGTGAATTCATAGCCACAGACATCTGTATAATGTAGAAATATTACTCTGAAATTAATTACCTCAGTGTCCATCTAATGGAACCAGAAAACTTGAGCATATCACAGGTTAGCAGGGAAGGGTTGGGTGGGTAGGAACTAATAAATATAAAATTCACATAAATGAAACAGAAAGCGCACAGCAAATAACCCAATTAAACGAAAACAGAGAAGATGAGTTAAAGTGATAAAGACCCAGTTTCCTGCTCATGACAAAAGAAAGGGGGCTGGAATCTCCCAGATAAGAAACAAGAGAAGAGACACCATTCCACAGGTTTTTTTATTTTTAACAATTTATTGGGGTTCATACAATTCTTATCACAGTTCATACATATACATACATCAATTGTATAAAGCACTTCTGTACAGTTTGCCCTAATCATTTTTTTCTCCTCTTTTCTTTTTTTACATTTTATTAGGGACTCATACAAATCTTATCACCACCCATACATACATCAATTGTATAAAGCACATCCATACATTCCCTGCCCCAATCATTCTCAAGGCATTTGCTCTCCACTTAAGCCCCTCGCATCAGGTCACCTTTTTTTTCCCCTCCCTCCCCTTTCCCCCCTCCCTCAAGTGCCCTTGGTAATTTATACCTCGTTATTTTGTCATATCTTGCCCTATCCGGAGTCTCCCTTCCCCCCTTCTCTGCTGTCCCTCTCCCAGGGAAGAGGTCACATGTGGATCCTTGTAATCAGTTCCCCCTTTCCAACCCACTCATCCTCCACTCTCCCAGCATCCTCCCTCACACCCTTGGTCCTGAAGGTATCATCCACCCTGGATTCCCTGTACCTCCAGCCCTCATATGTACCAGTGTACAGCCTCTGTCCTATCCAGGCCTGCAAGGTAGAATTCAGATCATGGTAGTTGGGGGGAGGAAGCATCCAGGATCTGGGGGAAAGCTGTGTTCTTCATCGGTACTACCTCGCACCCTAATTAACCCATCTCCTCTCCTAAACCCCTCTATGAGGGGATCTCCATTGGCCGACACTTGGGCCTTGGGTCTCCACTCTGCACTTCCCCCTTCATTTAATATGGTATATATATACATATACATATACACATACATACACACACTTATATCGTGTTTTTTTTTTTTTTTTTGCATGATGCCTTATACCTGGTCCCTTGGCACCTCGTGATCGCACTGGCCGGTGTGCTTCTTCCATGTGGGCTTTTTTGCTTCTGAGCTAGATGGCCGCTTGTTCACCTTCAAGCCTTTAAGACCCCAGACACTATCTCTTTTGATAGCCGGGCACCTTCAGCTTTCTTCACCACATTTGCTTATGCACCCATTTGTCTTCAGCGATCCTATCATGGAGGTGTGCAGTCAATGATATGATTTTTTGTTCTTTGATGCCTGGTAACTGATCCCTTTGGGACCACTCGATCACACAGGCTGGTGTGTTCTTCCATGTGGACTTTGTTGCTTCTGAGCTAGATGGCCGCTTGTTTATCTTCAAGCCTTTAAGACCCCAGTCACTATCTCTTTTGATAGCCGGGCACCATCAGCTTTCTTCACCACATTTACTTATTCACCCACTTTGGCTCCAGCCGTTGCATTCCACAGGTTTTATGGACATGTTTTATGAACAGCTTCATACATACAGTTTTTAAAAAAATCACTGAATTGGGGAAATTCCTTGAAAGGCTAAAAAGAATCTAATAATGTCCCCCACAAGAAACGGATCACAGAGCTGCTCACTGTCATCATGCATATCCAGTGGTTGAGGGGAAGGAGAGAGGATGCATTGTGAGCTCTCAGATGGCAAAAGCTGTTGTGTCTGCCATATACAGCTTACAACTTGAAAGTTACTTTCTTAAAATTAATAATGCATAACAAGTAAAGCAATACTTGGTACAGAGCCTGTGTAAGAGCTCTGTTTTCCTATGAGAGTGCTTGTGTTTCTCTGAGTCTGAGGGAGAACAGGTGCCCATAATCTCCACTCATCCACTTCTAAATATCAGAGAAGATGCAAAGGCAGCTCTCTGCCTGCCGATAAACCAGCCACAGCCCCTGATGTGGGAGATCTCAGAGGACAGTCCAGTCTCTAGGTTTCTGCTGTTACCATTTTGTGCCAGGAGCTAGTCCAGAGGACACATAATGAATTTTGCAGCAACTCTGGCTTTCATTTTGGCTATTTCACATGGTAATTGAGGTGTACCCTCTGTGTGTGTGTGTGTGTGTGTGTGTGTGTGTGATGGTGAGTGATTTAGTTTGCATGTGGGTCATCTAAGAACAATGCCTCTCTATTTGCAGGTGGTCAGTGTGAGGTGCAGCTGGTGGAGTCTGGGGGCGATGCGAGAAAGCCTGGGGGGTTTCTGAAAATCTCCTGTGTGACCTCTGGTTTCAACATCCATAACGATGGCATGAATTGGGTCCGCCAGGCTCAAGGAAAGGGCCTGCAGTGGGTCTCGGGTATTAATACTGGTGGTGGTACATACTACATTGACTCCGTGAAGGGTCGATTCACCATCTCCAGAGACAACACCAAGAACACACTCTATTTTCAAATGGACAGCCTGAAAGCTGAGGGCACAGCCATGTATTACTGTGCAAGAGACACCCACTTGGCGGGGGGGGGGGGGGGATCAGTGAGAGCCCAGACACAAATCTCCCCTTCAGGAAGGACAGTGGTCTCCAGGGGGCGCTCAGGGCCCACAGAGCACAAGACTCAGACCCAGGAGAAGGTTCAGCTGGAGCTTCAAGGCTGGTTTCCTGTGGGGATGTGCACATTCTGCTAAATCTCAGTTTCCCTAGGCGATCCCTCTCGAATTTAAAAATATTAATTCTGTGCCTACTTCTGGTATCTGTGAATTCAAAACGTATATTGTAACGGGAGAATATAATCTGTCTCATGGCAACAAACAGTCTGTCCCTTAAGGTTAGGAAATGACTCTGTCAGGGGTCCTTGCATCAGAGTTCTCATGACACTCAGATAAATACTTTCCAAGTAGACTCAGGGGAAATGGGAGACTGGGAAAACGTAACTATTAAGTGCCAACATTATTGGCTGCAAATTTCACATAATATTCTTTCATCACTTTTTGAGGTTTCCTGACAATCACTTATTCAAAATATAGAAACGTCTATATATGTACACAATAGAAAGCTATACATGCCTAAAAAGCACTAGAGAAACCACAAAACACATTATGGCATAAACATGAGTGAAACTAGACAATCACACACGCACACACACACACGACCACACACACACACACGCACAAAACAACGAAGCAAAAACAAAACAAAAAAACGCCGCAGTGGAGGCTCCTCTCAAACTTGGACACTTGTCAGATAGCAGGAATTGGGAAATGTCAAAGAGCTTCTGACATTCAGCAGCATCCCAGGGTTACTTCAATTTCATAATCTCCTGCAATGGTGTTCTCAAAGGAACCAAACTACTCTGTTGAACTTAAAGCTGAAAATCCCCGGTGTGAGAGGCACAGGTGATTGCTATTCTAGTCATGAGCTTCATAATATGATCGAATGATTTCAAAAGGTAAAATCAAGATCAGAGGAGGGGATGGCATTAGAGGTTCAATTCAGGGCTTTCGTTGTTGTAGTTCTCTTTGTTCTGGATGCCAAGGGCTTCTAGCCTCTAGTGATGTGCTGTTGTTTTCCTTTCTCTCTTGACACTGGTCTGACAAAGGGAAAACAACCTGCACTTACCTTTTCAGCACCTCAGGTGGATTCCAGCGTTCTTATATTTGGTGATTGTCAGTTTGTCTGGAGCTCTGCTGACGCGAGAGGTGATTAACTGATCTTCTGACTGTCATTCTTAGGGAAACATTGTGAACCTAGGTCTGAGGTGTGGCCTTACAAACATCCACGTTTCTCCCTCAGGGGCAATATGGGCCCAGGAGAAATTCCTGACCCTCTTCCAGGATAGACTTTCTTCTGTTTTTTACCTCATCTGTTTCCCCCTGCATTGCTATTATATACCACATGTGACCATAATTTCCTGTTTTGGATTCTTTCACTTGTGCATCTTGGTATTTGTGTATTATGGAAGATAGGGGCTATATTCTGGGGGGAAATCATATGGCATCCTCTGTTTCTATTGTTCTCTGTGTGACTGTACCACTACAGTTACCTGGAATAATAAGAAGTCACATTTTCCCACAAATTTAGTTGCCAGCTACTTCCTCCAGGACACTCATATTTTCCCTCAGCTATTTTTATAGTAAAGTACACACAAAATGGCACGTTATTCTGATGATGAAAACCAGACTAACAACGGCCTTCAATTCTAGGAGAAGAGGACACACCCCATAGGATGCCCAGGTCTCCCCATTCACTGGAAAGGTAGGATTATACATACGTCACAGTGGAATTTTTGATGACCTGAGATTCCCTTGTGGCAATATTAAATAGGAAAAGAAAATGGGTTGAACAAGAGAGTGAAACCAGGTGTGATGGTTTTCCTGATCAGGATGTCTTTGTGTTTGCATGCTTTGTGTTTGCAGCTGGAGGCTCTGGGAGACTTGAGTTCCCTCTGGGAGACTAGGTCCCCTCTGAGATTAC